>NC_141252.1:13975683-13978183 GCF_054856555.1 Leptonotus elevatus
CACTCAAGCACGGCGCGAGAATCAGGGGGGTGGGGGGGGGGATGGGTGGTGGGGGGAACAACAGGAAAAAAAGCGTCTCCTCATTTCCCCAAAATATTTCTACCTCCTCTCGCATAACCCCTCTGTCTATATGAGGAGATAAAAAGAAAACTCCTACCTCTTCGGTCTATATTTACTTCTGTAAACACGGCCACATGGTGTTCACATTGGAAGTCGCATTGGATTTTGGAATGTACATAAAATATTTAACCAAAAATTTCACAACAAATCTGAATTGGGCATCATCACGCCACCTGCACAGCAGTGTGAACGTAGCCTAATATGATATTTGAATTTGGCATTACAAAATGCTGAGATTACTTTAGATTTCTCCAACAAGTGGCAAGCTAGTAGAACTGAAAGCAAAACTACCTATAGCCTATGTTTATCCATCTCCGCACCACTACGTCCCAGGTTTGGCTGCACATGTGAGCAGAGGTTATAGGCTGCCACAGAAGTACATAAAACTGTGGTAACTGAGTTTAAAAAAACAAAAAACAAATGACAGTTAAAACAATTTAATCTCCAAAATTTATGCTTGAACGTCAAGGGACCTAGATTTTTAATTTGCTGCTAAATTTTGTTTTTTGTTGTGTTTTGCACTTTAGGGCCACTGTACAACACACCCTATTAACTCGTACTATTTGCTTTTTATAAAGGCCATTTTGAGCCGGCTTCCTCGTTCACCCCCATTTACTCATGCGTGCCCGGAATGCAGTTTGGCTCAGCGCGAAGGAGTTTTGGGGGGGTTTCTGGCTCGAAGGAGCTTGTCTCTGGGTGAATGTGGATGGTTGGAACTGATTAATTGGAGGCCGTGTGCAATAACTGCTTAGTTTCATGGAATAAGTTGCTCACCTCACAAGACAGACAGCTAGATAGACAGACAGGCATTGAGATAGACAGATAGATAGCAGTATTTGCAGAGGTAGTTTCACACAAATGCACACACATTAATTATGAAACTACTAGTGTTGTTCCGATACCGGTATTGGGAGAGGCCCCGATACGGCAAGTAACATGCCGATGCCATTATTTACAACGCTAATATAGGACTTTGGATGCAGCATCTTGTGTTTTGTTTATGCGTGACATTCACTGATGTGTGACGTGTTCACTGCATGCCGAGCCAAGATATCATATTAGCTCTTTAATGCTCTGAACCAATGGCAGGGGTGCTTTTTCATGTTTCGGCACAAACTGCAAAACTGGATATCGGAATCTATATTGGGGGCCAAAAAACGGTATCGGAACAACACTGGAAACTACAAATACCTTCAATAAGGTCAACACATTCTTGCTTTTTTAATATGAAATTTTCAATATTTTTATTTCTATCCAGTATCCACTTAAAGTGATGAATCATCATTTGTCATTTGACTACGCTGCACAATTTTTTTTGCGCATCCTTCCATAGGTAATGGCTTGAACAAGGTGAAACCAGAAAACTGTCAAAAGACGCAAAATATGACAATCCAGGGTGCGCGCTCCCTGTTCGCCCCGTCACCAATGACGAGGTGAAAAGGGGAGTGGCGAAGTAAATATTCCCCACGCACGCCACACTGGCGCGGCCAATTTGTCTGTCAAAATTGCACTGGGATATCGCTATACCAGGTGTACGTGTCCGTACGCAAAAACAAAAACAAACATGGCCATATGCAAATTGCACTCAGTAATCACACGATCGTCAATGCGGCCAGGGACGCAAATGATTGGTTACAACAACATCACTCCAAGGCCAATGACAGCATTGTTTACATCTGCCGGTAGCAAGCATGCTGATGCTAGTGAGTATTAGCAACATTGGCAAACAAGTAGTTCTGTCGCGACCCGAAGAAGGATGAAAACACGAATATTGTATCTGTTCCTGCTCCAAAACGTAATTATATTGCCTTGGATTACCTCCTGGTCCCGCTCACGTTGGAGGGGAAATGACAAAGAATGGCACGGCAGACAAAATATTGTTTAACCAGTCCAGGACGTGAACCCTTGTCAACTCTTTGTGGTTTGGCAACGTCACCTGGCTTTGACAGGAGGAATATGCAGATTTTTTTTTGTAAAGTGTGTAAAAAGAAGGATAATCAGACGATTTTCACAAGCGGTAAGTTGGCCAGGTTCGTGGGTAATGTGCACGAAGTAGAAGAACATATCAGGTACGTGGAATGTGTTGCGTAACCAATTTCATTTTATTTTCATGTGTCGTCAAGTGCGCACGTTTGCCCATATAAACTCAGCACTGATTTCCGTGATGTAATTGATTGTCGTCTGAAGTTGCAAATGCAGCTGAATGTAATAATGCAGTAATCATGACAAAACGTTGTGTGTATTATTAAAATTACATGTCCAAAATAAAGGGGTATAAAGACGGGAAAATACCCCTCAACAAGTTCCACCATTTGGATCAGCATCTTAATACAATCGCATAGTGGACTGAAGTGAAGGGCTGGACTGGCCATCTGCAGTG
>NC_141252.1:13983183-14308183 GCF_054856555.1 Leptonotus elevatus
CATGGGCCTCGTACCATTTCTTGGAATTGTATTTGAGCATTCATGGCTGATGCAGATTCGCAGGAGTTATGAAATAAATGACAGTGATAGACGACGGCGTTAGAGGACTTTGAACCAGTGGAACCAGTCGACAGTGATATATTGTTAAGCCATATGTTTGTAGACAATGAGGATTCGAAAATTTTGACGGCTTTAAAACGGAATGGACGGCGAATTACCACTCGATTCCCAGAGGTTATTACAATGGCGCCTTAGTGTTGATGGTAAATATAGCCGCAGATGCTACACTGGTGTTACATTTTTTACTGAAGAACTCTGGGAGCACCTCAGTATTGAAACTAATATCAGGGTGCGCGCTCCCCGTTTGCCACGTCGCCAATGACGAGGTGAAATGGGGAGTGGTGAAGTAAATATTCTCCACGCTCGCCACATTGGCGCGGCCAATTTGTCTGTCAAAATTGTTCTGGGGGAATATCGCTATACCAGGCATAAGTGTCCATACGCAAAAAAAAACAAAAACATGGCCATATGCAAATTGCATACAGTACCGGTAATCCCATAAACCTCGATGCGGCCAGTGACGCACATGATTGATTACAGTATAATCAACATCGCTCCAAGGCCAATAACAGCATTGTTTACATCTGCCGGTAGCAGCATGCACATGATAGCAACCTTAGGAAGCAAGCCGTTCTGTCGCGGCCTGAGGAAGGATGAAAATGACAAGTTTGCTCTATATTATGTATTTGGTTGTTACCAACTATGAGATAGATTTTTCAAAAATATTTCCAGTTTAATACATTTTGTAGAAACTTTATTTGGACGTACGTAACGCGTAGAATGGCGGCTTGCTTTCTGCCGAGCAATGTGAAACGGCTATAAAGAAAGCAAGGTAAGCCAACATTACGTTCCTAAAGGAACGATCAAAACTCTTGAATGCGTCTGGTGAATGAGGAGAGCACGGCGTGGGGGAGGGTGACTCTCCCGATCGCATGTTGTTTTTTTCACATCGCTCGGCAGAGAGTCAGTCGTTCTACGTCACTACGCCTGAATGCGTTGCGACGTAAATAACAATGGTGGCGTATATCCAAATGAAGTTTCTACAAAATGTATTAAACTGGAAAGGATTTTTGAAAAATGAATCTCAGTTATGCTAGTAACAACCAAATAAATAATATAGTGCAAACTTGTCATGACAGTCGGGGTTCCTTTTAACTTAATGACTCCAGATGTATTGAGATTAATATTGAATAAAAATCATACTCCAAATAAATGTTCAAAAAAACATTAAAAAAAACTATAAAAAGCCTCCGAGATTGTTTTTGCTTTGCTTTTTTGTAAATACATTAAATAATTTGCAAGAAAAAAATGTGCAAAGACTGAGATCAGTTTATTGCAGAATTGCTGAAGTATTTCAGGAAACTTGTTCACCCTCTTAATTGTCCCGATTTTTGTTTTTGTTTTTTCCGTGGGGCTAAAACAGTGACGAGCCGATGCGACCAAGGAACAGTATATAAGTGTCCTCATTTCTTTGATCTGTGGCCTATTTGCCCGCCTCCCCCCTTTTTGTTTTCCCAGTGCGTCCCTGACCACCATGCTTACCAAGTTTTCTGGGGAAAACACTGAACTGAATACGCAAAGTGGTTAACATAACATTTGGTGTACTGTGTGTGTGCAATACAACGGTGTGAAAAAAAACAAGAAAGAGGATCTTTGTGCAGTTTGTCACTTTTTTACTGCAGTATCTGTGTCAGGCTCGTTCATGGTGCGCGTGCGAGTACGTGCACGATTTTAAAGCGACAGACACGGTTGACAAACAAAGACATGACTTCAAATGAGGTAAGAAAAACTCCGCCCCTCCCTAAAGAAACTGTGGAGTGTAAGGATTCGCACTATAAAGGGAAGATAAAAGTTGATGGGTGCAATCAGAGTAAAACAGTCAGGGCTCTTCGTACTCATCTGGGCATTGGTGGAGCATGGATGATGTAAAAAAAAAAAGCTTTAAACGGCTTTTAAGCTTTTTTAAACGGCACCTTTAAAGTGGAAGTCAACCCAAAAAATTTCTCTACAATGTTTTTTGTGCCCGCACTAGTCTAAAAACAGCATTCTGTTTAATTTTATGTTTGTGGAAGATGAGTTAAGCAACAAAATCCACTTGTTTTGATCCAATCTCAGGGGGGCGGCAATTTTGACATTTGTGATGTGAGCCGTGATTGGTCGTTATCTGGCTGAGCAACTCTGATGACAGTCAACAGCAAGTGGCAAAATGGCCACCCTGTGAGATGGACAAAAACTGGGAGATTTTGCTGCTTTGTTCGCAAACGAAATCTTAATCTGAATGCCATGTGTAATTAGTGGGGCTGCACTGAACATGCAGCATTATTCTCAAGAAATGTTCTAGGTTGACTTCCTCTCTAAGAGAATATTAAAGTCAATATTTCAGTGTACAGTGGACCTAAAGGGCACAAGGCTCAACCGAGGACTGGTGGAAGACACCCAAAGGTGCAGTACTCTTACGTTATTTTCAATTTAATGAAATACTTGTCAGCTTTTGCATTTAAGTCTGCATCCAGTGACCAAGAGAAACACCACGTGAGTTTTTCTTCTTCTTTCATTTATGCAGGAGAGGGCATTGTGCCATCTGCCATGTTGCGGTGACAACGAACCAGGCAAATAAAAATTATTCAAAAAAACATCAAACTCATGTTGAAATATTAGCCACCTTTCTTACTGCCTTCTTATTTATTCAAAGTCTAGATTAATGAAATTCTTTAAACCAATCAAAAATCAGTCTAAGCTCAAGAAAATATATCTGGCTGCAAAAAATATCAACTTGGCTATCTACTGTAAATTCTACAGAGCAGTCACAAAATTCAAACAAAGCTCCAGTTCTTTTCAGGTCATTTGGGATAATTAGGATCAAATGGTAAAATACAACATGTAAACACCGCCACACCTTGTGTATTTCAAAGCTTCAATCACTGCTGTATCCATCCTCCATAAGAACTAGGTTTAAAGCACAAACTAAGAAACGTTACATGCCACAATAATAATTTGGATGTACTTGTATTTATCTTGAATGATTAAATCAATGTGTAAAAATAAATACAGCGCTCTAAGGGAATGAACGCCATGATGTATTATTGTGTTCAAGAGTGTACAGAGTTGCTAGAAATGTGTATGCAGTCCACAAACCAACATCTATGTTTGATAATCAATACTTTTCCACTTTGAGCACAATGCATTCCCAAGTGTTCTTAGTCAATAGTCTTTACTCCAAAGAAATGCATCAGCAGCCAGGCCACACATACAAAGTCTCCCAAGCACCACTATTGAGCACTGCCTGACAAATCAAGAGGTATGGAACCAACTGAGGCATCTTCCTTGTGAAACAACCCATACTCCTACCTAAGCTGGTTAGGGATTCTCTTATCTCTTTGTAACTCTCTCCACCCCATCCTCCAGTGCTTTGGGGGAGCTGGGAGAGCTGCTGAGGGAAGGGGAAACGAGTGTTATTCATCAGGCATGGAACACCACAGGCACAGTAGTTCTTTAAGAACAAACAAGGCAGAAAACATTTGATGAGAATGTCATGTAAAAGGCGGGTGCAAGCCTGGACTTTTGGGCGGAAAGGCTTACACTGCGACTGCCTCCATTATTATATCTCTTAGTAAACACTCACAATACAAATATGCTGTACGCAAACCAAGTAAAGTGGGGGACGGGTGGGAATAGGCCAACTCCACGCTAAGTCGATCACAAAAACTGGTCAACACAAACATCCCTGCCTCAAAACTGTAATATTTTTAAAACAACAGGAATTCCATGGAACAATACTCAAAAATAAAAAAAAGACGCCCAAAGTTTGAGGTTACTTTCAAGTGTAAAAAAAAAAAAGAGAGAGAGAGAGAAAATTACGTTTTATTTAACTAAAAAACAAATAATAAAATTTGATTGAATTACTGCTAAAGAGAGCACGGCTAACACATACAACCAGATGTAACATGTATTTTATTAATTTATCTTTTTCCTTTGCTTATGTAATATCCTACTATTGCTACAGTGTTTGTAGACTACACACTGTAGTGTGCAGTATTCATTTTGCAAATGGCACTTGTATGAGTAACCCGTTTCCTTTCACAAAGCGCAGAACACGATTTGGCGCTTTTTATATAAACTTACACTGAACAAACCTCGTCACAGCACGTCGCACCCCTACTTTATGTGGGCAAAGCATTTTTCACGACATCCCTGTGCCTGGTTAAACATGCCTCGGGACAAGTTAAATCTTCTCCAGCTAACTTACTGCTTAGCCAACTGGTTCTCAAACCCGGTCCTCGAGTACCCCTATCCAGCCTGTTTTCCAGGTCTCCCACAGCCAACATCGTTATCAGGCTTCATGCCGAGCTTGCTGATTAGCTGATCATTTGAAACACCTCTGCGTTGGCTGTGGGAAAGCAGGCTAGATCGGGGTACTCGAGGACCGCGGTTGAGAACCACTGGTTTAGCCTAGCTAGCTCTGAAGCGCCTCTCTTATCAACACAGTGCTAAGCAGTGATCGAGTCAAGTGATGGGACTATTGTGCGGAATGTGTACAAAAAAAATAAAGACCAGGCGAGCATGACAGCTGCAGTTGGATCTTTTTTTTTTATATATATATATTATTTAGTCCTCACATCCACTGCTAGCGGGCTATTGGAGCAGCCGAAATGGCTGTGAGAGGCACTTGACCCGGCAAGAGAGCATACAATCGGGCCCTGTCTTATATGAAAATTGAAATGGAAATAATTGGCGATGTGAGGGGGATTACCCGAGAAATTGGAGGAATAATTGATAGAATGATCAATGCTGAAAATATTATTTAGTGACAGCCCTATATCTAAGCAAATACTAATATTTAAGCAGAAGTCCTCAAAAGTTCAAAGGTGCCGTTTCAAGATTTATTTTTCACGCTGCGGTTTCAAATGTCATCCGGAATATTTGGTCGGCATCATCTGTCTTGATGTCAAATCAAAATAAGATACAACTGTATAGTAGGGTGCAAAAAAAAAACATGTTTTTATTGATATATTATATGGCTGGGAGACAAAAGTGTTCCAATATATCGAGAAATTACAAATGCTAAATCTTTTCCAATATATGATGGTTTAGGGATGCCACCATATATTTGTTTTTCTGACTATTTGTAAATTGTGGTCAATCAGTGGACCAATCGTAATATGTTAGTGTATTTTCTACACTGTCAATCTGAAGTAATGTCCTGTTTATGTATAATAATGGGATGGAAAATGGAATAGATTATTATTAGTAGTATTATTTTAAATCGGGGGACAAACTCTAAATGTCTACTCTCTTCATGATCCTCTCCGTTTTGTAGATGAAGCACGAAGGTTGAGTGCATTACGACTGATAAGACACATTCAACCATAAACATTTTCCTGCTACATGGCACAAGTGATCCAAGAGTGATCCACCCGCTTTGGCTTCCACGCACACACACAATTAATATGTTTCCGGGGTTTAAGACTGCGATCGCTTGATAGTTCGAAACCCAACCGGCCATATAAATAGTGTGTTATACAACAGTACTTATGTACCTGTGGATAAATGGGTAAGCGTGCACATCGCCAAAATGCACCTGGCGGGTACGTAGAGCGCACGTCAGTCAATGAGAAGCCAGCTCGGAATGTCCTTAATAAAAAAAGAAGTGTCTAGTGCTAGTTGCGAGGCAAAGACACACCCACAATTGGATATTTACTTCTCGTATTCAAACGATTCCTTATGAGATGCGCAAAGTGGTAAAATGGCTTAGCGATTTAAGTGAATGAATTTAAAGTGGCATCTGCAGCTACATGAACATGAGCCCCAACACTTGTGACTTGGATGGCTAAAACGCTGCTGACAGAGTTACAGCGCTTTTGCTGCATTTTCTTGTGTCGCTGCATCACTATGATAATAGCAGTGAAACGAGTCCTGGAGTAATTCAAGTACCGTATCTTGAGTTAAAAAAAATAATAATACTTGAGAATTGTCTTTCCCCGCAACGTGGTGAAAAGGCCAACTTCAAAATAAAATCTTCCCAAATACAGTAATACACGGACATCAGCGCCTTTGTACGCTTTTATTTTAAGTTGTTTGTGGCAGAATGTGGTCACGTCATGTCTGACTTAACTCGTCTTCCCGACTGAAAGTTGGAGCCCAGCTTAAGTTTACTTTGCCAACACAAACTGTTGCCACCAGCATCAACACAATGTCATCCTGAAATCATGTTCAAGCACTAATTAAGGATGCTAACAAACAACTAATTACGCTGACATAGCAAAACTATGAGCCTATTCCCAGCGCTAGCGGCTAGCAGCAAGCTGCTAAGCCAGTAGACTGGCAACAGCCGTCTTATTTTTCAAACGCAGATTAATAGGCAAAAATTACTCTATACTAGGGATGCACGATAATATCGGCGGCCGATAATTATCGGCAATTATCGACCAATTTGACGTCAAACAGATAAACCAGATAATAAAGAAATCCGCCGATAACAATAGACTTGCCGCGTTGGTCTATCTGTTGTGGTTGTAGCTCAAAATGTGTCTCCCCAAAATCTTGCCCTCGGTTTTTTGTTGAATTTTTAAAACATGTTTGTTTTGGCAAACTCAAAATTACTGGTTGTCTTTGAAACTGAGATATCAATAAAATTCAGCTTCATGGTGCGTTACAAATGTTTATTTGTATTTGTACTTATAGTAGGACTCAAAAGTATATTTGCATTCAAGTTAATTTTGCAAACAATTATCGGCTTACTTATCGGGTACCGACACGTTCTAAATTATCGGTTTATCGGTACCGGTTGAAAATACCATTATCGTGCATTCCTACTCTATACACTTTGATTCTGACAGCCTGATAGTTACAATTCTTACTTATCTTTTTTTTTTATTATATATAAACCAAGCTTACTCAAATGTCCTCTTTTCAAAGTCGCTATGTGGTTCCGACGCCACTTTGTCTCTCAGCCCAAAATCTCACTCACTAATGTTTCTAGAGAAGAAAATACAGTTTGCTGGTATGCACAGTTTAAATTTAGGAAAATATGTTGAACATGTTGATGATCTAAAAATGAAGAAGTCATTCATTAAGTGAAATGTGTCATCTTCTCTAGTGTGATCATAATCGAAAATTACAACAACAAAAATCCGTTATCCGAAGACTCTTATCAGATAGAATTTTCAGTAGGATATTTGAATACCAAAATATTCAATAGCTGCAGGCCTACATGGTAACAAAGATTGTTCATGTTCAGATCAGAGCACAGGCACATTTTTGATACCTCGTTTGTGGTTAAGTGTTAACATTTGTGGGTCGCATTTTGTCTGAGGGGAGGGAAACAAATGCCCAATAATGAAGACAAAGATGATGTAATTGCTACTGTCTGCTGAGCAGCACTGCTTGCTCTGCAGCAGGCCCATAAATAAGAATTACAACCTGGCGTTAACGCCATTTGAAATCTTTATTCAAAATGTCGCACCTAATGTCTCATACTTACTTTGATGGCCTTGATGCCTGACTTGGTGATTTGGGTCATCTTGGCCTTCGAGATGGGTGGCTTGTACTCAGTCAACGAGTACAGCTGCAAAAACACAGGAGACAGATAACGAAAATGTCATTCATGTCAAACAATTCTCTCCACATCTTCAAATTGTATTCATGTGAAACAGGGTTTTTCCCTAGCACTTTGCAGGTCTGGCTAGCCAGACTAACAACCCACAAAACACGTTGTGGCCTTTCTTTATTCACGACTTTGAAATTTCTCAAAAGAGCAAACAACACGCATTAGACAAGATTTCCAGAATCCATAGTTGAAACCCCCCACACCTCATAAACCTCTAGGTGAGCAAGTGCTTCTTTATATATAATTTGTCAATGCCACTGCCAAATTTGATGTTCATCGGTCCATCTGCACAGTGCAGACATATTTTGGATCCACATTGACGAGGTCCCTTAATTTTAAATGGCATGATGGCTCATACACTGCCCTCCATAATTATTGACACATACATTTTTGCTGGTTTTCAAACGTAAGAACTTTATTAATATTGTCTCAGGAAAAAAAAGACACTTATCAGTGGAATAATCCTTAAATTGCCTGCCTGATAAAGATGACATTAATTACAGACATGCATAACTACTAATCTACTTCTTGTATTTAACTTTTATTAACATTCAATCATTTTTGTACCCCATTTGGTCTAAGTGCATTTTGAGTCAAGTCACAAAATGAGGCATTAGGCGAGACTCGAGAGATGCGAATGTACAGTGATCACGTCCATTGTTTTTGGCGGCTACACCGTGACCATTAAAAGCGATTAATGGCGAAAATTTTATTTTTTAAATTGCTACTACGTGCTAAACATTAACTGGTAGAGCAACAAGAGCAACATTGTCACGGTCATTGTTTCCAATGTCAGTGATGCTTGAGCTAACCCTCCAAGTTATGGCGCAACTCAGACGGGTTAGCTAACTTGTAGCGTGCTAATGCTAACGTTAGCAGCGGGCGGTGCAGCGCGACCGTTCTCATTTCACACTGCACACATTTGTAGTTACAATGTAGTCACATCGATTTTTTTAAGTACCTACAGTGACAATGACAGGACTGGTGCTTCCGGAAATAGCCACCGCAGCTAAATTTGTATGGACAGTTAACGCGGCCTTGCGAGACAGCCCCGCTAACGTTAGTTTACGTTAGCTTGGGCTAACTAGCTTTTAACGTCGCCGACCAGAAGGGGATTCAGCTTTCCTCGTCGTGTTGATATCTACTGTAAGCGTTTGAAACAAACCTCGTTGTTGAAGGCTTTCACGGCCTCCATGATGACGTGTTGGTGTTCGGGCTCTCAGCAACTATCTAGTCATTGATAACAGATTTGAGACATGCATGCCCGATGTCTGGCCAGACTGATGGAATATGGCGCTGCGCACAAGCACTGGAGTGGAGGACAACTACAGTACACACGCATGCGACCCCTAGCGTCGCATTGAGGTAACTACAAGTTGCGCCTCCACGTTTCTGTATGGCTCATTCACAATAATGGAGAAAATAATTCGCTTTTTACAGTCTTGTTTTATTAGCCTGAATACAAACAAGATCACCAACGTAGGGAGTTTCATAACACACATTGAAATACGCCACATTTTGTACAGTCACGATCAATGTCACAATTTTAGGAGGCCAAACAGCTGACAAGGCTGGGGTATTCCTAAACCTGATTTTTTTTTTCGGTTTTTCATTTTAAATTGCAACTTGGACTTTGACCTGTTTTTACAATTATTTTGAGAGTGATAAATATTCTTTGCAGAATGTTTTTTTTCTACTGCCAGTGCTTCATGGGGATTAAAATACTGCACACGTTTTAATTGCTTAGTTTGGTTTAATTTACAGCAGTGAAAACGAGTCAATACACTGACAAGTAAACTTTTTCCGTTTTATATCATCTAGAAATGTTTCAAATATGAAAACTCTCCTGATTTATGACATTTACTCTGACTGTGGAGACTGTAGTTCTGAAGACATTCTTCTCAGTTTGTTTAAAAAGTGTAACAGGCATTGACGGTGCATGGCACCAATAAGAGGCTGAAAGCAGTTAAAATCAAATAAAAAGTTATCCAGTACTGACGCCATCTAAATATATCAAACATACAACAAAACCATGGTTTCCATGTAAAAGCGATGCACATACATACATACATACATACATACACATCTTTCAGAAACACAAACTCCAAAGTAAAAGCAATCACCTGCAACATTTGCTAATTTTACAAATCAAATACTAAAATAATACTAGGATGCATTTCACATTGTAATGTGACCTGCTAGTTACAAAATGGCTGCACAGATTCCATTTAGGAATATAATAAACAGTTTTCATTGAAGATCCATATTCTAGTTGGGAAGATCTTAAAAATCCACAGAAGTCCCATTCGAAAATTCAACAGCAGTGTGTGTGCGTGTGTGTGTGTGTGTGTGTGTGTGTGTGCGTGCGTGAGACCAAAGTCAGTAGCAGAAGACACAAGGACCATTTATAAACTGGTTTCAGCCACAGGAGCAGCAATGGCCAATGCGCTATCTTGGGAGGCCTCTGACGCCACCTGCTGGTCATTTGCTACACAGATCTCTTGCACCAAAGGCCCATTGGCTTCCTTCCATTCTCTGAACCTGACTGAGGTCAGATCAGGATCTGCCAGCACCAGCTCGAGTGCCTGAAGGTCTGTCTGTTTTGACTGGGATGGAAAAGGGACCAAAGAAGATTGGGAAAACTATGAAATTATTACACTTTTTTTTCCTCACATGTACACAACAAATTGTTTTAAAATGTAGCACACTTGAACACCAGTTAATCGCAGGGGATACGTTACATACAGGCAAAAATTTATGTTATTGAAAGACTATACAAATACAAATCATGATATTGAAAGACTATACAAAAAAAAAATCACATACCCCTAAAAAAAAATACCTTAAAAAGTCTGCAACTAAGAAAATGGGGAAACACTATAAGAAACGACCTACCTTTAATGTGCTGTTGAGTGTCCTGATAAGATGCAGTTTATCGTTGACAGTGTGATTTTTGCAGCGCTTTACGAAGGAGGCCCGGAATTCCCGTTTGGTGGATGGTTTGCGGTCTCCTATTGGCGACAGGCTGGCTTCCTTCAGGTGGATGTACAGCTTCTCCATCTCATCAGTGCTGTTACATTGATCGCCTGCAGCAACATTCGTCACACGACATCATGATTTTCATCAAGTACGCTAGAATGTCATCTCAGAACACTCGTTAAATCACCATGACAACAAGAACACATTGAAATAAAATACAAATGACATAAATAGTGAGGTACTTCAATAAGAAAATACCTCCAAATGTGTGCTGAGGCTGGCAATAGGACTAGCCAATTAATTAATATTATAAAAGGGGAAAAAAACTCACCTTTGTCCACAACACTTGACGCATCCGTCTTTGCCGCCCCTTCCTCATTGGCCCCCGTTTCAGCCGACTCGGGCGCTTCCTCCTCCTCCTCTGGCAAGTGCACCTGGAAAGAGCACACCGCTGGCGCTTCGCCTGCGGGAGCAGGAGACACCTGCGCGACCAGGTCCAGCCAGGACTGACGCTGTTTGGAGAGAGACGAGGCGGACGAGCTCTGCGATGTCATCGTACTGAGGGGCGAGGAATGCGAGCCGTTTGCTTCGCTGGGGGCCGCCGAGGAGTACGGTGGAGGAAGAGTGCCCTGTGAGACCAAGATTACTATAATATCCTGCCAATAGCACACATCCGTGTATAAAGTGCCCCACCCAAATTACTAGGAGTGTGCCCAAAAAAATAATAATTAGATTCTCATAAGAATCGCGATTCTCATTTAGTATGATTCAGAATCGATTTTAAATGTCCCAAAATCGATTTTAATTAAATTATTTTATACTGTCTTGCCTTTGTCTGTGTGTGCCTTTATTTGGAGCGCTGTTCACGTTGTACCCGGTTTGGCCACTGAGGGGCAGTGTGGTTCCACACGGTCTAAATACACTGTTAAGTTGTAGCCACATTAGAGAGTAGAAGGAAAAAGTCACGATCAAGTTATTCCAATAAAAGTTGTTATTTTTTTCCAGCGTGGAGCCGTTCTTTTGAGTGATAAAAGTGCCGCGAGTAGCGCGCTAATTAGCATTAGCGAGTCAGACTTGAGTAGATCATTACAATTCCTTGCACATCTATAGATTGACGCAAAAATCATTATCAATCAAATCATTTTGAATCAAAAATCATTCCTCATCGAAAATCGACTGAATCGAATCGCAGACCCTAAAATTGGAATCGAATCGTGAGACATTCAAAGATTCCTACCCCTACAAATCACCCTTTCAAAAAATACTTGTGTGTAATATGGTAACCTGATTTGCTGGTATCCTTTATTATCATAATGAATAATATGAATGAATAAATATTCAAAACATACCAATAAAGTGTAAACGCTTTTTGTATGACATGGCAGTGTAAATCAGTGATTCTATTTATTTATTTTTATTTATCGTATTTATTTTTAAAGGGGAGTCAACCCCCCAAAAAATCTTGACAATAATATGTTCTATGCAGCCCCACTTGTCTATATACGGTATTCTGGTTAATATTGTGTGAGTGGAATATGAGTTAAGCAGCAAAATGCAGCAGTTTTTATCAATATCAGAAGGCGGCCATTTTGCCACTTGCTGTCTAGTGAAAATTACATCAGTTGCTTACGTCTCAAGTAACAAGTTACAACCAATCACAGCTCAGCTTCATAAAACAGGTGAGACCCAAGCAAATGTGATGTCATCTTCAGTCGACAGCAAGTGGCAAAATGGCCGCCCCCTGAGATGGATAAAAACGGCTGGATTTTGCTGCATAAGTCATATTCAACAAATGTAATATGCATGAATGTTATGTTTAGACTATAGTAAGGTTACATATTACATATTATTGTCAAGTAAAGTTTAAGGTTGACTTCCCCCTTTAAGGCGTGACTACAGTTTTGCTATAAAGTACAGGTAAACACTCGCAGAAGCCATGGCACTGACCTGATGTGTGCTACCAGGAGGACCAGACGAAGCCACGGAGTCCCGCAGGGTCTGTTCACAGTATGGTGGTGGAGGTATGTCTGTGGTTTCTGCTTCTTCGTGGTCACTAGCCTCACTGTAACACTCTAAAAGCACACATGCACAGTGTTAACTTCCAAACTCACAAGTGTGTGCACATAAAAATTAATTTATTAGACCATCTGGCATGAAGACAGCATCCACTCCAGCATAATAAGAGTGCTCTACTGTGATACAGCCTCTTTCCGTTTCTGGAACATCTATCATTTAAATCAATGAATAAGTCAGCTTTTTATGCGAATCAAAACTAAAAGTGAGTAGCTGTAGTAAGAAGAGCTGGTTAAGATTGGACATCTACAGCTACGTTTCAACTTCTTTGTGCAGTCACAAAGCGGTGAGAGGTGTGTGCAGCCCCCAAAAGGTCAGTACTAGGCAATATTCTGCAAACAGAAAGTTAGCATAGTAGCTCGGATAAGTGATGGCTTTTCTTTTAACCTTGTAACTATGGGCATACCGCTGTAAATTCTATTTCGTTTTATGCCGTTTAGTTTTCAAAGCTTGTAACAATTACGAGTTCTCTTTACATACATACAAATGTATTTAATATTTGTTTTAAGTAAACAGGGTTCCTTACAGCTCAAAAACTTGATGTGATGGAGAAAAACTGACATCAGTTTGGGATTCCTCACCCAAAAATGAGTTAACACCTGTCAGATCTAACAAGCAAAATTGTGTTCCAAGTGTAATTATTTTGCTATACTGTTATATTAGAAAACACAAGAAAAAAAAATTGAAATAAATATGTATACTGATATGCACACACATGACTATTTTAGAGCTACAGATTTGTGCTTTATGGTCAGTCATGCCTACACTTGTATTATTTTAGCAAAAAGAGATTATTGACCTCATCAGCGACACATTTGGAACTTTTCAATTGTTATCATATCGTCAACACGAAAGCGAGTTTTATCCAGGGGCTCACCAGCTGCTGTGTCTTGTTCCGTGGGCTCATAATGAATGGAGGCAAGGCCGAGCTTGTTCAACCATCTGGAACGCGTGCACACACAAATCATTCAGCAGGATTTGAGCATTTCATTTCATTTGCAGTCTCTTTTTCAGTGCAGTAGGTACACCATTGCACTTGCTGTTACTTACAAGTTCATTTCTTCATGGTTCTCAGCAGCAAAATAAAACATCATAACTTGTGGGTGGCAGGCTTTGAATGCACTGGAGAAATGTGAAACAGAAAGTCGATTCCCATGAAGTTGACATGCACAAATGTGAGAGGAGCCTCTTTATTGCTAAGTGAGGCACATTGCAGACAAATATTCTAACTGCATGCATGCTTACTATTTCTTCTTGCACTCAATGGCTCGGTCGATCATGAAGTTGGTGAGGTCAATGTAGCCCTCGGCTTTCTCCGCCTGCGACACAAACATTGAACAACAGTGAGCGTGAAAACACGATGAACAAATGACTTCAAGCCACTTCCTGAGAAAGCCACCCACAGTCTGCTACTTCTTCTATTTCCTCCCACTGTGTTTCTGTGACATTTCTGAGGCTAAATCAAACAGGCAGGCGTTTTCATCTGGCCCAGCACAGTCTGCTTCAGGTACCGCAGCGATGCTGCATGGTAGTTACTTTTAAGACACGCTGATGAGGAGGCAGCTGTGCTTGTATGAAAACTACGACTTGGTACAGCAGCCTTTTTTTTTTTTTTTAAATAGTTTGTAAATAAAACATTACAATATTATCTTTGTATATAGTATGTTGTACTTATGAAAACTGAAAATACATAGTGAGCTACGTCAAGAGGAAGAGATGAAAAGTTCTTTAAATAGTCTGTGCAGTTCAACATTTGTCAATGTGTGTGAATCGCTCATCAACATTGAGTAAGAAAGCAAACATTAACGGTGTTCTCACCAGTGGGTTTGTGTACCAATATAATGACGTCTTCTTCAGGACAAACCAGAACTTCTTCCATTTGATGCCTAGGAAGCCTTTGCTCTCTTTCTTCTTGTACAACCAACCCTGGTGGTCTGGCTGACCCAGCTCTTTGACTGACACCCGCCGCCTGCTCATCGCACCATTGCCTGTGCACAAACACACACGCATACAAAAGCCACAATGAGACGCAAGCACACTGTGAGAAGTCCTACAATGTGTGAAAGCTCAAATGTTTCCAGTGACCTAAAAATAGGTTGCAAAATGACGCCTACAGATATTTGTTGAAAACCTGGTAACATCAGCCTAACTTTTTCAGATATGAATCTACTGTAGATACAGTATAATAATGAGCTAAAAATTCATGTTAAACCCAAAATTAAAGTAAGCCTTGTCAAGAGGCTGTGAATTACAGTCGAGGGGCCCGGTAGACAAACCGATCTCAACTACAAGGTGACGAATTACCTCCTCGGCTCTTCTTCTTGGACTTGTGCCGCAGGGAGACCTTTTGGAGCGAAACACAGAAAGGACACAAGGTGATATGACGGTCAGTGAATTTAAGAGCATGCTAACCAAGAGCCAGCAGCTCACAAGAAGACGCTGTCTGGAACATCCTCTTTCACACTGCAATTGTCACATGCACACTCTCTCCCCTTCTACTTTTCTCTGTCACACACGCACACCCACATAAAATGAGGATCCTCTACTGTGCCTCGACGATGTCTTACTGAGCTACGGCTCTACTTACAAATAAAGCATACACTACCAAATAGGACATTTTAGAGGACATTTTTACTATAAACTATTTTTGTAAAGTTAAATGAACTAATTCTCAACCATGTCATGTTGGTTTCATCAAAAAATATTCAGAAACTAACACACATCAAAATGTGTATAAGTCGAGAGAGGGGGGAAAAAAGTAGTGACGAAAAAAAAATTTTAATTACTTTTTTCCTAACCCAGAATTGTATGTGACTAATTGTAGACAGAAAGTTACACCCCAAAAATCCCTATAACCTTTTCAACATAATATTACGTTTCTCTTCAGGTCGAAAACGTACTAAAATATCGA
Organism: Leptonotus elevatus; assembly: GCF_054856555.1. Taxonomy (NCBI): domain Eukaryota; kingdom Metazoa; phylum Chordata; class Actinopteri; order Syngnathiformes; family Syngnathidae; genus Leptonotus; species Leptonotus elevatus. The sequence continues at coordinate 13,998,813 of NC_141252.1, forward strand.
ATATTCTCTCATAATTTCAACAAATACATATAAATAACTGTTAAGTTGTCAGGCTGTCAGCATATGTAAAATTATTCCTTTGCCTCAAAACTGTGGGCCTGCTTGGTGATCAATAAAATAGCTTAAGCCATCTGGGTCCAGCTAAATTTGCCAATTAAGACAGCACCTACACACACAGAAATACAAATACCCAACAAATAAATAAATATGACTTACAGGGTTGTAATCATCAGCAGCCATTGAGGGTGAGACAGATATGGGGAAGGCCGCCTGGTCAGACAAAAAGCACACAATATATCACCGTCTTACTGACTAATAGGCAGTTATAGTTATCTAATAGCTATAGCACTAAATGAAAATATAGTTGAAAGTACTATAGTAAAAACGAGCATTCACAAAACATAGACGTCCTCCAAACCATACAATAATGCCAGACGACTCCATAAACAAACAGCACAGCATACAGAAAGAGAATGTTGCCATGTGGATTACAACATTAAATAATTTACAATAACAAGCAGATGAAAATGTGATCTTTTGTATCTGTTTATGCATACAGACAAAAACAAATATATACAACAGAGTGATAAATGTATTTACCATCACTGATTATAATTAGTGCATTTCATAAAAAAAAGACACATAATCCAACAGTCATGTTACCAACCATTACCGACGAAAAACAAACAAAGACATTTGAGGAAAAACAAAATGGCTCAGAAGTAGCACTCGACTCAACTCACGGCAAGTTGCACTGTCAGCAGTTTGTGACGCCCAAGGCACCTCAACGCTCCTAAGTATCCTCACACCTTGTTTCAATACTACACTGCCAACTGTTAGTGATCACTGCATTAGATAACGTCAGATGCAAAGCATTTAGTATTCCTCAATCGATCCAACGTCAGTGACGGATGACATATTGAGAAATCAAAGCACCCATTTGACTCATTTCCTCAGCAAACTTGAGTTCCTTATTTTAAAGCTGCCAAGGGAATACAACATAAATCACAAGATCCTCTAAGAAAGAAAAAAAAGAAAGCAAGCCTGACGTTTTTCCGTAAACACATTAAGCCTAAAAAAAGGGGGGAAAAAACAATAAACACACCTTTCTTGATATAGATTGACAACATCACATAGTATTATTATCATTACACGTTTTTGTTGTTGTTTTTTAATAAAATATCAAAAATACACTTACAATAATGGCAAAAAAGTCACAACAACACGACTCATACCTGTTAAAAATGCTTCATAATTCAAGTATCAGTATCCTCTGTAGTCTTACCGCTTTAGCACAGTGACTAAAGCAAACTTGAGTGGATGTTGCACAAGAGCAGCAGCAGTTGTTGCATCCTTTCCGGATGTCATGACCTAGTTTAGCCGCCAGTGGGCGATCACTACAACATCAAAAACTCACTCAACTCTACAGAAACAAAACGCAAGTATGTTTGTTTGTTCACACATATTTTTTCCTCCACAGACTAGTAAAGCCAGCTGTCACTGAGCTCAGCTCATCGGCAAACACTGCTGATTTTACGGCAAATATGGAAACTCATTTACTGTACTCGTGGATTTTGAAATAAAGTTTAAACAAACACAATTTCCCTCTGCTAAGCCTTTTATTGTTTATTTGTAGCAAACTAATTTAAATGTCCCCTACAGGAGTAGATATGTCAATAATCGAAAGTAAACAACGTAATTCGCTTTCATGCTAATTGGCTACTAAGAAAAAAAAGGGTTTGGGAGGATACAAAATCATTACTAGCTCGAAAGGTACACAATTTACGTCTTTTAAAGGTTGTAAAAAAAACAAAAAACAACCATAAAAATAATTAGCCGTTAGTATAAGTTTCTGATGAGTTTAGCTAAACAATAATTGACGTAATTTCACCCGTCGCCCTTGTAATTCCAATTGTCAAAAGCTGTGGGCAATTGTTAATAAACTACTAAACATACCATACCTGCCACCACATTGTCAACGAATGCATCGCAGCCCGAAAACTGTGCTCAAAGTTCGTCCAAACTTTGGCGAGCATGTCGAACAACTGAAAGCTAAAAAAATAAAAAGGCCTTGTTGTCAGGTCAGGCGACTGAATAAAATCCTCGTCAATTCTACTGGTTTGCCGGGCCTTGGTTAACTTGGAGTAAAATTAGGTGAATCAGAGAGAGTTCGTACAATACAATGAAATACAATGAAATACAAATAAACGTGTACTCCAGTTTTGGACAACACTACATTTCTCAAAGAAGGCTCCGATAGTTTGCCACTGGATGTCGCTGCAGGGTCAAAAGATTTACATATAAAGAGGAAGTCATACGAAACGTGGCGGAAATGTCAAAATAATGAAAGGAATTTCAAAGTAAAACTTCTATTTAGGTTTAGCAAATGGCCTCAAATCTATGATAAACATACATTAGCTGCAGTTTAAATGTATTTGACTGCATTTGTATTGCTGTACTTTAAAAATAAAAATTCACATGAAACTCCAAAAAGAACACACAGGAAGTTATGTACTGTAAAACCATATTTAATTTTTTGTCTTTATGAGTTCATAAAGCTAATAACATGTTTTAGTATCCACTCATTGCTAACTTCACCAAACAGTTGTTGCTTTGTAGGCACCCATGATCCAAGTTATGTCTTTGATGGGGTCCCGAGTCCTGTATTATACTTAATTTCAACTTCAATAGGCCTCTCGTGCCAACACAAATGGAGCTTGATTCAAATTGACTCGGGAAAAAAAACATGCTTTTGCTTCCTCTCAGTCCCTCTGCCTGTTAATAATTCCAGTGTTTCTCACCCTTACTATTTAATTGTGTGTCCTAATCGAGCGTTCCATTTCAACATAATTCACACTCCTGTCCATTTTTTTTTAAACGTCACCACACAACTTAATCTTGATTTATAAGCAGCTTTTGTGTGCAGCTGAGTTTTGTTAGGCTTTCGGGATTCCCGAGAATTCTGATTGGTCACACCATTGTAGCGCTCAATCTTCCATCCCGATTCATGCTGGGAAGTGTCACGGCACTTATCTAATGTACCCCACGCCCCCAACACCACTCCACACCCTTCCTGACCCGAAACCGAGTGTGTGAGAGAGAGGGCTAACAGAGAGGCTATTCTTCTTGAGCAAGAGGTCGTGTAAATGGGGGAGGGGTGCAAGCTTGGTCATGATATCACAATCTAGTCTGCTCGCTTTGGCCGCCACGAGGGGTCTTGTGCCATAAATACTGCATCTGCATGCGCTCAAGTGGACTACACACATGTAAACACGCATGTATACTTCACATTTTTGGAGTGCTGGAAGAAAATTTAAAGGTAAATTGACTCTGCTGGCGTTTTGTCACAATGTTTTTGAAAAGTGCTGATTGAAGTGCTGAAAATGACATCACGGTGCCTAAGGTCACATAACCAAACCCAGAAAAGAGAGAGCCGTGATTGGTCACTTTTCTGCCGAACCACAATTCCAAAGTCAAATCAGATTTTTCATAAGTTCATCAATTTTCATTTCAATAACACAAACCATTTTGCCCACGTGTGTGCTACTACACAACATCACTGCCCATCAGGACTCTTCCTTGAATCCCATTATTTTCAAAGATGACAAACAATTACTGCACAAGCAAATGCACTACTTTGTGTTCATTTAACAGAGGCAGTGTACTTACAGCTTGAGAGAAAGACCAGGATCGTATATTTGGTTGATTATACCTGCAAGAGCAAGGAGAAGAATTTAAAATTAACAGGACATTGGAGAAAATGTCATACTTAAGTACAATAATGTATATACATCTCACGCAAACAAGTACAGATTGTGATTTTCTCTTAACCACGTGATCTGTTTCAAACCGTTATGGACCGATTCAGATGACAGATTCCACGGAAAACATTTCATGTGCTAGGTTGGTGCCAGTGGTTTTGATAATGCATTTGGCAAAACTGCCACAGCAACATGGCTTCCCAAAGCTGAAAATACTTCAGTGCACCCCAGACGGGCCTCACCCTGCAATTTAAGGCAACAAAAAAATGTCATCTTATTTCGCTGCGTTCACTTCCTTTATCCCTTTTCCCTCTTTCCATCAAGGTTACTATAGTTAACGAAAACTAACAAAAAAAAGCTAAAATTGAAAAAATATTTTTGTTACCAAAATAAAATAAAAATGAGTGCTTATTAAAACAAGGGGAAGTCAACCCCCCAAGAAAATATTTACAATAAGATGTTCTATGTGTCCCAACTGGTCTAAACATGGAATTCTGTTTGTGTTTGTGGAATATGAATTAAGCAGCACAATCCACCTATTTTTATCCACCTCAGGGAGCGGCCATTTTGCCACTTGCTGTCGAGTGAAAGTAACATCAGAGTTGCTCAGGGCTCAGGTAACGACCATTCACGGCTCACCTCATCTGAAGCTGAGCTGTGATTAGTTCTTACCTGAGCACTTACAAACTGTGATGTCATCTTATAGTCGACAGCAAGTGTAAGAATGGGCTTATTTTTCTGTTTATGGTAATCCATACTCCACAAATGCAATATTGTGCAATAGAGTGCCGTGTTCAGACTAGTGAACGCGCAAAGAACATTAGTAAAGACTATTTTTGTGTTGACTTTCCATTAAAAAAAAAAGTGATAACTAACTGAAATTTCCATCCATTATCTGAATTGTAGCAAAAATGTAATTTGTCATTCATATAATTTTCATACATGAGCTTTTGGGGTTCATGTTAAATGTTTTTTATTTTGATATTACCGTTTGGCCGTACAGAATTAATCGATGACGATTTGTTTGTCTGCTTTTTGCCCTTTATAGAGCCAAACCCATTCGATGCTTTTAACAGATGACATCAGAATGAAACCAGTGCAGCATGGCATTAAACGTGCTGTCATGTGGAAAATGCATTTGTTTTTTTCCATTTCCATACTAAAATGATGGTGACAGCTGATTAATTTCTGCGTCAATCATATCCTCTGGCCTTAACCAATACCTTGTCGTGTATTCCTAAACGCCACACCACTCCCACATTAATGAGTCCACCGATTAGCATCACATCCGTCTATTTATTGTAAATATGAGTCATGTAATGTGATTGAGCGGGCGACAAACTGGCTGTGATGTTTTTGCTACCTAGAATAGAAGCATGTAGGTGGGAGGGGGGGGGGACTTGAATCATGGATCATGGCATTAATGTGGGGAGTCGCGCTTCATCGGGCTCTGTAACCGAGAGCAGACGAGACACGGGTGTCACGGATGACGAAATGTAGAGGAAAGAGCGAGCCTCAGATGTCGTCATCTGTGGCAGAAGGATGCTTTTTGACCTTTGTTCATATCACTGTGCCCCAGTGCACAAAGCAAGGCCCATAAAGGGATATTGAGTTTGGTGGGGAAAACTCATTCATACAGGCATGCAAAAAATATAGTCCGGGTCAAAGTCCTGATTGGCTAATCTGGAGCACCGAGAAAATTCCTGACGGGCCATGCTGCTTTATGGCTGATTATTCCAGCCCGTGAAGCAAATTCCTAAGCACTGTTGGTCAGTTTTGAAATCAGCAAACAAAGTGCCTATGGTCGCCCTAGCTCTGTTATCACCTTAACATTACACCTAAATTTCCACTTTGTACAGTATGCCAAGGGAAGGCCATTATAATATACATAGCACTGACTGCACTACCTTCCTTCGCATGGGTGTCACTAAGAGTCACAAGAATTTAATACCAAAAGTAGCAAAAATGTAATACACAACTAGAAACAACATTACTGTAACCATATAGACCCTGCCTGTACAAAATAACACATTAAAGTCAGTCCCAAGTGCAAAGCATGGTGGGAATGGCCATTCTGTAATGGGGCGTAAAAACTACAAATGCTGTACAAAAAGCCACAAAGTGATGTATTCTTTCAAATAAATATGTTAATCTCTATTATTTACGGGCAGTGGCATGTGTGTGACGCAGTCAGACGTGTGACGTGAGTAATTGGCAGTGTTCATTATTAGCCAGTAAGTCGTGTCAAGCTAATTCAGATGCGCGCAAACACATTGCTAGGATTAGCCATAGTCTGTTTTCACCACAATATTTTGTTACGACTGTTTTATCTGATGTTCTTTCAAAGTCCTTGTTGCTGTGTGGAATCATAAAGTCAACGTCAGTCTGCTAAATTGTGCACCGGAAGTGGTTTCAAGGGCGCTAACAGGAAGTGCTATATTAGCTGCCTAAATGTTGCTAATTTAACAGCAGTTGATAAATCTGATCCCATTGTACGTACACTTGCCTAATAATCCTTTTTTTTTTTTTGTCCTATTGTCTATTTTAATCATTTATGTTCTCATACTTGTTCAAATAAACACTGATCATTATTATTCAGCCGTAATTTAGATTTTTGATTAAATACATTACGGAATAGTAAGCTATTTTTTTTAGAAACTTCGTTAAAATGTGAAGATGAAATGGACTGGTCTGAGCCGTAAATCTCTAAATCCAGAAACGAGTCTCTCCGGCTTTATATGAGCTTGTGGACCAAATTCTATAATATTACTTTCTTTGATAATTCACTTCTCCTAAGTTTAAGAGCCAGCCGTTGATGCACAACGCTCAATTGTTCATTAAACAACTTTTAGCTTTTAATCCCCTTACTTCATGTGCTATAATTTAAACACCTCAAATGATTCCACCCCTGATCTGCCACCCTACAGTTCTCGCCACATGCCCGTTTCAAAAACCCACGTGGTAAAAGCAGCCCACCCACTGATCCTCCGGTTTCATTTTGAAACAATTCCACAGGCTACCGCCCAGTCTAATGAAGGAAAATGAGGCTTGCCCGCCTCCCCATTATGATTTACGAGCTGAACATTGCATTAATTAAAAAAAAAAAGAAAAAAAAAAAAAAGAAAAAAAAAAGAGGGGGCACAGTGACACTCACCGGTTCAGGAAGTCCCTGCTAGAGTGCCAGTCGGGTCCCTGCGATACATAAAAAAAAAAGTTCATGCTTTATGTTCCATTTGAAATGAATTAATCTGCAACACCACTTTCACTTTAATTGTAGAAACTAGACTGAATATTTTGGACATTGACAATACTTTTTATACAAATAAAACTTTTTATCTATATCTGATTGTGATTCACACTTCCAGTAGTTGTAAATCAACATACCATTCAGTTGCAGATGTTTGTGATGTGAGCAGTCATAACGAGTTAGTGGTTAGCAAACGATGGATTAAAAGGAGTGCGGGTGGTATTGAGGCAAACCTCAGGCCTTCAGAGGGTGCGCATTATTGAAGATTGCAGGAAACTAGCTCTGCAAGCATGGGCAAGAGCCAGATAGATGGAAGGAGAAACAGAAGATTAGAAAACACATGCAGCAAAAACCCAAGCTCAGGTTGATCAGTGAATAAGGGCGGTGTAATCCTACCCTCACCTTTAAATGTTTAAAAGACAACGTACGATGTGTAGAAATAAGAGCTCCTCGTGGTAACCCTGCTTTGAGCATATGGGCCACCAGCTGGAGTTTAAAGGTTCATCAAAGAGGAAGATGCATTCATAATCATCAACATCTGTCACACACTCATTCACACACCTTGACATTAGTTATCCTGTTACATCACATGCTCATGAAGGTTAGAAAGGCAGAAGGCTCTATAGTGTGGTGCTGCTTTCACGTGCAGTGAGAAAGCCAATAATGTCCGCAGAGACCCTTAACAGGTTCTCAGAAAATGATTGAAGTCGAAGCATAGAACACACACAGTCACAGTTCAACTTGAAGCAGTAACTCCACACTCAATGGTAAAATAAAGACAATACGAAAGATGACTGAAACAAACTGCACTTTTTAATAAAATGCTATGCAAAACGTACAAAAAGGCATATCAAGCAATAACGGAACCTCCCTGTCAGTACATTACTTTGAAACAATACTGGCTGATGTGATCTGTAGTCTTTCCATAGCATGAGCTAGCACAAGGTCATTTGACGCGCGTAGACAAAAAGATTGGTTCAACACCATCACCCTGGTTTAAGAAGGCCAGTTATTACGGTTATCCAGCTGCGAGTATGAGTTGGGTAATTGCAGAGCAAACTGAAACAGGATAGAAAAGACTGCACTCAGTAGTGTGCGTACGTAGCTTTCAAACCCAACACAAATATTTGTTAGTGACAGCGGTGAAAATATCCTTTTCACCAACGATGCAGCAATAACGATATAAGTGACAAGCAAAACGATTATTTTAAGGAAATGCAATTATGCATAGCTTGACAAGAGGCAACCATCGGCAGAGAAATAATAGACAGTGGCTAATCTATCACAAAAGCAATCAAAAAACAAACATACATGCACTGATGCATTAACAAAAATGGATGTTTGAGTTCCTTACTTTATTTTATAACTTATTTACTGGACGTAAATAGAACAAAAATAAGAACATGACCAAAGTAATACCAGGCAGAGACATAACTTAATATGTACATTGTGGTTCACAGACAGCAAAGTATCCTAACCTGATGCTCTTGAGGCCAAGATGAGACGTAGTTGTAGTCAGGGTTAAAGTGGTGAGGATGTAATGTAGTAAGTACAGTACTCAGGGTTCGACATTAATGGTGGCCCAATGGCCCGGGGACACTGCCTACCTTCGGTGCTAATTTCCAAGTGAAATTTGAGCCCAGAAGTGCATTGTTGGTTTCTGTCCGACAGACTTATCACCGACTGAAGCAAGGGGCATGAATGGAGGTTAGCCTCATGTTGATAACATCGGTTAGTCCACTTGTTGCTAATAGATTCATTCCAGTGGCAGCAGCAGGACCACAAAATAGCGGCAAAGAAGTCTATGTCCAACAATGTGTGGACAAAAACTTTGAGCTAACATGAGCTTTATTCCTCATAGAGTTGTAGTACAAAGTGCGCCAACAACAAGACACTTTACGATACTGTGTCATTATTACGTTAATACTTGTCGGAACACGGCATACAACTGGGCTCGTTGAATCGTAGCTAATGATGAGTGACACTTTGATCAATTTTTTTCATTTATTTCTATGCTGGTTATGGATTGGGTCTGTTCACATTTGAATTGGTTTGGTTTTGATTGGGAATGATACTTTTACACAACGGTACCAATCTTCGGTACTTTTATGTGTGCGTTTACGGTAATGAATAATTATTATAATAAGTTATTTATGCCACATTATGAGTTCAAACCCATCTTAGACCGAAACATTGCAAAATATGACACCTGGAAGAGGATGTAAATGAGAAAAGAAGAGAATAATTGGAATCAAATTATTCTTTTGCAAATTAAATGGATTATTATTACACAACGTGGTATATAATGCTCGCTACATTTTAGCCACAAGCTTTCGCTATTTCACCCATATGAAATTATGAATAAGGTTAAAGCTGCTCTTTGTAACAATTTGCCGAAAAAATATCTTTAGAATACGTGTTTCCCACAGATTTGAAATCTACTTGGGTGGGTGGACTCCAATGGGGGGGGGGGGGGGTGTTCTCAGTCCTGCTACTTGCGTCTCTAACCTCATGATCCACAAGTGAGTGACGGCAAACTAATGTCATATGCGGTATATCTGCTAGCGACACTTTTTTATATATATATTTTTTTATGACATTTTCTTGAAATCTACTTGGGTGGTGGCCAATTTACTTGGGAGGCCCGCCCAAGTATTAACAGGGTGTGGGAAACACTGATAGCTCTTACAATATATGACTATTTATGACTGAAACAACTTCTAATTAGTAGATTAACACCTTAGCTGTTCATAATGGGAAGTCCTGCAAGTTTCCGGCCAATAATTTTCAGACTGGATTCAGGTTCGAATCTCCCGCCCTCTGTCTGCGGATGTGACGTCATGTGTGCATTGTGTACGTGAAGAAGGGCGTGTGCAGTTTTATTTTTCGACCACAGGTGGCAGTAGCGATTGAAAACAGATTTAGTTAGTTTAAGTTCTAAAAGACAATATACGGTGTATATAATATTGTATTGACGGTAACGCATGATTAAATTCAGCGGGGGCAGATACAGGACCACCACAAATGGACTCATCAGGCCACCATTCAAAAAGGCTTAATGACGGATCCTGGTACTACAAAAGCAGGGTTGGTGGATGAGAAGTAGTTGGTAGTAGTAGGCAACACCAGGGAAACAGTTGGCAAGAGAGTGCAAGAGAGCCGCAAGCTGTCGCCAAAAAACAGCCGGACTTTAAAAATCGAAGGCACCAAGTAAGGAAACAGGAACAGGAAGCCCCAAACAGGAAGCGGTTCATCAATGAGTCAACAGTTTAAGTCTGGTGATCCAACTGACCAGTAGCGAACGTTCGGCCGGTGCGCGCTTGGAGACGGCAGCCGCGGGAGCTTTCTTGACATCCTCCTGGTAGGGGATGGTGGCGCTGTTGTGCAAGTCGGAGTTCGAGTAGTAGCGGCTGCCTCGGATGTGTTCCACTCTGACAAGTCGACGCTCTCCGCTAGACAAGTACGTGGGCTGAGACGCTGACGCCACTTCCTCGGCTATAGTGGGGATCCTCTCGTTGCTCAGGTATCGGTACAGCAGATCCTCACCTTCACAGAATGACACGGCACTTAACATGTGTTGTGCATTTCTGCTAAATATCTAGAGCATATATAAAGCTATGTTTCCATTTAGTGGTACAGTGTGCATCAAACCAAAATGAACTGACGTCTTAATACACGAGCAGAACAAAGCAGCTGTGAGCGCGTCAGAGTAAAACCTTCATCATAAGTTAGAATGATGAAATAAGAATGTTGTTAATACCTTTCCTGTTCTGTGTCCATGGCTTAGCAAAGGGATCGACGATTGCAACACAAGTATCCACAGGCATGGAGAGTGGCCGGGGCTTACCTAGAAAAAAAGTGAGAACATGTTTATCAACCAGTGTTCATTTTGACAAGAATTTTTTATTTAGTTATAGTCTTTTGGCTAAAATGTATTGTTTTAGTCATAATTTAGTCTTCTGATTGTATTTTTGTTTTAATACAATTTTAGTCAATTTTATAAAGAGCGATTTTAGTCGACGAAATTGGTTTCAACTGTTATCAACTACTGTATTATCTGTTAATATGCAGTGTGTTCTAACCTTTATTAAGACAAGACACGTATTTTACATTAGAAATCATGGCACACCACCAAACAAAAATGTCAGAAAAAGTGTGAATACTGAAATAATGATGCTTAACTCATTTGCTCCCCAAAAAACGTATAAATATGTTCTATTTTAAATGTTTAAAGTTTCCCAAAGATGTATTTATACGTTTTTAATGTTTTTTTTTAATGCTAGAGCATACAGAAGGCTTTGTTGCAGGCCTCTGAACTGCAGAGAACGGGTGAAGCAATGGAAGTAATTACAAAAACGTCCAGCAGGTGGCAGCAGAGTATAAGAGATCAACCAGGGCCATGTTACAAACAAACATTTACCCACAGTTCTAAACAGATTTTTGAATAATGATGAAACTTAGCTATATTCAAAACAGAAACAGATATATAGATAGATATATAGATAGATAGATAGATAGATAGATAGATAGATAGATAGATAGATAGATAGATAGATAGATAGATAGATAGATAGATAGATAGATAGATAGATAGATAGATAGATAGATAGATAGATAGATAGATAGATAGATAGATAGATAGATAGATAGATATATATATATATATATATATATATATATATATATATATGAAAGAAGAAACTCTAACCTTTCTTTTGGTAGGTTCCATGTTTTTATAGAAATAGAACACAATATTCTGTGGGCCTTGCAAAATCTATCAAAATCCAGTAAAATAGACAGTTTAGTTACCGGCGAGCGAAGGGGGTTGCTTCAGTGAAAATGGCTGGGAGTGAATGAGTTAATAATGATGATCAATTCACTGAACATTTTACTTAGTGTGAAATTTGGGCATGTTTAAATGAACACAAAGTAAAAAGTATATACGAAAAACGACGACCTTTTCTGTTGTATAAATGGCTACAGGTTTATTGTACCCTCTGCCATCTAATGTAATTGGCGTGCCATGTTGCTGGCATAGATTGCTTAACAAATATATATTTGTAATTAATAAATAATGGTTTGCAGACCAACTTTGTGTAATTGTCTCATTTCCGGCGTCCTGGCTGGGAATCACTGTATTAATGGGATGTATAGGAAATGCATATAAGATGAAAATGTACAAACCCAGAGAAGACTTGTGCTCCCTCATTCTGGGCAGTATCACATTGGCGTCGATTGGACAGCCCACACTTAGTTTGTCATAATCTGCGATGGTGCCACGTTTTCTACTCTCCTGGTCCAGGAAGGAGTTGGGCGACTCGGAGCCTTTTGGCCTTTTACTAAAGCTCGAGAAGGCGTCTGTTCTTCCCTCTCTACAAACACAAGTACAAACAGTGCGGAACAGTTTTTAACAGCACAAAACAAAGTATATGGAAAAGACGTGATGCAAAATATCGGTCTCTCTATCATTTAAATGAATGTGGAACATGTCATCTCCCTGGAGGAGGAAGATAAGAGTCATTGCATCAGGATGGCGGTAGGATTTGCGGGCGCAGAGTGGGTTGGGAAAAAGCAGAACCGAGTAATCTGTAGGAGGTGAATGTCAGGCCGCAGCAACTTATTAGGAAGGAAGCTAGTAATAAAAAAGCCCTTAACCGAGATTCGAAGTAGCTTCCACCTTCACACCTTCTTGGTGTGAGGCACCAGTGAGCTACTGTTATGCACTGCGTCAAACTACTCTGATGCACAAATGAGAAGTTTCACCTTGGCGTGTACGGCATTTGAGGGGGAGGCGGGATGTAAAAATTGAGGGCTGCTGGTTTCTCTTTTTTGGTTGATCCATTAGCTGTGTTGCAGGGGGACTGGGTTCGGATCAAACAGGAATTGTTCTGGAGAAAAAGAAAGCAAAATGAGTTCAACGGTATACACCATGCACATTTCACACTTACAAATGATCAATAGATGTGTTAACATTATGTTGAATAGCCATTCAATAACAACAAATTATAAATTCTAGATAGAACAAAGATCATGTTTTGACTAATAAAGAGTTTTTACTTTTGCTCTTTCAAGTGAAACTGAACCCAAGTTATACATTGCGTATATCCATCCAACTCTACAAAGCATTCATTCAAGTCCAACACAGGACGCAAGTCTCTGTTTTTCTCATCGGAGTCAAAGATAAACTGAGATTGCCAACACAGATATCCCTAAAACAAGATGCTGTGGGCATGTTGACAGTGGTCACCTTTGTGATGAAAGCCTTTTTGCAAAACACGCTTATCTCTTTGTCTGACTAAAACTGAGGCTGTGCAATCTGACAAAGCCGCAGCTCGAGTTTCGGTCGCCCACTTTCACAGCAGCTTTGTTGTCTTGTTATCTGCATAAGGAGAGTCAAGTGCAGAAATGCCTGTAATGCATCTATTCGTAAAAAAAAAACAACAACACACTGTCACTTAACATTTGTGAGCGTATGATTGCCAGGGACCATTGCTTGTTGTGTTTTATTTTGATGGCAACGTCCCGGACATTTGTTTCCAATTAACCAGATAAAATCTGAGCAGACTCCTACACGACAACTTGGCCGCTTTATCTCCCACACTGAATTACATGACTGTGCCATTTATGATGGAAAACTAGAGCACTGAACTCTTTAGAAAGCCTTACTGAGACTTGTCTGGGCTTGTTGCTTTGGACTTCTGGCTGTAAAAAGCTGATAATTGAAAGATAATGACTAGACATGCGTAGGAGTAAGTGCTTATGTACCTGAGGTACAGGAGGCTTCCAGCGCATGTTCTTGAGAGGGGCGGGGGTAAAACCTGTTGTTCCTGTGGGTCGCTTCTTTAAAAGGAGGAACACACCTTTGGGATCCTCCCTCAATTTGATTACCAGGTTTTTCAGCTGCCAACCCACCTGGATTACAGGGATAGAACACACATGGTCTCATTAACATCATTAATAAATCTATACCAGGGGTCTGCAACCTGCGGCTCTGGAGCCACATGTGGCTCTTTAGTCCCTCTCTGTGGCACCCTGTAGTAGAAATTCATATATTCTTTAACATATTTAATTTAATTTTTAATGAATTAATGGTTTAGAATTAAAAAATAATTAAATATTAAAAAATGTCAGCGCCCAGTTAGAGAAAATTGCCCAAAACTTTTAGAAAATGTATTAAAAAAAATTTTTTTAAAAGGCAGAAAATAAATGGTTCAAAAAGCCATAAAATGTCCAAAAACAAAGGAAGAAAAGCAGAAAATTACGACAAATTGTCTTTGGAATTGCAAAAGGAAGTCAGAAAATTACATATATTTACAATAAAAAAAAAATTGAAAAAGATTTAAAATAATTATATCATCCATCCATCCATTTTCTTAACCGTTCTTCTTCACAAGGGTCACGAAGGGCGCTGGAGCCTATCCCAGCTGGCTTCGGGCAGTAGGCGGGGCACACCCTGAACTGGTTTCCAGCCAATCGCAGGGCACAAAGAGACGAACAACCATCCACACTCAAAAACACACCTATGGACAATTTGGAGTGCTCAATTAACCTGCCATGCATGTCTTTGGAATGTGGGAGGAAACCGGAGAACCCGGAGAAAACCCACGCAAGCACGGGGAGAACATGCAAACTACAACCAGGAAGGCCGAAGCCCGGACTCGATCTCACGCCCTCTGCACTGGGAGGCGAACATGCTAAGCCACCGTGCCGCTGATAATCATATCATGTGCACAAAATTGTCACAATTTTTTTTTTTTAATGAGAAAACAACCCATTTAAAATGTAACTATTAAATGTCCAAAAACAAAAGATGAAACCCCCCCCCCAAATACCATAAAATGTCCGCAAATTTGTCAAAAATGTCAGAAAATTGATAATGAGAAACGCAGAAAAAAAACATCCATAAAAATGTCCAAAAAAGGAAGAGAGACAGAAAAATACCATAATAAGTCCATATTTTTCAGTCCTCACAATGTTCAAAGGTTTTGAGGCTCCAGACAGATTTGTTGTTGTCTATTTGGCCTAAAATGGCTCTTTTGACAGCTAAGCCTGCTTGACACCTGCTCTATACCAACTACTGTAATACGAATACATAAAACTACA
Organism: Leptonotus elevatus; assembly: GCF_054856555.1. NCBI lineage: Eukaryota > Metazoa > Chordata > Actinopteri > Syngnathiformes > Syngnathidae > Leptonotus > Leptonotus elevatus. The sequence continues at coordinate 14,013,924 of NC_141252.1, forward strand.
CCAAGTAATATTCTCACCACTGTCTGTTGATTGACCTGAATCACTTCATCGCCAGCATGGATCTTCCTGGTTAGGTCGGCAGGAGACTGAGGAACAAACACAACTGGTTAATTTGTATCTCATTTGTTCACTTGCTGCTCAGACGGCTCGTCTATTACGTTAGTTCAGACCATATAATATGATTTGTACCTTTAAGCAATCAAATTCAATTCAAACAAACAAATCATGTGAAAACACACACAACAAACAGGACTGTTGATGATTCAGATAGTGATTCACAATTAGGACTGGAGGCAAACTGATCCGTAAATAGCAGTGATACTGGTGCATGATGAGTCACTGCCTGAATGAGTCAGTCGACAAAGGTGGAACTTTTGCAGAGGCTGTTTGTGAACGTGCAAAACAAAGAGTTTGTAAGTTGTGTACTTTTTCTACTGGAAGAGATGTGAAATGAAATGAGGAGAAGGGTGAGAGGGATGCATGGGTTGTTGTGTTAATACCTACATGTTCTGTGGTTCCAGTAATCACATGCAAGCCATCATACGTCGACTTAATATACATTCCCTAGAAGGAAACACACACACATAAAACATTTTTTTGTAATTGTAATGTGATGACCACTTTTAAAGGGGGGGCATATACGAGGGTCAGATAAAACATTCCTCACCAGTCCTTCACCCGGTTTGATATTGTTAAGCTGGACTTCCTCCAAACAGGCAGACTGGCTCAACAGGGGATCAGAGGTGGTTCTCATAGTCTGATCACAGATGTTGTTCAAAACCTTAGACTGGTAAAAGGAACAAACACACAAAAAACATTATATAATTCAAAAGATCAAATATATAATTATCTCAGTGCGCAGAGCTGTACTTCGGAGTCGGACACGTTCAGTCAGTTCTGTCTTATTGGGACAGGTGAATAAATCCCCGTTCTGCTGTCATGCCTCTAATGCGCAGCTTTTGACTCAATGTTAAATCCATGTTTCATCTGAGGACTAAATAGATCATTTCAATGTATCAGTGTACTCAGTGCATCGTTGTTGAGTTTTTCCTGCTTCTTAAGGGACTGCATTGCTATAGCCAAGTATGAATGACTAAATGAAGTATGAATTGTCAAATTGTATAAATTGTACAATTGTAGAAAGTACCCATCTTATTCAACGATCAATTTTTAGTGTCTTCATTTTGTCCTATTAAACAATGTGTACAACTCGGCTGTATTTTGGACACTCTGCTTGAAATGGTGAAAGTGAGCTATAGAAAGCCTCAAGAGCCCGTAGAGTGTCTGTAAAAGGAAGCATTCATTGATTGATGGCCTGGTTGCAAGAGGCGCCCGCAGCACTGGCAATGCATTAAGACCCGTCACTATCCATGAAGAACAATGAACCGGCTGCTGAGACAACGCCATGCAACGACAGTCTGTATTCAAACAGACCCTTTAAAGAAAGCGTTGTTTTTTCTATAATTATAATTAGAAAATTCAAGCAGGAAAAAAAACAAGATACATCTAGGATACTTACAACTTCAAGGATTTTTTCCTCCATCTCATACACACAGCAGTCCTGTTAGACATAAGAAAAGCAATGACAGATTAGGATCCTGAGCAGTAATCAAAAAGCTAGCAGAAGATGCACTCATAACCGGAGTTGGTGAAAAACAATCAGCTTTCCAAGTATAAAATGGAGAGAAATTGAGAACTGACAAAAAATAAACAGCCTGTACATCAAAATTACACCCCTGCCTAAATTGACGGGAGCTGTAATTACACAACTCCATGAGTGGTCCAGTTCGCAATTACAGGATCCTAAAGGCCACTCTGACGCATGTGGGAATAATGTGGTGTATTGAATAATGTCAAGAAAAACTTCATAACTTCAGTTCTGCTAAGTCAGCTTGGAGTTAACGGTAGTCCAAGAGAGTGCTTTGACTGCAGCTGGACTGCACACAGCTGAGGCAACAGCCTCCCCTGACAACTGTGTCAGTCAATGGTGGTGAAAAGGGACTGTGTTAAGGATAGGGGTTCGCCGTGCTTGTGGGGGGAGGTATGCTTGTTTTCAAAACTGCCTCTCACAGGGAAGTGCTACCGCAAAGGAGGCCATCCATCAAAACGCAGGTGAAATGCTTCAGTCAAAGCTTGACAACAAAGCATCCATGTTATCAAGCCTGAATTTATGCAAAATCAAATGTAGAAAGAGTTCAATCCAAAAGAAAAGTTGTGTTTAAAGGTCATGAAACAAAACAGTATTGTCATGTTCTACACTGCTTGGCACAACTTTTATTAAGTTGTCACTTTAAAATTTTACAACTCCATCAAATAATATGAAAATTATAGAGCAAAATTCTTCAAAAATGACTTCATGCACCCGAGATTTGTCCTGTGTGCTTCTACTCAAGTCTCCCCTGTAGACAAGCTGGATCATAACTAATAGCCAATAAATGCAAAATGACAATTCCATGAGTGTAGTGATCCCTTGCGGTTCTGCACTCGACCCCCACAGTCAGAGCGGATCAGATGACTGTCTCTACAGGCTTTTGGGCCTTTGATCTGCCACCAGAGCAGATTTGTATGGTTGAGCAACGATGAGATACAGAGTGGTGGGACGGTGTGGGGACATGTAGCGACTTAACACCACATCAAAATAAAAGCCATGACTGCAACACTTAAAACATTTTATGTGAATTTGATTTTCCAAAGTAAATGAATCGCTTCATACGATGGAAGCTTGGACAAAAGCTCAATAAATAAGAATAACAATAAATAAGATTTGAATATACAGTATTGGAAAGAGTATGACCTAAATTAAAACGGCACAGCCAAGAGGCGACACTTTCACGGTTTTATGAGTCTATTGTGCATGTAAACACAGGGTTCATTCAGGCAGATGATGTAAATTGCAGCATCTGAAATTACTTAATTCTTGGATAAAGTTCATCAACAAGCTGTGCAAACCTAACACCACCCTTCTTCTTCATCAGGAAATGGGAATCACTCATGCTCTCCACATATAAACTCTTACTACGATACATTTCTCATAGAATGTCAAAACAGGAGTAAAGAAGTTTCGGATTCAGACTTTCTGCAGTTAACATCCAGACAAACAGCCTCGGAACATGTGGCATTAAAATTAAACTGCTCCACGCTTTCAGCACCTATGAAGAGCTTATTCTGAAACAGTGGCCCTCACTAGCTGGACACCAGGGACTCATAAGACCGAGTGCCCGCCAATTTGTGCCCCCTAAACTGTTACGGCCTTTTCACACTGCATTTAGTGCAACGCAGTGCACCATCAACAAACCCATTCATTGTGCCGTGGGGGCTGGAGGCGTACAAAGTGTTGTGTGTGTTTGGGTTTCCCCGTACTTGTCTCCACTCTCCATGCCAGCTTTACACAGACAGTCCGCTACTGGTTCACACTTTAAGTTTCCTTTTTGTGTTGACATTTGGAGGAGAGCTGTAGAAGTCATATTTTACAGAAATTGAGTATTCCGGGCGCTCAAGAAGCTATTCTCAGAAATAAAAGAATGCCTGGCTGCAGTGATAGTCAAAAGCAGGGGTGCTCAAGTTCGGTCCTCGAGAGACCCTATCCAGCCTGTTTTCCATGTTTCTCTCCACTAACACACCTGATTCATGATCGGGGTCATTATCAGGCTTCTGCAAAGCTTGCTGATTAGCTGATCATTAGATTCAGCTGTGCTGCAGGAGGGAAACATTGAAAACAGGCTGGATAGGGGCTCTCGAGGACCGAACTTGAGCACCCTTGGTCAAAAGGATTAAAGGGGAAGTCAACGTTAAACATTTCTTGACAATAATATGTTATATGTGACCTCACTAGTCTAAACATGACATTCTGATTAATATTACATCTGTGGAATATGAGTTATGCGGCAAAATCCAGCTGTTTTCATCCATCTCAGGGGGCGGCCATTTTTCCACTTTATGTCAACTGAAGATGACATCACAGTTGCTTAGGGCTCAGGCAACGACCAATTACAGCTCACCTGTTTTCTGAAGCCGAGCTGTGATTGGTTGTTACCTGATACCTGAGCAACTGTGATGTCATTTTCATTCAACAGCAAGTGGCAAAATGGCCGCCTTCTAAAAATTTATAAATACTGCTGGATTTTGCTGCTTAACTCCACTAAAGCAATATTAACCAAAATAACATATTTAGACTAGTGGAGCTGCATAGAACATTTTGTCAAAACAATTTGGGGGAGACAAAAGGCAGAAATGACAGCCCAAATAAAGCATATCACCCTTTAATTTTATCCAACTATTTATCATAAAGTATGTCTAAAATTAGATATTTTATTATTATGTACATTTTTGTTGTCTTATTTGATACTCAATAAAGTCAAGTCAAGTCAGGACCTGACCTGACACACTTAAAAAAAGTGGCCCCTTAAGATTTGTTTTTGAGTATCCCTGTCTGCACCATAATCTCTCTGATTCCCAGGGCAGTGTGGGAATTTTACACCCCCACGTGTACTACCATGACGAAGCAGCCACAGTAAATCAGGAGAAGTGCTGAAATCCCCAACACTAGTGAGGAAATGTGCACCCTGGGAAAGGAATTCATTTTCATGCAATAAGCCTTTAAAAGGGACACCTGAGGTCTCATTGGCTACTTTCAACTGCACCTTGAAGTCAGCTAATGAAGACAAAAGATTGCATTTGTATGATAAAACCCCAACTTAGTCCTTGAAAACTAAATACGGCCAACTGTTACAGATAACTGAATACAAAACACTGCTTTCAGACTTTCATACAGACAGATCCCTTACCTATACACAGCTAGGCTAGAAAGACAGCCTGGGCTCCTGTTGTGAACATGTTGAAAAATCTAAGCAACTCTCAAACGACACATAGAGGGGGGGGGGGGTCTTCCTTTTAGCTAGCAGGTGGAAAGCTCCCTAAAAAGAAAACATCCATGTCTGCAATTATCTGTTCAGACTCAGGGCTGTGGGCTTTTGTCATGCCTGCCAGACCACATTTGCCATAACGCTCCTCTCCTTCGCTTGATCCTGCATGTCTGTGCCCCTGGGCTGGTATGTGCTCAGTGTTTTTCACTATTGTGCATATGTTGGTTTCTCAGCGGCTGGCTATACATGTGGTGTTGTGCTATCTAGTGTGCAAACCTGTTGAACTGTGGTGGTGAGCTCGAGGCAAAGCTGAATGATCTTGTTCTTGGTGGCTGTGAAGTCACTGATCCCTGTGAGAGGTGTCCTGTCCACAGACAAATAAGAGAGGGGAAAAAACATTTTAAAAAGTGGCCATGGACTACTAATATTAATACTACTGCATTTCGACTGCAATTTGGTAAACAAACTTAAGCCTGTATCTGTTAAAAATTATAATGATAAAAGCTCCAGCGCTCCCGCGACCCTTGTGAGGTCAAGCGATTAAGAAAATGGATGGATGGAAGTTTTAGTTATAATTATAGTTTTAGTTAATAAAACATAAAAAAAATAAGTTGCACAATATTTGGGTGAGTGGCCACAAACATATACATTTCTACTATGTTTTTGTTCTTTCCTTACAACATATGGACACAAGTGCTGGGACACAATTACACCCACGGAAAATGAAAAAAAATACTATGGGGAATTACCCCCCCCCCCCCCCCCCACCACTGTTCTGGGAAAATAGTCTGTTACATTTGGGAGTCTGTGGGACTTTTTGTAAAGTCAGAGGTCACCATTGTTGGATGATGTTGATGGGGGCAGTCATCTTTATAGTGAGCAGAGTTCAAGGCTCTGTGTTCATCCAATCATGCCTTTATGGATCTTGTTTTGTACACAATATTGGATGCATGCAACTGACCAATCACCATGTCTCAGCAACATCAAGCATTGACCTTAAGGTGGAACAAATATGCCTCGTTCAAACCAATAAAATTGATTAATGAATGAAGAGGACGGTCCAATTTCTATGACCCATATTTCCAGTGCTACTCACACTGGTGTATGAATGGTGCGAATGTTTGGTGGTGGTCGGAGGGGCCGTAGGCGCACACTGGCAGCCTCGCTTCCGTCAGCCTCCCCCAGGGCAGCTGTGGCTACTATAAAGTAGTTTACCGCCACCAGAGTGTGAATGTGTGAGTGCATGAATAATGTATCCATTCAATCGTAAAGCGGCTTAGAGTGTCTAGAAAGATTATTATTATTTAAGAATCTGTTTTTAGGTGTATTGTATTAAAATTCATTCAGAGATGCACTGAATCTATCCCATACAACATTTTTTTAATGCTCCACTTGCTAATACATTATCTACTCAACACACACAAGGCAAACAAGTCTGTGCAGGTCACCGAACGAATCAATACCCCCATTTTAGGTTTAATGGCATATTACGGATTTTGATGTTTTGATTGATTGTATTCAAAAAAGTTGGACCTCTGGCAAGATTGTCTGCCATTAAGTGTGAAATTAAACAACAAAGTAAATCTTGTTATCTACCCGTTACTGTGACATCACATGGCCAAAAGGTAAACAGAGCTGCATTGAGATTTGTGGGATGAAGAGATTAGTATTAGCATTAGCTTCTGATAAGCGTCACATGCTTGAATGATCGGTTGACATGCTGGGCGGCCCAGGGGTATTAAAGTTGACGATGTGTGCACTACATGCATGGATCTGCACACTAATTTACAAGTGTCTCAAATGTGGTGCACAGAGTGCTGCCTCCACGCTATTAATGTCTTTGGAGGCACTCGCTTTTTTACAGACTCTGGGCTTCACTTCCGCAAGTAAAAGCAGCTTGCCTCATTGAATCTCCTGGCTGTGCCCCTTGTTGTCGTGGTAACGAAAGCCGTACTCTGCTTTGTCTTTGCTGTAGAACGAACCGGGTGAGCCTTTGTACATTTTCATGAGATGTTCTCTAGCTCAAAACGGTCTGAGTTTTAAAGGCTTGAATAATGTTGGTGTTAATTGTAATGTAATTCTTGATCTTTGAGGTATTTTGAGGTCACCTAGGAATGATTTTACATTTTGAAGAAAAAAAAATCATCATGTGTCCTTTAATATTATGTTTTATGATCAACTCCAAAGGTACTACTTTTACTGTGTTGACCAGTGTGATCCGAGACATGGTGTGAAAATGCTTACCTGTCAAGCCAAGCCAGGAGGCTCTTTGCAGCACCAATAAGCTCGACCACACATGTGAGAAAGTCATTAGGTGGCTTGCGTGAGGCACTGCCATCATACACCGGGCTCTTCCTGCGATCAGATGTGGCCATGTGGAGACTGTTGGTGGCTGCTCTCATCCTCACCACCAGGTTCTTCAAGTTGTCCGTCTCCACACCATAGTTCTAAAACAGTGAATGTATACACAATGATTTTTTTTTTTAAAAAAAAAAGAAGGAAAAAAAATGAATAAGTTGATAATGCAATTACCGTAATAGAAAGCTACTTGTTTGTTCAATCAAGTTAAACGGGCTAAGGCACTGGCTGCTGCTCGTTTGCTTGAGATTGTGTGTGGCCAGGGTGTTCACGTGTCATCAACTGATTCCGATCATGGAAAGTAAAGTTTGCATTTTTGTGCCTGGGCTGGGGTTGTTTCCTGTCATTGAATTCTGTAATTTATCACCGCTTGACATGTGCAAAATAGCCACGCTCAGTCTTCACGGGTTATTAAACAGTAGCCTGGTTGGAAATAAACACACTTATATCTTGAGTTTGAAAATTCACAAAATCGTTTTTACTGTATTTGTATTGAAAGAAACAGTTTGTAACACATATAGCTAGTTTGTTAAAGCTGAACAGCAGGAATATAGTCTCTGATGTCCTAGTAAATATCAGCTTGCAGGGTGTTGCAACTCTGCCAACAATTCTGCTGTTCACACTGATGTGCCAGAAGCTAAACATGCTTGCAATGAGAAACGCGGCACGTGTCGAGCCAATAAAGGAGATATGTGAGTGGTTAGTGTTTGCTTTTATTCCACTCCCTGCTGCTGAAAACACAAATCTTTTCACTAATGTCAGTGTTCAAAGAATTACTGGAATAGTTTTGTCTGACATACAGTCACTGTAGGCAACCTGACTCTTGGTGTGGGACACAGACTGGATTAGCAATGAAATAATTTAGCAAATGTTCGGTATTTAAATACTACAGTGTCAGATGTTTAAAAATATATAGAATACATACAAATACATACAGACATGGACAAAATTGTTGGTTCCCTTCTATTAATAACAGAAAAGCCTTGAATCTGAAATAAGTAATGATAAAAATAAATAAATAAAATGAAATAAATCTTATTTTCCTTTCGGCTTTTCCCTTCATAAATAAATAAATATCAGACATTGCTTTTGAATTGTGGTTCAGCAGATTTATTTTTAAAACAAACTCGTGAAACAAGCCTGGACATAAATGATGCTACCCTTACAAAAGATATAATAATAAAAGATAGAATAAATAATTTGACCATAGGAACATGTTCTACCAAGGTGTGTCCCCTAATTAGCATCACAAGGGGCTTTCAACCCAAAGTTGCCCTTTGTAACAATTTGCCCAAAAATAGCTTTACAACAGACTTTTTATTTGACCATTTATGACTGAAACGTTTTTTAATTAGTAGATGAACACCTTGGCTGTTCATAATGGGAACTCCTGCAAGTCTCTGGCCAATAGTTTTCAGACCGGATTCGGGTTTGAATATCCCACCCTCTGTCTGCGGATGTTACGTCATCTGCGAGTTTTGTACGTGAAGAAGGGAAATTAATTGTAATTGTTAATTTTTCGGCCACTTTTCGGAAATTACATTTCCTGCATTCAGTAGCTTTAAAAATCAGTCGGTCAGCCTATTTAGAGCGTGACAAGTAGTCACATGAAAAATAGACCAGAGGAAGCAAATGAGAGATTTTTAAAATGATAGAAAAGCATGTTAAAGGTAAAGGCTATAAGAGCATCCCCAAGCAGCTTGATGTTTCTGTGATTATAGTTGTGCATATTCAGAAATCCACAGGGATTACTGGAGAATGTGGTATGGACAAACACGACAAAACTGGAACTTTGTGGAAAAACACATCAGCTTTATGTTCCGGCAATAAGAAAAGAACACTGTCCCTACTGTGAAACGTGGGGGAGGTTCTGTTATGATCTGGGGCTACTTTGCGACATCTGGCGCAGGGTGTCTTGAATCTGTGCTGGGTACAATGAAATCTCAAGACTATCAAGGCATTCTAGAGGGAAAGCTCGATCTCAGTAGCAGGTCACACGGGTTTTATGGGTCTTGCAACAGGATAATAATCTAAAACAACAGCAAAAAAAAAAAAAAACTGAGCATGTTCAAAAGCAGAAAAGTTGAACAATTCTGAAATGGTCTTCTATGAGCCCTGATCTCAATCCTATTACAACATCTGTGGAAGGAGCTGAAAAAGCACCCTTCAAACCTGAGACCACTGGAGCAGTTTTGCACATGAATGCCTACTGAGAGGTGTAGAAGTCCCATTGAAAATTTGAAAAATCGTTTGATTGCGGTGATTTCAAATGTAGTATTTTCTTAACAGCAACTGTTGAAGTCAAATAAACATCCTTTCAGGGTCATTTACAAGCAAGGAATTCATTTAGAATACAAATGTTTTCTTGCGCATGGCCCACTTGACATCATTGTTGATATTCCATTCATAAATACACTGTATGTGGCGACTGTGCAAGTAGCAGTCTGAACATTGCTGTTGACATTATGATGTGGGAGTATCTAAAAGGACTGAAATGAATGTTTCCTCCTAAGTGAAGGATAACTATCACAACACAACCCTTCCTGTCCCTTCCACAAGCTTTAGCCAGACAGCATTATAAACACACTGTGTTTTGCATACATAAGCTATAATACGGCATTTAAAGATAAGTCGTATCCCACATTGGAACACATCCACTGGTAATAGCAAAATACATTATTAACAGGGCTTCAGCGGCTCATCACATGGTTTTATTTCTACTAACGTTCTAATGTGCCAGTAAGTCTAAAGGGGCACTTTTATGCATCACTGGGATGAGGGAACTTTTTACAGACACTGTAAAAGGCATCATGGGTCACAGAAGTCCAGTAAAATTCAACAAAATGTTCTTTGTTTGTCCTTGGACAGCAGTGACCGACTGATGGCGAAGAGCACCACTGTTTCCTGTGGGGCTTTGGGACAGCTGTGGGGCAGCATGTTGGCCCATCAGTCAATCTGATTAAAGTTGGCCCGTAGTCAATGTTCTTCTCCATAGGTAATGTGGAGCAGTTTGCAATGTGAAATTGAACATAAGTGAAATATGCTAGAACAGGAATGGGCAACGTGAATAATGGAGAGGGCCCCAATTTTACATTAGTGCTACTGAGGGGCCCAGCTGTGGTCTGAAAACGTACACCAGTTGCCCAATGTTGAGGTGATCACGAGACAGTCCAGTTACAGTACAGTACTTACTAAAATTGTCCGCCTGATTACTGTAGTAGTAAAAAGGTGTTGGACCACAGCATGCATAGCAAACCAACACTGTTCCATGAAAGGGATCCTGTGTCAGCACATCTCACAGAAAAACAACTGTAACATTCAAAGAAAGTCTTTCCATGTGTTTACTATCCACTAGAAAACAAGGTCAAGTTAATAAACATGGCATCTCCTTACACACTTTATTGGATCAAACATGTAAATGTTTAATTGGAAACTACTCTTACAATTGTATTATTTGGGATGGCACTCTTTGGGGGAGCTAATGAGACAACGTTACAGTATACAGTACAGTATAGTATGTAATGAAACATGCCTGGCCTGTTGTCCACAGGACCAAAAAGGGCGATCCATAGTGTGAGGCACCGGAACGGATTATAATTTTCAATCAACCCGAGAACAAGATGATCCCTCCAAGAAATGTTAAGCCATTAAGGCTATTTTCCCGGGGGGCAGGGAAGTTGAAGATAACCAAACCTAACATTAAAATGTAAAGACCTTTTTAAATGAGCGTAAAGAGAGAAAATGCTGACACAGATCAAAACACATGGCGCACAATCTGGACGACTTTTATAGGACAGGAAGTGATAAAATTCCAAATCAATTCCATATGCTGGAAAAGTTAGTTCCCTCTCAGCTGGATCGTTTGTAGTGCTGCTTTGATGATAACAAGCATCATTCCAAGTGCTTACGCACAAAGACAGAAGACATACAGTATATTCAGTCGATGAGGAGAAAGCAACAATATGTGCTGGAAGACACAAGTATGTTGGACAACGGGTCCACTGGTGCTCAGGTAAACTGTAGTGAGCAGTTGACTATCATTTAAACTTTTTGTTCTTGTCTTGGATTATTTTATTTCACCTATAGTATGCCCCTTTTTTTGTTTTACTCAAAGAAATCATAGACTTATTGCTCGTCATTACGCATCGTCATTTAATTGATGAGGTGGCAGTGACTTCACTGATGCTTTTAATGTATTGCAGCATTGGTGAATTAATCAGGCCAAGCAGCGAACAAACAACAACTCTGATAACAATGTGTAAGTTACTGTCGGCCGTCTTCACACCAGAACACAGCTCCTAACGCATGTAGCTTACCAAAACAACATCTGTGTTGCCTTCACAGCCCGTCCGGACCATGGGAAACTACTCAACCAAAGACCCACCCACAAGGGTTGCTAAATTATGCTAGTGTTTTTTTGTTTTTTATTAAACTGGACAATGTTACATCATATAAGCAGCTATAATTTTACTTTGACTACACGTTAGTATGTGTGATTTTACTGACTAGAGATTGCTAAGTTTTTGGGGGGTTTTAATACACTGCGGCTATAGATATTGCATTTATCAATAAATTCAAAAAATGCATTTCACTTGTTTGTATGTCATAATAATAATAACAATAACAATAATAATAATAATAATAATAATAATAATAATAATAATAATAATAATAATAAATCAGATTTATATAGTGTTTTTCTAGACAGTTTTACAATTGAATGGATACATTATTCATGCATTCAAACTAGGTTTGTTAGAAAAAATCGATTCGGCAATATATGGCTATATTACAGCATGCAATCCTCGAATCGATTCGATATGCGGCCGAATCGATTTTTAAACATACATTTTTTATGGGAATATTCAACAAAACGTCTTACTTAGGGTTAAGATTCACACATTAAGCATGGAAGAATGTTATATTAATGGAACATTAAGCCTTAATATTTTATTTCAGTGCTGTTCAAACATGAAAAAGACTGCAACCTGTTTGTTAAATGCAGTGGCTCAGTTATAAGCCTGAATTTTCAGATAAATAAATACATTTTCATACAAATCTTACAGTGTACATATAGATGTTTACTAATTAGTATTTTCTAAATTTGAGTACAAATTAAAATAAAAATTGCAATAATCAATTTATAGATTCGTATCGGGATTAATCGGTATCGAATTGAATCGTGACCTATGAATCGTGATACGAATCGAATCGCCAGGTACTAGGCAATTCACACCCCTAATTCAAACATTCACGCTGTGGTGGCGGTAAGCTACTAAAATAGCCACAGGAAGCACACGGAAGCAAGGCTGCCAGTGTGCGCCTACGGCCCCTCTGACCACCATTAAACATTCACACTTTCCATACACCAGTGTGTGTAGCACTGGAAATATGGGCCATAGAAGTTTTGGGACCGTCCTCTTCATTCATTAATCAATTTATTGGTGTGTGTCTTGCCCAAATACACAATATGTTGAAGTGATAAAGCCACAGATTTGCATGTGCTACTCACACTGGTGTATGGAAGGTGCGAATGTTTGGTAGGGCCGTAGGCGCACACTGGCAGCCACGTTTCCGTCAGCCTGCCCCCAGGGAAGCTGTGGCTACTTAAGTAGCTTACCGCCACCACAGTGTGAATGTGTGAGTGCCTGAATAATGTATCCATTCCAGTGTAAAGCGCTTTTGGGTGTCTAGAAAAGCGCTAGATACATTTGATGCATTATTATTATTTCAGAATCTGATTGTTTTTATGTGTATTGTATTAAAATGTATTCAGAGATGCACTGATTATTATGCATTATTATTATTTATTATTACTGTTATAATCTGCACTTAATTTCTTTCTGGTGTACAGTTTATGCCATACTTGTGGGGCAGAAGTATGTTTGCATAGTGAACAAAACTACATGTTAAAGTATTTGGTAAGTTTAAACTTGCAATTTTAGCAGGGAAAAAAACCCTTTGATATTAGGGCTTCATTTGCCTTTATCCTTATATCATGTATTAATCTATGATAGATCTGATATTATTTATTGTAATTAATTGCTTGTTAGGTAAAAAAATAATAATTGAAAAGGACTTTAAAAAAAATTATCGCATATGATATTGCAATCAAAATTTATGAGGGGAGGGGGGGGGGGGACAATTGCAATTAGATTATTTTCCATGATCGTTTAATCCTACCCTCCGAAATCAAGAATGTTGTTATCAAATGAGGCATTACATTAACATTATTGAAAGAAATTGTAGATTATAACATGAAAATCAATCGCGTTCATCATTAGTGGCTCTTTATAACCATGCAATTTCAAAATCCCTAATAAACACTGTTCCCCAGTGCACACAAACAACTTCCTGTGTTTTAAGCTTCCATAACCTGCTGAGCTGGATAATGATGCCTTGCTGCATCATTGCCTCCTTCCGTTGCCAGACTGCAAACAACAGCCCGAGTTTGTAGTCACAACAAGATAAGAGAAGCATGCAACCAAGATGGCCAAGAGGCTCACACCTTTGACTTCTTCCTAAAATCATCCATTGCATGTTGAAACTCTATTTTTACTTATTTTCTTTTTTTATAATACACTTACTGATGTCTTCTACTCACCAGAGCACATAGCAGATCAACAGCCTCCAGCACCAGCTCCTGGTGTCCAATTCTTGCCACACCAAGCTCTTCCAAGTCTTGATGCGTGATCTTCAGTAACTGTTCTCCGCTGATTTTCTCCCGCTCAAAGTTGCCCACGTACTGCTGTAAGCTTTCATCCAAACCTGGACGCACATGAAAAAGAGAGCCGCATACAGTATGTTTAATTCGCTCACATGGCAGAAAATATTAACAGAAACATTTGCCACTTTCATTTTCATGTGAAATATTATTTCTGTACACATGTGCTTGGTTGTGAGCGAGCGTGAGTGTAAAAACAATGCAGAGGAGTAACAGGTGGGACAGATAACTCTGCAAGATAAACAAACAGAGCAACAGTTGAAACCTCTAAGTCTGTTAGGCTGGTTAAACAATGGATGGTTATATTTGTACAAGTGTGTGTGTGTGGGGGGGGGGGGGCGCAAGCGTGTGAGTGCCAACCGCCTGTTGCCGAGTTTGAATAATGCATTGACTGTACAATAGAAAGCCACGCTAACAACCCTGGTATTTAAAAGTCAAACATCATTTAAAGAAAATGTTTGCATCCGGTAGCCTAAGATGAGTTTATACAATATGACAAGAACACCGCACATGCAACTTTTCACTCGCTAATTTTTAGTGCATGTGTGTGTGCATGTTTGTAGAAAGCCATCTTTCTTCCAATGAAAGAGCATTCAGAGAGTGGGCAGCTGCAGATGCATGGCCCTGTGCCCTGCTTCTCAAAAAGACCCGTCAGCTGTGAGGAACCCTCAGTCACAACCTCAACCTCATCACACACACATATTCCTCAGTACAAGGCAGGATTTGGTAGTCCAAAATCAGCTTGAAATTCAAGTCACAAGGACCTTGACTTCCCCCGCTAAGAACATAAAATGTAGCAGCAAATCAGTGAGGCCTTATAAAATGTAGAGCATGAATTTATGAGAGACAACCCACTAGGTGCACCTTGTAGACACCAAGCATTTTTTTGTCTAACAAGGCACATCAACATTTTATCTCTCTTAATACTCAGGGTGGGCGGGTATCAAAGTGGAAGACATGACAAGAATTTTAAACGTTGAAAGGTGATTAATTGTCAAATGAAATACTCAATTTCATGTAGTTAGTTACAGACCCAATGACATAAAAGGACATTGGCGCTAAATACAGAAGTTAGGATTGGTAGCATGGTTGCGTCAGGATAAATTAATTCTATTTCACCTTTATGCTTAAAATGTATAAAAGACATTGTATTTTAAATATTGACATGGTCCCAAAAACGTATTTATACGTCTTGGTGGGGTTTTTTTTTTGGTTTTTTTAAATGCTAGAGCATACAGAAGGCTTTTATGCAGCTTCTGACCTGAAGAGGGCACTTAAAGCAGTGGTAGTTATTACCAACAAAAAAAATGCCAGCAGGTGGCAGCAGAGTATAAGAGATCAACCAGGGCCATGTTGCAAAAAGCTCTTTTCCTCAGTGTTTTTTCACAGGTTTGTCAATAATGATGAAACTTAACTATATTCTAATGCTCATGCTAAAACGGAAACAGATACATATACTTCTTTTTTTTTCTGATGAAAGAAGAGAGACTCTAATCTTTCTTTTGGTAGGTTCCATGTTTTTGTAGCAATAGAACACAATATTCTGTGGGCCTTGCAAAATCAGTCAAAATCCAGTAAAACAGATTGGAATGAAGGGGGTTGTTTTTGTGAAAATGGCTGGGAGTGAATGAGTTAATATTAATGACAGGTAAAATGTTTAGTAAATACTGGAGTATAATAACGAAGTAGGTACAGTGCTAAACACATTTGCTAGCACCTTCTAATTTAAGGTTTATGCCACAGCTGCCCATATTTAACAGCATTGGTAATTACCAACATGATATTTGTTTATGTACGGTACACATCAGCATAAAAAGTAAGTAACTAGTACCATAAGTAAAAAGTTTCACCGGCTGAATGTTATGCTTGATTAATTTCTGACTTCTCAGAAGTGATCCAAGTATAAAAGGTGAATTCAATTTGAAATACTCATGACTGATGAAAATGGTGAAACTCTGAAAGCTCACAGAACTTGAAAGAGTCTGCGTTCAAGCAATTCATGATGCATTATGACAGGTGGTCTAATAAATTGGTGTGTTATGGTCTGAGCCTGAGCTCAAGTCATCTCAGCTGAATCAAAGGGGAACCAATCATAGCTTGTTAACTATTCTGCACACAAGCCAAATCCAGTTAGGCTCATGAAATGTTTCTCATTCCTTGGCATGCAAATTCCTGAACACCACATTAAGGAAGTTTGGGCTTAACCTCTGAATGGCCAGCAGCAGAGAAAAACTCTGTCAGTTGCAAGCAAGACCAACAAGAAAAACTGAGCAACCCAGGAATAAGAAGACAAAGTCAAGCTAAATGTAAACACTGAGCCAGCTACTAGGGAGTAAATGAAAACAAATCTTGGGTTAGCAAGGTCAAAGGGAATTATGTCACATTTCCGTCTACTATCAGAAGAAACGCCACAAGGAAAGTCTAACAATAAGACTTGTTATGGGTCAGATTGTGCTGCTTTTTTTTTTAGTCCTCAGGCCAAATAACCACACCAACATCACACAAAGGGAGTCTGCAAGAGAAAACCAAATGACAGGATCGGTACCTGTACATTTGTCAGCCAAACGCTGGGGAGAGGATGATTCAACTAGAGATAATAACGAAGAAAATGGTGTCATAATGTGAACCGAACGGAAGGGAATGCAGTGCCTGTGTGAAAGCTTTTTAAAAGCCATGCATGATGAAAGAGCTTTGACAGAGTTTTATGGCCTCTGTGAACCACTTGGCAAACGTCCTCGGTCCAAAGCAAGAGGGTGTAACTCTACAGCAGAGACATAAACACACACCACCAATGTCAAATACAATCATGTTGATATACAGCTGCCCATATTTACAGCTCCCCAATGTTGGGTTCGATTGAAGGCCAAATGCAGTAACTCATTAAATGTGTTGAGCTTAATAAGTTTAATTTAAAAAGTATTTTCTCTAAGGATTTGCTGGTGTTATCATTGAGTGTGTGACAACCTTAAGTTCGCTGTTTTGAGTAAGCAGCGTATTCAATTCACTGACCAATGATTGCGGGTAGCTTAGAAAGCACTGGGCCGTGCAAGTGAACCTGCAGTATATCCTAAGGGAGGCCATCAAGACCCACAGCAAACTTAATGGTTGTGTAAGCACACATTTCTGACAAGATAAACAGCAGAGCCATTCTTTTTGCCAGTGCCTGTGCTATTCTTGTCACGCTCTCAATATTTCCCATCAGCATAGGGACACTTAAACTGCAGATTTGGGGTCTGAATGGTTTCATCTGTGATAGTATTTTTTCGCACTTAAATGGGAGACAAAGAAACACATCGACTTTCTATCCTCCTTGTGCTATGCATGATCACAGCTTCTATCAGTCTATATCAGCTGAGTTTGAGTGGAAACGAGGTACACACTAGACTAATTATCAGTCAATCACAGGTCATACACAAGGGGGAAAAAAGAGCCTTTTCATTGACATCCTTGCCCATGACCAAGATTCAAACCTAGAACCTTTTTGCCATGAGGCTAACCAATCATTAATTATATTACCCCATTTGCAAGCAAGTTTGCACACCTGAGTACGGAAAGATTTGCACTGTGTCCTCAAGAAAGTACTGATCGAGTTTGAGCAAGTAGTTAAGACGTTTAGTAGCAAATGGGTCAATAGTTTGAGCAATAATCAAGTAGATCAAACTTTTGGGAATAAATAATGAGAACCAAACTTTTGGCACAACAAATTAGGGTGCCATGAGATCTTATTAGATGAAATTACCCAGTTTCTATCATGTGAGGTGTGGAATTAGGATTCAAATGCAGACAAAACACAGGAGTTGGGAAATAAAGAGTCTTTATAAGCAAAAATACAAAGTAACAACAGAGAGCAGGGCTGGGTTCAGAATTCAGATGGCTTCAAAGAAAACACTTGACGGAGAAACCTTGAGTGAGAAACCTCGATTCAGAGAGGGTGCATGGAAGCATTCTCAAACACATGGGAGAACAGCTTGTGTGGAACCCTAACCTTTTAAACTACAAATAATGTATGTTTATCTATGCCAGTGACATACAGCGACAGGCAGAACAATTAAATGTTCCTCCAATAGATGGAAGAAGGTACAATATACCTGTGTATCCACCTGTTGCCATCCATACAACACAATAAGTGATGGCTTCCTCCAACTATTTCAGCTTTGTGTTTAATTAAACACACCAAGATTTCAATCCAAGTAAATTTGTGAGTAAATCAAGATATCATCATTATTTCAGTATAAATACTTTTAACATTTTTCATTTGGTTGTGTGGCACGAGATTTTTCGAATGTCGAATACAGGGCTTGGTGAAACGCACAATGCACACAAAAGAGTGAACAGCCTTTCACTTCCTACAGAAAAACTGGGTAAGCTCCCTCCACCAGATCTCTCCCATCTTTCAACCACTCCCTTTGCTCCCTCTGGGAGCGGTAGCCACTCTAACGCACACAAACAAACATGCACCAATATCCCCTCCGAGGTGGCCAGTGGGAACATGACTGGGTGCACAATGGCAAAGCCAGTGTAACTCTTCTGTTTTTATTCGTCAGGCAGCTCTCTGAACCTGCAGGGAATGGTCAGGAATTTGACTCATTGTTCCCCACTGAAGCAGCACCATTGTGGGAGTTCACAGCACTGGGGCACAATGGACGCTGACTGGACCAGGCTGTGCTGCAATTAGAAAGAAAAAGCTTGTCTCTGCAACTGCAAAGCTATCTTCTAATGCATGACTTAACAGAACAACAAAGCCTGTATAGACACAGGGCTGGTCCTTCCAATGGGAACTGGGGATACGAGTCGTACAATGGAGCTCTACATCTCGGCATGTTGTGTCTTTTGCTGTGTGCTTGCTATACAAACAACTGTGTAACAATTTGACAGTATGTTTTAATGATTAAAATCGTTTTGGGGACATGCTTCAAGATACTGGAACTTCTCAACATTTCCTTGAGTTCAAGAACTGATTAATTTTCAGTCTTATCGTGGTTTCCACTCTCTGCCAACAAGGAATGTTTCACATCATGCCCCAGAGTGAAAATAAAACAGCTACGTATCGACGGTGACGTATCCAGAGTGGGTTTCCCAAGTGAAAAAAAACAGCTGGTGCAAGTGTCTAACATGATGGATGATGACTGATGGGACAAGCGGGTTAAAGTTCACAGGCTTGCCAGAGTTAAAGTATCAACAAGGGCGATTGTGCTCAGTTAATCCATAGCTGCTCCTCTTATCTAAAGAAAAAAGCCTTAACATAGATGTTCAAGTGAATACTATTGCATTCAATTTGGCGATGTGTCATTCAGACACACCAATTTGTTTTTATTAGGAGACATTTTCATAAGTTGCGTTGCATTTTCGATACAGTTGTTATTTTTGTTGTGGTCAGGTGGTGACTGATATCTGGAGATAGTGATCTAAATATGTTGCAAAAGTTTAAAGCAGGGGATCAGTATCAGACCCGATTTCCTTAATTTTGAGGCATCGGTGATCGGCCGACCCCTTTAAATGGTACTGATCCTGTCCACAGATTCATCTCTGTCCGCAGAAGTCTGTAAAAGTCAGCCACTGTCTTTTTATGCTGTGTGGTGATGACTAAAAGGCTTTTCATTTTGATTTGAGAGAACTGCTTCATGTGCAGTTCAAACAATCAAGATTTTCCAATATACAAGAAAGGAGCCAAATTTGAAGGTGGATGTTGATGGTTATGATTTTTTTTTTTATCGGATTGATGTGTCGACTTTTTAAAGATCGGGGATTGATGCCGCATCGGACATCTGATCACGGACACAGACATACAGAATATAAATATAATATCCTCGACTGACAGTTGTCTCTTCACGATGAAACCAGAGGGTAGCCATCTTATGTTGCCATTGTTACTGACAATTTGTTATTTTTCCACTGAAAACACTGCTTTCAGTGTTTGTTTTACACTAGGATCACTGAAAGGAGTAATGAGAGTCTCGCAAAAAATACATTTCATTGACTGCATCGACTATTCAGAGTATATAATCTCAGTATGGTGAATCGTGATTTACAGAAGGTTTACATTCAAGCATTCAATGCTTTCAAGTTAGGTGCACTGAGCGCGTGGCAATGCAAGATGGCCGTTCGTGGCTTCACTTCTTGCTACGGCAAGTAGGCAGCATTAGCAGTCCAGGAACCGGTGTATACGTCTATGGTCTGGCGGCACTTCATCCAGGTTAAAGTGACAGCGGTCACAACGCACGCAACAAGTCAACCTGCTGCCAACATTAATATGATCTGGACAATCAAGAAGGCTAGAATACAACAGCAAACAGCTGAGTGCCCTTTAAGGGCACAACTCGAGCGCATCCTTGTCTGTGTGGTGAAAAGACGTGCTGCTGTCAAATGCAGGTGCTAACTGCACACTGAGTCAACGGTCTAATCACTTTACATGTCACATGCAGTTATGCCGCCATAAATGTTTTTTAATATGGTGGGCAAATGAACCGCAACAAGAGGGTAAAAGAACTAGATTTCGAATTTAACAAACTATAAAAGTTACAAGTGTGATTAAAAACAACCCTAAGACTGTATTTAGTATTTACACTGCCAATCTAAATGACAAATTCTGATTTAATATCCATATCTGAGTTTCTGGAACGTCTATTTACCGATACATACACATTTCAAGTGACAAATGAGTGAATTTCATCTCTTGAACCTTGCAATGTGAATCCAGCCTAAGACACACAGGTAGGTGTGGAATAATGGTTGCAACTGGCACACTGGTTCCCTCATAAGCGGCATAACAAAGGTGGCCCAGCAAAAAAAATGGCTGCCTTCTGATTGGAACAGATGCTTTAATTATGATAACTTTATAGCATCATGGTTTTACCATTCAAGTTACATTTCTAATGCAAAGAATTATTGGCTATGGTGCATGATCAGAACCTGGTAATTCTCCCAAAGGATAAGCTGCCCCATAAATCTTGTGTAAAGCTTGTGTTAAGCTTCAGTTTTGACTGCCAAGCCAAACATTGAGTTGAGGATTTGTAAGCGGCCTTGTGTCCAGGTTAGGTCGGACGACGGATCCAAAGATTAAGACCATTATTTATGTACATATCCTTTCTGAAGAAAATACAACTTAACTTAGTAAGACAACACAGTCCACCCCCCAAAAAAATCTTGGAAATGTTTCAATGAATCTTGTTAGGGCACAATAGGAACAAGAGCCTTTGCTTTTGAATGAATTATGTAAAGTATGAAACACATGAGTGACTACAGGCTGGGGGGCAATCCTGGTTTCTCTGATATGAAGAGCAAGGGTTAGTCATCATCTGTGAAGGCTAAGTGTAAGTCACTTGTTACCCGCAGGCCATGATGGGTATCGGCAAGCACACACACGTACTATACACAACACTGTTGCATTATGGTACTTTACGTCTCATTCTAATTAAAGACAACAAAGGCAAACACACACAATTAAATCCCTGCCCATAAAAACACCCAGGCTCGAAGCCCCCTCCTCCCCGCCACCTTTTTTCCAGGTGATGTGTGTTTGTACTCTTGCCAGCACCTGCTGTCTGTTTCCCCCTACAGCTATGACACTTAAAGAAAGAGCCAATCAAGTTCATGTACAGTACATGATAAATGCAATGTTGACTGAAAGCAGGTAAAACAGGGCTGTGCATACAGTGGAGGGGCAGGTGAGAGACTTTGCCAGAGTGCCTGCACCAAACAAAAGAGAAGATAAAAACCATGTTCCATTGCTGGCAGCCACCTGTGATATGAGTCATGAAAACAAGCAGCAGAGTTTAGAATAAGTAGGCTGCGCTTTAGAATCAATCTGTCAAGTTTGACCTGCATTTCAATGATAGATGTGATTAACTGTTGTGATAATGTCCGACTCCTGTGACAGGAAAATTGTGACTCCCACATCACTGAACCTAACCTTTATAATAAAACAATGAACCTTTTTGTTTGCAGTACAGTAGCCCTGCATATAAGCAACTTTTCAAGTCAAGACAACATACATCAATTCATTCATGCTTTCGGAGCCATGGTAATGGTAGGCCTTGAAGCTAAGTCGATGGACCATCAGTACAATGAAAAACAAGATCAAACATTACAGTTCCATACACGCCAGCACACACAATGTATATGGAGCATGATAATTCAGAAGCAATAGGAGCTTGCAGGGAGCAATAACATTTTCCCAACATGTGATTAAAACGGATCGGAAATAGTTCCTCTGTAAATCAGTGGCAAAAGTAGAGCATTAAATTGTATGTTATATGAACGTGATGATTTAAAAACCGTGCAAACAGCAGAATTTGTCCTGTCAGAGCGGAGAACTAGAAAAAGCAGTCATGTCTCGACATGCTCTAAACAAGCCGTGTTATGGTATTCACCCAGTGGCCAACTAAAGCCAACTGCGGGTTCGCAAAGCTGCCCACTGCAAATAGTTGGACTTGATTATACCATAAAACGATGGCGGGATCTTGGTGAGCGCAGTATTTGGTCAGTGAGGGGACCATAAACCTTCTAAAGGCAACTTCTGGCTCCTACACAAGAGAAAACACACCCCACTTGTTTTGACTGCTCATCCTCGGAGCAGAAAGTGACTGCATTCCGAGGTCATTTGAGCGTAACTGCACTAACGCTGTTTAGATTGCAATACTGACACAGGCATACCAAAACCCCAACACTATTCAAGGGCACATTTGTTTTACTAGCAGTTTGAGATTTTCAATATATTGGAACAACATCAATCGCATCCCTGGCAGAGTAAGCCTGGCATGCAAACACACCAAAGGGTGAATGGGCTGACACACGTTTGACTTAATTGCACGAGAGGTCACTCAGCACGTCGCCCGTATTTGCACTTGCACAAGTTGTGCCGCCTAAGGTTGGAGCGTTTATTCGCAGAGCTTAAGCAGAGCACTTCACAGGCCAATGCTCTTAGGGCAGACCGCAGCCAAGTAGCTTGCAGGACTCACTAAGCAGAGATCATCTACCAGATTTGCAATGTACATTCTACATTTGAATGAAAGGCGAGTGGATCGAAGGACGGTTGGCAGAGATATCAGCACGGATGTACTGGGCCCAAAATGTGGTGCGGGAATTTGAGATGGGAGTGACTGAATGCCAAATCATTTTTTTATTCTCCGGCTGCATGCAGGCGATAACTATCATAATAACTATTGGAAATTATATGCGTCAGGAAACGTGATGTGTTTGAATGCAAATGTATAATTTGACTGATAAAATGTTCTACTCTACAGGTGGTTCGCATGGCGGTCCCCAGCGGTGTTTATGCAGCTCACAGCAAACTGGGTTCAATTAGCATGTGAATAGCATCTTTAGCCACTGAGGAACACTGTCAATTTCTCAAAACTGGATTAGAACAATGGCATTAACGATTGATAATTTTTCTTCCTATATGGTGGAGATCCTGAGGTTGTAAGGCTGGAAAACCAGGCCGTGTGAGAAACAGGCCATGGGAGTGGGGGGCTTAGACGTAACGAAGGCGATGGCCCTCAGTCACCTCTCCCCAGGGGGAATCCTCTTACAGCACTTCCCCTGAACTCTAAACACCATTTTCTATAGAAGAGTAACACAGGTATCTGCCCATCAATGGAACAATAGGTTGATTATAAGTGCTGAATGGCTTGGTGACTAGTAATTCATTAATGACAAAAGGTTGGCTACATTTTAAAGGATGTCAAGAGAATAATGTACTGGTCCTTATATCCTCGTATTAATTGAACAGTTTGCGGATGTTGGTCAAATTGGAAAACCTCCTGTCAGTATTACCTGTCAATAATATGTGATTAGTAGTGATTATAGATGTTGGCCAACTATAGAATGCAAGTTGTTGCTTTAAGACCGGAATGGGCATCTTAAAGTAGCACTAAGAAACTTTTCAACCGTAATCAAATATTTTCATAACTTGATGAAACATTGACTTAAAACTAGTTGAATTGTCCCTTTGGTAGGATGGTAGGAACAAATGCCACACAAAAAAACTACAAATGTGCTGACTGCTTTATGGGATACATCACTTCCCCCTTTCACCATTCGTTACAAAGACGGAAGTCAGTTTGAATGTCGATGCATGATTACTGCTTTCCTGGCAAAAAATGCAAAACAACTGAAAAGTTTTGTCTGAGGAGACAAAAAAAGAAAAAAGAAAGCTACAAGGATAAAAGAACAGTCAAGGATCAACATTGGCCCAGCTTTCACTCGCTGGCATGAGCTAAAAAAACGACGAAATGTGCTTGTCCTCATGGGAAATGTGGTCTTCCTTTAGGCACAACATTACCACTTTTGTCCACATGGTGCTGCCATAATCAACATAAACTGAAAGTTCCTTAGTGTTGCTTTCAATGCTAGAGGGGGCTACAATTTGTCACCACTGCTACTCGGCGGGCCGCATAGAATAGAAACAAAATTCTCTTAATAGCCTATATCTATTTTTTCATAAATACATTTCTCATTCAAAGAGGGCACAAAACTGCTGAACAGCAAATCAACATTAAGTGTAAGAACTCATTGTATGTATTTTTTTCTAGGGATCCATGCTAATACCGGTTTCCGATAATTATCAGCAATTATCGACCAATTTGACGTCATACAGATAAACCAGATAATAAAGAAATCCGCTGATAAGTGATAATAATAGACTTGTCGCGTTGGTCTACCATTTGTGGTTGCCCTCTAGTACCTCTTTTATTAGTTATTTTCATGTATTGACCTTTAGGGAGTTGCCATTAGGGAGATGTCTTAGAAAAGGTGGACCTCAAATGAATCCTGTTATTTTTCAAAGCACAAACTAGTCAAAAAGTAAAGCATACTTGCCAGGTTTGTCACCTCTATGAAAAGCTAATTACCCCTTTGGCACTTTGATGTTAGTTGAAAAACAGGAAAGAGATATCCACACCTTTGCTAATGTTGGATGCAAATTCCTCTAGGTGTATCAACCAACATTTCACTATGTCATACATAACTTGTCTGCATTGGTGCCTCGAGTCAAACCAGTCTAGTCAGATGCTGAAGATATTAGGTCATTGGGTTTACTGGATGGAGATGTGCGATCAAAGTAAGCAACTTGATGATTTTGTTCCGCTCATTCAGTTCATCTATGATAAAAACAGTCCGTATTTGACTATACTACGGAAAACTTCCAGTTCATCCTGATACTTAGGGACTTAGTCACATGTTCAAGCATGGTTTAAGCTTGTTAAAATACATAAATAAATGCCAGTCCTCAGACTGTAGTTGTGCTAGTTTGCATGTTTGGAATGCCTTGTCAAAATTTGGCTGGCTCACTTGCAATAACAACGAACCTTAACCATGAGAGATGGAAAAGAAGCAAAATGTTCGGTCAAATGAGAAACTTCTGCAGCTTTACAGCCTTGTGCTGTGCCAAGCCTTCACAGCTGAAGATTCGACCATGTGGACTCGCTACTATATTTGGAAAATGAAAGGCATGGAAGTGAGAAGCACCACATGGAAAACTACTGAATTTATTTTACCCCACCCTTAAATTTATACTTCAGTTCAAATTCTTATAACATTTTGCCATACTATTTGTGATGGCTTTATAAAACTCCATCCCATCCTGATGGGTAATACGTGACGCATGGCACACTGATCACACGACACCTCAAGTCCAGCTAGCGTGTGATGAATAAAACACGCTTAAGGGCATCACCAGTTCCCAAGACAAAAGCTGACAGTGTTTAAATTGAAAGAACCAATTGCCCTTTCACTGGCAATAAACATCCACCGGCCACTGCTTGATCTCCTCCAACAACGCAAGTGATTAACAACTGCTTCAATACACAAAGAACTTCCCTGTCACTCTGAGAAAAACAACCTGAGGCAAATGAGAGCAAGTATTTCTGTGAGCTACATTTTACTTCTCAGATGCAGCAACAATTAAAGGCTTTTAAATGAGACTGATTTAGCTGAAAACTGATCACAACTGTGCACTCTTTGCTGTTTTGGAGCTTAAAAATAAATAAAAACATGAATTGCATGTACATGCTGAAAACACAAGATGTATGTAAAAGGCTTCAGTCACATTCAATAATACATAAGAAGAACACAGAACTGTAAAGTGGGTTTGTGCTTCTCCAGCAAAGTGTTTAGCACGTTACCCATATCTCATTGAGTGGCGAAGGATTGTGAGTGTTTGCGAAGTTAGCGAATGTTGAGTTGTTTTTTTGTCAAGGTTGCAAGCGGCCACAGACATTCACCAGATATTCCTAACCATTTTTCTTGTAATCAAGAAATTTTGAACATGTTCAAAAACTGAAGTGCTGAAATTTTTAGACCGTTTACAACCCTGAACGAATCTTGATGAAAAACCAACATTAACTACCTTCGTAAACACTCATGAGCCTTTGCTGCTCTGCAAGAGACGGGCTTTAGTCACTAATGTTTACCACTGAA
Organism: Leptonotus elevatus; assembly: GCF_054856555.1. Taxonomy (NCBI): domain Eukaryota; kingdom Metazoa; phylum Chordata; class Actinopteri; order Syngnathiformes; family Syngnathidae; genus Leptonotus; species Leptonotus elevatus. The sequence goes on from NC_141252.1 coordinate 14,040,285, forward strand.
ATATATATTTAACAATGTGATGTTCCCCCAATAAGTGTTACCTTTGTCAAATAAGGCAAGAGTGAAGACACAGCACTGTCTGTATCTATGAGTGAGGAAGGGCAGATTGCATTCAGACATGGATGCATTACAAAGTCACTTTTTTACGGTAATTGTACTTTTTTAAGTTTCTGTTAAACTTTTTTTTTTAATCATTTATTGTAGGTCAGGTCAACTCAACTTTATTTATAAAGCACTACAAAACAACCATTCCTGCATACAAAGTGCATACATGGAGTAAAATATAAATTAGTCATATAATAAAGAACAGGCACAAAAAAAGAAAATGCAAAACAAGATAAAAAATTAATTAATAGTAGGTACGTAAATACAATTAATAATAATTAATAACACAAGAAATAAGTATGTGAATAATAATAAAAAAAGATAAATAGAAATATATATGTCAGGTATTGCCATGCATTTATTTATTTATTTATTTGCTAACCTGCTGGGGCACGGTTGAAATGATGTACTGTTTTTCAGTAAAGACACGATTTTTTTTTTTAATTAATCCAATTAATCTACTGGTAATCATCAGGAAAAATAATCGATAAATTAATTGGTTATTGAAAACCAGTTCCCAGTTTTAAGCCCTGATGAAGACATAAGTGATACTGGATGAGAGCTTTGATTTAGGAGGACCTGACTGTAACGGCTTGTTGTCATTAGCCAATTGCATCCTCAATAATATGCATAGTTCATAGCCTTTCAGCTGTCTCTAAACAAGATTTGTATTGCACTAGTTATATGTACACAGTAATACTTTCTGATGTCTTTAAATTAAATGACTAAAAGCTGGATATAGTGCAATAAAAGGAGCACATTGTCAAGGAGGAATAATAATAATTTTGTTCAAAGTACCAAAACAAGAAAAAAAAAATCTTGAGCTGACCATGAAAATGATCTGATGCCGAGCTGCCCATTTTCTTGCGGAAAAACTTGCTCACCTTGGTGCTGTTGTGCTTAACATCTCAAATTCTGGGTATGTTGGTGACTGAAACAATATGCTCCAATAGTCTGCTCGCCTTATTTGACTTGATTTATCATGGCCTGAAAATCCAGGTGGTTAACACCAATAAAGACAACCGCTGAGTCCGATTTTCAGGAAGACTGGGGCCTGTGTCAACTAATCCCCCCCATCCATTCGTGTCCTGGCTCTGCTTTTTTCCACTAAAGTGACCCCCTCCACAATCCTTTTGAGCTACTAACCATGGATGCATTCTGGCTTCAAGCAGACCACAATCAGAGTCACATGGTATAATCTGTGAAATTGGTTGTTTGAAGTTGAACTATAAACCAAATGATTTTCCTTACAAGTCCTATAAGGTCATTTAGTACACACTACCAATGGGAGCAGTGAATATTTTCCACCCATACCTCACATACCATTTGACATCTCTCACGGCACATAGCTTTGTAGTGAGTGGACCCAGGTAGCAAGAGTAATTCGCAGTAGATGGCAAACATGCTACTGGCCTCTGAAAGTAGTGAAAGGCCTTTTAAAGTGGTTCAAAATACATGAGTGTTTTAGGCAATTCTTCAGTGCTGATTTTAAATGTCAACGATGTGATTTCAAGACCGATTAATGGTAAATAAGCAATGCCTGCAAATGTGTTTTTTTTTATGAAGACAAGATGATGGTTGTAAATGACAGGGTGCCCGGTGAACTGCCCGCAAGTTGAGATAGTCAGCACGTTTGTTTATAGACTCCAGCAAACGTGGAGCTACTAAGACAGAAAGAACATAAACAGTAACAAAACGTTTTTTTTTTTAAGAATGTGCGTAACAGAAACTGTAGTACAGCTGAGTGCAAGTACTTCATTGATGTAGTGACGTTGTTGAGTACTGTTGTCACAGTTTCTACGAAACTAGCTGCCGATTAACGACGGTAATGACATATAAACGTTAACTTTGGATAACTTTCAGACAAACATATCATGTGAAAATGCTTACCTTTCATCCAGTCTACAACCTGCTTTGGCGTCCACTTGGTTATCGGTTCCATGGCTTCTTCAGTAGCGTAGACGTGACAAAATATTTTGACGAGGCTTTTTGAGGAAGAGTTAAGTGTCCGCTTGGCTGTCACATCCTCATAATAACTTTGTTTTCATTCTATTCGGCTGTATGTCTTCGTTTGAATCGTTCCCCAAACAACTCGCATAACGCGAAAAGGAGCAGTGTTGAAATCCCCCACATTACAACTCCTCAGACGCCAGTGTGCGTGTGGGACCTGTGCTGCCTTCAAAGACAGTTAGGCAAAAATGTTAACAACATTGTGACGGAAGTGTAGTTGTATAGACTTTCATTTTTCTTTTGGCTATAATATCTTACTTCACTGGAAACGCGTACTTTTATGCAAGATGTATTTTAATCATATATCCAATCTGTTTATTTTACATATTTGAAATCGGAATGGTTATAAAGTTTACGAGGTGCAACAAATGCCTCGCTGTGACATTTTGAATCTTCATTCACCGGTCTAATTTGAAACTGCGGGCGAACTCAACTTGTTTTTTATTTTAATATTCTATTACATAATACATGCAATTATTCAACACGCGTCGCTTTGCAGTTTATTTTACATGTTTGAAATCGGAATGGTTATAAAGTTTACGAGGTGCAACAAATGCCTCGCTGTGACATTTTGAATCTTCATTCACCGGTCTAATTTGAAACTGCGAGCGTACTCAACTTGTTTTTGCTTTTAATATTCTATTACATAATACATGCAAATATTCAACACGCGTCGCTTTGCGTAATTCTTACGATTTTACTGTGCAGTGTTATTTTACACAGCAAGTGTGAAATGCGTAACTTTGGTTATTACGATACTTACTTAAATTATAATTTACATTTAGAATAATCAAAAAACATATGTGACTATTAAAATATTTATTTATTATTTACATTTCTATAAATAAATAAAAAAGGGCTACAATGCAGCGCTGTCAGAAAAGTGTATAAGAGGTTCTCTACTTCCCTCTGCTGGTATTTCATCGTCCAGCAGTGAAAACAAACAGCGGCACTTTATAGTGTTGTTGAGATAGTGATAGCATTACTTTTTCTACCTGACGACATGACAAAAAATACGTTAGCCTACTACAAAAAAAAAGTTAACATTACTATTCCGATCTGTATTTTTGAACTTACACTACACAACTCTAACATCGACTTGAACGCGTTTCCCTTCCCCCTTGACAACGACTTTGCTGTTGACTTTTCATGTAGCAATTATCCATCACTTACGTGCAAAATAAAAGCGCAATTTTCATTATGACGTAGCCTACGGTGACCAATAACCTTTGAAGCATGTGACGGTATTAGCAAAACACACGTGCAGTGTATTAACTGTATTAAAGAGGCATGCTCAGTTGGACTGGACTGAAAGTATTTGAACACAGTGGAAATCAGAATAGGGCCACCCTGATATGATTAAGGGATTCCATCCATCCATCCATCTATCCATAAATTTTCTTAACCGCTTGTCCTCACAAGGGTCGCTGGAGCCTATCCCAGCTGGCTACGGGCAGTAGGCGGGGTACACCCTGAACTGGTTGCCAGCCAATCGCAGATGATTGAGAGATACGAGTAACTATTGTGGACGTGAGGTTGTCTGAGCACTAGATTAATAACCATAGGCCTATGTATATAAGTACAGTAATTGCTTTTGACCTTGGAAAATATTAATTGAATGTACAGGAAAAAGTCCCTCACACTAAAGGTCACTTGAAGAATCAGATTAGACAATTCTGCATGAACTTCCTTTTATTGTGATGCAACATTTATTTCTGACTCATGATACAGAAAGTACAATTCAGGCATTGTCCATTATATTAGAATCAGACAAAACATATTTGTCAGTTTTTATCAGGGATTATTGCACTCACTGGCATGCACTTCATGTAAAATACAATTTTAGAGCTTGCCTCATTGTTCTGTTTTCGTTTTGCACCGTTTCTTACACTACTGTTTTACTGTTTACTGTCTTTTTTATGCACTTAATGGAGAAGTGCTCCTAATTTCGTTATGCATTGACAACAAAGCCATTCTGAATAATCACAAAAATAAATAGAGGCAGGCAAACAGGATGTTAATTGTTTATCTATCTAAAAAGACAGGACATGAAGGGCTAAAAATGTTTTTAACAGAACAAATACTGTATATCTACAGTACATGATCCTCCCCAAGAATGGTTTACTCGATAAATATTGAACGGGATAACTGTAGAAGAAAGAATGATACCTAACACAAAACAAAATGTCACTGGTGCTGTACAAGACCAAAAAGTACTTAACATTTAATTACTTTTCAAATGAGGTCAGAAAAAATAAATTTTAAATGGAATTTGAGCCTCAACTGCATGATGTACTGTATTTACATACTGTACGTAGATAATATTTTTTTTTTTCACAATAGTCCTCACAAAACAAGTGTTATTCTGTTTGGGATTTTGGGCTCAAAAACAAGATATGGCAGAACGTACTGCAAATTTTATATTTGAACGCACTCACTTGACTTACTTGAGCCAAGACATGAGTTAACATCCATATTTGTATATAATGCACCTGTTTCAGTAGTTAAGGGTCAAATTTCAACCTCATATTTCAAATATTATGTTAATATAGTTTCATTATTGATAAAAGACATACAATAGTACAATTACATGTTTGTCATTGTATTCGTGGTATTGGCAGGTCGGGTATTAAGGTACTCCAGGACAAAGATCTGTAAAATCTTGTTGAGATTAACAATGGTGGAGCGGTCCAGGTTCTGCTCATTGTCATGAATTGTGTGCCACACGCTGGGGAAAGGAGTGGGAATAAGGTGGAGGATGCGAACACCTGACAAAGAAGCAAACGATGAGGGTTACCCATCAGATATTAACCATATCAGCTAACATATTTGAGTAAAGAACTATCAGGAGTACAAACCTCTCTTCAGGAATGGTATATGATCATCTTCAACATGGAAAACAGGTCGATCAGGCCAGAAATATTCCACATCATCAGGATGATTTTCAAGTTGATTCATAGAGTGTAGACGTTTTTCTGACAAAAACAGTCAAATACATTAGTGTACACATTTAAATTATTTCTTGATTATGACAATGTACAGTAAAATCAGTTTCAATTTCAGAACTAGAGGAATAGGGGAATTTAAGTGCTAAAGTATTGTTAAAAAATATATAGCACTTTTAGTTCATTTGTCTGCATCTAAACTTTTAAAATATATATATTATTTTAATCAGATTGTACTGCATTGTGTTTTAGTCATTCATTTGGTTCTTGGTTTTCTTTTCTTTGAAGTATTGTGAAAGTTGTAGAAAAAATGTCTCGACCAGTTTACATTTGGGGAAAAGAACGGATTATTGTCAGTAAGGTTTGAATCTGGTTTACTACTGCTACCACTAGCTACCACCACTACTAATACTACTAGTCCTCACTAGGATCACCAGTGAGCTGGAGACTATCCCAACTGACTTTGGGTGAGAGGCATCACCAGTCAATCGCAGGGCGCATCCAGACAAACAATCATTCACCTTCCAGTACACACATCTCGCCACTTTATAGTTTTTTTTTTGTTTATTAAAAAAGGTGGAATTATTTATTGATTAATTGACAACTAATTGATGATGAAATTAATGTAATTATTTTTGATAATCAATTAATAACCTTTTTAGTTTAAAATTGTCCAAATGTTTGGAATGTCTGCTCCTCAGAAGTAAATATTACCTGAATTCTGTGTCTTCCATGAAAGCAATCTGATTATCATTGTGTTGAATCAAAACAGAACATTTATTTTTACTTTGGAAATGCTTTTGCTTCTTTTCTGACTTACTACGGACCAAACAATTAACTGCATTTTTTTACACTGTCAATTTGAAATTGTCATGTCTGGGAAGATCTGGTTTTGGTTGAGGGTCCCGATTGGTCCTGAGTGGGTTCCAGCCCTTCCGGGTTGACCAATCCGGGCCCTCAGCTACTTATGCCTGGCCCCAGGTGTGGCTAGTTACCCAATTAGTGTGAGTGTATTTAATTCCCGGGTGGTGATCAGTCGGCGTGGGATCATTGCCGCTTGTCACGGTCAACACTGGAGTTCTGGCTGTCATTTTGATTTTGTATCTTTTCAGTTTGTTCTTTAGTTAGCATTAACCAGTACCCTGGTTAGTGTTTTCTGTAAAATAAAGCACGCCAGTTTCGCCCGCACTCCTGCTGTGGTTCTCCTGCCTCCCTGCATTTTGGTTCCTCCACTTCACACGCCGACAGACACCACGCCGCTCCGTGACCACACCGTGACAATACAATACAACAATAATATCCTCCTAATTTTGACTAAAGGATTGGAAATGAAAATGTTTTAAATCTAATTAAATGAATAAATCAATTCCGTATTTTGTAGTTTGTAAAGTGTGCTCATGTGGATTCATGTTGTTCAGAAACAGTTGCATGTAAAGATGGGACACATGCAGTAAAGTTTCCCTACAGGTCTCTGACTGGCTGAACCAGTATGGTGGCTTACTAACTGAAACTATGTATTGTGTATTGCTGGACGCTGGAAGAGACCAAAAACAACCAAACGTGCCATTATCAATCACCTATGTTCTGCAACCGTGAGAGCCAGTACGTTGTGGCTTGGAACTGGTTACCAAAGCGTGGACTTGGGGCCCCAATCAGGTCCAACAACACAAATAGATCCTGGAGGAGACAACACAAGTGCTTAATTACTGTCCTAGAAGCACACGTCATCTGACTGTACACACCTTAAACTGTACAACTGTACATAACACACTCCTGTTCATATGTCAGCAGGTTATTGTGACATTAAAATGAGACCAAGATAAATAATTTAAAAACTTTCCGCCAATAATGTGACCTGTAACCTGCACAACTCAATTGCATTAAGGGTGTGTGTGTGTATGTGTGTTTGGTCTAGTTTTTGTTACATAGTGGGGCCAACATTCTGGGATTTCACAGAGTTGTGGGGCCCACTCGTCAATGTGGGGCCATTTTACTTGGCCCCACAAGTGTATACCTCTTTTTGAGGGTGAAGACTTGGTTTTAGAGTTTAGGTTTGAATTGGGTTATGGTTGAGATTAGGGTAAGGAATAGGGGTAGGCAATCATTTTTGATGGTTGGGGTTAAGGGAAGGGGCTAGGAAATGCATTATGTCAATGAGATGGCCCCATAAAGATAGTTAAACAAACCTGTGTGTGTGGGGGGGGGTATTTTGGGTTAATTCTGAACACAGTTACAACCCCAATTATAAGACAGTGTGCACACTTGTGCAACCACTTTAAGTTGATCTAAGTCAAAGTGAATTCTACAACATGGAACTGAGTTGTACAGGTTGCCAGTCCCATTAGTGGGGGAAATGCTTTGAAAAGAATCATCTTGCTCTCATTGTTGTGCATGTGTGTGCGCGTTAAGCGTTAGTGTTAAAGACGTGGTGAGACGTACTATGCCGTCCAGTTGAGTGGTGTTTGCGTCTTCTGAAGGATGCGGGGTGGTATGCATCTTATGTGCTAAGTGACGAGAGCCATACAAAGAATCAAGAGCTGTCCAGCTGACGAAAGCTTCCTCTCCATCGAAGAAAATCAATTGCAAGGTCAGGTTGGGGAAGGAGGCCTACAAGGGGGACAGGGTGACAACATGTTTTTTAAAGCGGACACAAATTGGGTTTGTTATGTTTTGATACAGATTTCAAATTTTCATCAGCTTCCTTCACCCGGCTCAAATTGACCAAATAATATTTTATGCTAGTTCTAATATACATATGCACCCTGGAATCAAACCTATTTGCATTCAACAGAATTTCACTTCCCCTGAGACCTTTTTGACGGACGTCTGAATCCGATAAACACATACAATGTCTGAGCGCTGGCTGTCACCGGACTTGTCCCTGTCCATCCAGTCAAAAGACGTGGTGAAGCAAAGGGTAAACGAATAGGCAGCATGAATGTTAAGTGTGTTTTTCATCTGTGGTCTGACTACAGACTGTGGCTTGCAAACTTATTCTTATTCTATTTAAAGTGGAAGGCAACCGCAACATTTTCTTTACAATAATATGTTGTATGCTCTCCCACTAGTCTCACTCAACATGACATTCTGATAATATTGCATTTGTGGAAAATGAGTTATGAAGAATAATTCCATCTCAGGCGGCGGCCATTTTGCCACTTATTGCCCGCTGAAAATGACATCACAATTGCTCAGGTAACGACCAATCACAGCTCAGCTTCAGAATGTGATTATGATGTCATTTTCAGTTGGCAGCAAGTGGCAAAATGGCCACCCCCTGAGATGGATTAAAAAAACGTGTGAATTATGCTTCTTAACTCATATTCCACAAACGCAATATTAGCAGAATGTTGTTTTGAGACTAGTGGGGGAGCATACACCATGTTGAAAAGAAAATGTTTGGGTTAAAAACAAAGAAGAAGACCGAAATCTTGGGGTGCTGATAGATTCCGACCTGACTTTCATATCAAATCAATCACTAAAACAGCCTTTCGCCAGCTGAAAAAGACATATAATTTTCCTTCCACATCACAATTCTGCTCCATTTTATTTTGGTCTTTAATGAGAAATCCCAAGAAAATATACTTTTTGGTTTGTAACATGACAAAACTACAAAAGTTCAAGAGTTTTGCCTGGCACTGTAATGTATAGTATTTGCAGATATAACAGCTTCCAGTCCACATTTAGTCTGTGCCATCCATGTATGTGTATGTTTTTCAAGGGGCCTGTCCTACAATTTATTTGCTAGTTCATCCCGAACATATCTGAGAACGATGAGGGAGGGAGAGGTCAAGTTCTTCCACCATAGAATCAACCAAACATGTAATTATGGATATTGCTTTGTGAATACATGATGAAACAGAGGGCCTTTCTCCAAACTATTCCAACAATTTGATCTTATTTTAAATGACCTCTTTAGTACAATACCTTTTGATTTTTCAGCTCTTCATTGAGGGCTCGTGCCAGTTCCAGTATCATGGCGCAGGGCACAGCAGAATCGGTGGCACCCACAAACTCCTGACCGTCCTGTTGCATGTATTTGGAGTCGTAGTGACAGGCCAGGACAAGGCGGCGCTTGGCTGATGGGTTGAGAGTGGCAACGAGGTTGCTAAATGGATATTGCCCGTAAGGTGTCGTTGACAGGAACTTGTCCTCGGTCACTTCCCAGCCTGCTCCAAGGGAACCCAGGGTTGATTTAATATGCTGAAAAAAATCAAATAAAACCTGTTAGAGTAGTCAATATTAGCTTTATTATACCTTAGCTGCAAAGACCTGAATCTGTAAGTTACTATTATCATTGTTTTGTTGTATTTTTATTTTACATTTTTGGCCCCATTTATAGAATATTTATTGAAATATAAATATAAAATGTAAATATTTTTGGGACGAGCTTTTTGGTTCTCAGTTTTGCTAATCAATGTGTCATGTTTGGGGCTCTGGTTTTGGTTGGGGGTCTCGATTGGTCCTGAGTGTGGTCCTGCCCTTCCTCGGGTTGACCAATCCGGGCCCTCAGCCACTTGTGCCTGGCCCCAGGTGTGTCTAGTCACCTCGTTAGCGTGTGTGTATTTAGTACCCTGGTTGTGGTTAGTTGGTGTGGGATAATTGCTGCTTGTCGCGGTCACCGCTGGTGGTCTGTCTGTTACTTTGATTTTGGATCCTTTCAGATCTTTGTTTATTTAATACTAACCAGTACCCCGGTTAGTGTTTTTTGTAAAATAAAGTATGTCAGTTTAACCTGCATTCCTGCCGTGGTTCTCCTGCCTCCCTGCATTTGGGTCCTCCACTCCGCACTCGTGACAGACTCAACTCCGCACCGTGACAGACCCGTAACACAATGTGTTTTAATTAGGCGCAAAATGCCAATTTTGCCTAGCAACTACAATATGAAACCAATGATTTTGAGCCTTGAAGTGCATAATCAAGATTTCCCATGTGATTTATGGCTGTCAATAAATAACATGGACTCATCTTGAGCACTGACCTTTGACTTGTCAAGTTTTGGGCCGAAAACATTTACTTCTGTTTTTTGTTTTTTTTGTTTTGTATTGAGCTGGAAAAAGCTTTGTCTCATCAGCTCACTGGTGTAATAGATTCCCTTAGTCAGACAGAGCAAGGGACTGCGGTTGTGTGGTAGCACTGAAATGTACAGTATCTGTGTGTCATCTGCACAAGTGTGATAAGATGCCTGTCTTATACCAGAAATTATGTTTTATGAGATTAACTAGAGGCAGCACGTAGCTGTTGTATAGAAGCGGCCCAAGAATGGCTCCTTGGGGTACACCGCTTGTAATATTTCTCTGCTCAGGTCTATTATTTAAAAAAAAAAAAAACCTGCAACAAACACATTTTGTAAATAAGATTCAAAAGAGTTCAGCAGAGTGCCAGTTAGTCCACTCGCAGTCTGTCAATCGAAATATGTGTCAAATGAAGCACTGAGGTCCAGTAGAACAACCACAGTGGCTCTTGAGGTATCATCCAGATCTAGGATTATGTTGCCATTGTTGTCCAAGCTGTGATGATCAAACTCACCTGCTGCACTGCCTGGCTGCCTGGAGAGCCTGGATACCTGGTAACAAGCAAAGGCCTTAGGTCCCTTTGCCACATTTGTGCCAGGTCTGTGTGTGACAGGGCCGTCTGGATCTCACTGGGTGTAAGTGTGACCGCTTGGTGCTGTAACTGAGCAATAGCAGAATGTTTTTGTTTGTTAGTTGTGACAACAACTTGTCAGACACCCTCAGTCATTCCTTGATTAAGTAATATATTGTTTGTAAAACTATGTCCAAAGAAGTTCCAAAATAGATTTACATACAAATGATTTCGAAAAGTGCAAGGGTACCCACCTGCCGCCTATTTGTGGCCCCCAAATTGTTACGACCCAAGCCACACTCAGTGTGCAGTTAACCAGCCCATTCACTGTGTATGTGAAGCTCGCGCACATGAGGCTATTGATTGAAAAATGTTTTCCTTCACAATAAGTCGTAATTAAATCTGACCTTTGACACAATGGCGATGTAATTTTTAATTAAATATGAAGTGTTTTTTGGTTAGTTTTGTAATGCGGAAGTAAAACGCCCGGTTCAGTAAAACCCCGCCTCTCCCCGTGTGCATGCCGCGCCCCCGGCAAACTGACTGCAGTCTGCTTTTGGGGCTCTGTGTTTGAAAACTCCTCTGAATGGCCACACAACACAAGCCATCAATTCTTAAATAAACATTTGAAACAAAACTATGGAGGACCAAAACTGCAAAAATTCCAAATAAATAAAAGACTAAATAAATAAATATAAATAAATGACTAAAAGTGCAAATAAAAACGAATGTAAAAATTATAATTCAAAAATTTAATACAATTGTATATAATTTAGGTGCCTTAAGCATTCATTACTTTTTTATTTATTTGTAAATATGTTATTCAAGTGGACCACTTCACGTACGAGACTAGTTTATAGCGGGGTGTGCATCAATGACAAAGTGAGTAGAGACACACAGCAAGTATAGAGTAAGTTTCTAGTTTGCAATGGCCATTATTTGTTGCATTAGAATGCATTATCAGAGTGTGTCATGTGATGTTAATCACCATCGATCAATCACTAAGTCAGCTAATTCTGCTACTTTTACTACAACTTACAAGACAAGATGACACAGGCACACACTGGAACACATTTAAAGTGAAGAAACCGCACCTTTGTGTTGAAAAAAATTATCTACCTCCCGTGCCCTGATACATTTGTTTGTTTTGGATTCATGACAGGGGTTAGATTTTTTTTTAATTCAACTATTGATTTTAATTTATGTATATATGGAAAATACTTTTTATTTTATTATTTATTATTGCTGTTATGGATGAAAAGGACATTGTTTTAAATAGGGATGCGATGCACGATAATATCGGTGGCCGATCATTATTGGCAATTATCAACAAACTTGACGTCATACAGATAAACCAGATAATAAAGAAATCTGCCAATAACAATAGATTTGCCGTGTTAGTCCAGTTTGTGGCTCAAGTTGTGGCCAACTGATCAACCCCTCCCCTCTCCTATGGTAGTGTCGCATATTTGTGATGTCATAATGCGAACGACCTTGTGTTCACAGGAGTTACATCATTGGAATATGGCAGTCGCCAGTGTGGGCTTTCTTTGTCAAACTCAAAATGAGTTACGGGTTGTCTTTAGAGCATAGATATCAATAACATTTTGGAAATGTTAGACTGATAGTATGACTCAAAAGTATATTTGTATTCAAGTTAATTTTGCAAACAATTATCGGCTTACTTATCGGTTATCGACACAGGCACTTTCTAAATTATTGGTTTATCGTATCGGTTGAAAATAGCATTATCGTGCATCCCTAATTTTAAATACTATATTATTACTGTATGTGACCTCCAACTTTGATAAATGGGTCATGGACTCACTAAAAATTGTATTTGTATTCCTATAGGATTTGTATTTCAGTACCCCTGGGATAAAACATATTCACTAGAACAAAAAGTACTATGAGCCACTGCTACAGACACAGACTGAGCAAAAAAAAAACCCAGCTGTTGGTCACAAATGGTAAATGATTAAGGGTAAGCATGGTGCACAAAAGCCAATTACAGTGGATGTGTGTGAAAGAAAATTAGTAGTGTGGAAAGTTATTGGCTCTCTCATGTAGCAAAATAGATATCCAAAATAGTACAGCCTTAGTGTGAATCACTGCTCTTCTATACGACTGCTACAACCAGAATACTGTATTAATAAATTAAGTTAATGCTATAGCTCATCAGTATCTGTGCAAGATTGTTCTGTGAGTGAAAAAAATACAATCATGGGTTAAGAAAACATATTGATTCACTGATTCGGTGGTCCACTTGGAATTGGTTTCAAAGTTCAGCCTGCAAGAGAAGCATGGTTGTCTTGGAAACAGACAATCCATCTGTTTTAGACTGATTCGCCTTCTCCACTATTTCCCCTCGGTCATTCTATTCATAATGGAGTAGAAATTAGATTATTTTCATAGCTGGAACAGAAAATGCCTCATATAAAGATCATAGAAATGACTCACTTTATTTCCATTTTCAGGGTTAAAAAATAAACAAAAAAATAAACACAAATATCATTACAAATATGCAATTATGTTTCACTCTGTGCACCAGTAAAATTCCTGCAATCATATCAGTTGTGTTCAACTAAACGGCCCAAAATTTAAGATTAAGTGAATTTGTGACCAAATTGAGGTGAGATCATCATTAATTCAATACAGTATACTCTTGTGACATTTTCGTTTACTGGTGCTGTGAGAATTTTGTAAAGTAAAATAAATGACTTAATTGGCTCAATTAAGGTTAGGAAACACCCATAACACACTCTGAAAAGTTGCATTCAAAAAGACAGTATGTCATGCAGAGCAGAATTTATTCCTCATATCTTGGTCTCTAAAGTATGTTCTTTCATACATTCTTCCAAAAGCAAGTTTGTAGTGGAAAACCCTGCTTCGGTTTCGTAATTACAACATAGCATACAAGTGCAATGTACAGTATTATTATGTGGTTGTAACCCCCCCCCCCCCCCCCACACACACACACACTACAACATCTTTGCAGGGGCTCACTGAACCCTGAGAGGGTTAAAGTGGGGTCCACTTGAGCTCTATAAATACCAAGAACCGCAATTGGAAAATCAATGATGATGACAGTGCTGCCATAGCAACTACATGCAGACTAAAACCGCAAGAACATGAGAAGCAGGAATGTTAAAGCATAATCAGGTAGGTCATGTTTTGCTTAAATGTTAAACACGTCAGTGACTATTTATTTGGCACACCTTTTTACCATACTCTCACATGTACATCTACTAATAGATGTATTCAGTTACTCATAAAAGGAAATAAATAAATAAAATAGTGTCGTTTAGAAGAAGAGGAAGAAGAAGCCACTCTAGTTTCATTATTATGAACTAATCACTAAAATTGCATCGATATTTGAGAGTGGAGTTATAGTTAAACTTAAAAAAAAATACTTTCTGAATAGTACGATGCTGATTATTTAAGATTGCTACCAATCTTACAATGACTGACTCCAATAATACTGTTTCACAATCACTGTATTTAATTGTGATTGTAGCAGGATTTAATTGGCTTACCTTTTCTTGTGTCCAGGAAATTCCATTAGAGCAGTGGATGAATGCTACCCAGACGGCAATAGTGGCAAAGAAACGCATTATAGAAGGAGCGTGTCCACACACAGCCATCTTTTCTGTGGCTTTCTCTTTCTGTCTCTGCCTCACACGCTTCAGATCATGTGAAAGGCAGCAGGGAGCGCTCTCAACGATCTGCTATGTGATTGTGCGCGCGCGCGGCGCGTGTACGCATGCATGGAGCCATAGGTAAACAAAACTCTGGAATTTACCCCCATCCTCGACTGATAAAATATCACAGCCCCTTTTCATGCTTCGTGTACTACTTCGACTACTGTACCCCACTTTTTGTAATCCATAAAGCCATACTGTAGTTTTCCTTTCGTATTATTATTATTTTTACACTGTATTAATTCGATATGGATACATATTTTGTATTTTTAAAAAGGCTGGATAAACAACGACAAAAGGAAAAATAAATACTGTACAGGTCAGGGGGGAAAAGTAGTGAAGGAAAAGGGAAAATAGCCAAGCGGTGTACCACGTGGTACTAACCACGTGATTAACCCGGAAGTGCGCTTGTTGCCCAAGCTTGTTCCTTACGTACTAAACTGTTACCACCTCACGCATTCCTCTGCTGCCTTTTGTAGTTAAACCATTTGACATATCAATACATCCATCCATCATCTGAACCTTTTATCGTCACAGATAATGGAAATTATATCAGCGATGGCTGAGGAAGTGGACTACTTGAAGGCACAGCTGAGAGAGAAAGAGAAAGAGATTGCAGCTCTGAAGAATAAACTGGCCGCATTCGAAAAAGTGAGTGTGTTTTGTTGACTACCAGTAAAGTTTATTTGCCATGTTTGTCGCCAGAAAAAGTTTGCATACAATAATAATTTACTTTTTTACCATGGGACCATCTTCAGTATTTACATTAATCGATGACGGTCTGTCTGTGTCTATCTGTAAATGTATCTGTGCATATGAATGAAGTCAGAATATCAAGGAAAATATTTGGGGGTGGATCTTCTCCTGCTAAAGCTATTTTGCCGTGAACGGCTCTGATTGGTCAATCGCCGGACGTAGTCATGCACTGGGCATGCCTCGCCCTCTTCAGTATCTTTTTCACGAAGTTTTTTGTTTTGTTTTGCCACCTAAGATAGGCTCCTATCGGCACTCTCAGCCTAACCATAACCCCCTCAAAGCATATAGGATGTTGTCAAGAAATTGTAGTTAACAAACAAATAAATCAATAAAGTACAGAGCGGGATTCGAACCATGACCCTTGCGCGGCTCATGGCAAAATAGCGCCAGTCACGGCAAAATAATCACTTCGAAAACAAACAAGATCAATTTAAATATTGGAACTCATATGGATTCTGTACACAAATAATTCTGAAAATATCTTAAAGCAATCGAAAACCTAAGTAACAAGATCTCAGAAAATTATAAATAAACCAAATTAATTTAAATATAGAAATTAGGAATTGGCCATGTAAAAAGAATTGTCCTCTGTTCAGTCAATCTGTATAATAGAAATAGCACAAAAAGGAAGGATATTTGTGCATGGTAAAATATTTATTGGTTGTAACTTTTGGAAAAAACTTTTTTACTGTTGGAAATCCCATTAATTTCCCTTTTAAGTGGTGCCACATTTGATTAGAGAGTATCTAGGCTGTAATTATGTATTTTTTGTTTTCTAGAAGAACAACAATTTTATCCCTCAGCTACTTGACAGAGTGACTGAACTCACTCCACTAACAGCCACAGCAGCTCTCTCCAATGAAGACATCACGAGGTACAGCAGGCAGCTCCTCCTGTCGGAATTGGGTGTGCAAGGTAAAAAAAATAAAAAATCCTCTCTATACACGCCAGAGAATGAGTCTGACATGACAAAACACACCAGTGGTCTTGACTGATTTGTCCACAGGACAGCTGAACCTATTCAAGACATCCGTATTGATTGTGGGTTGTGGAGGACTGGGCTGTCCTCTGGCTCAGTATCTAGCAGCAGCGGGTATAGGTAGGTTTCAATTTGCTGTCTTAATTACGCTTTCAGTGTACGTAACATAAACAAAAATGCACTTTTACAACCAAGGTTAAGAGACAAGACTCACTAGCGCAATTTACTATAATGTATTAAGAGGCAAAAAGAAAAAAACTCTCAGTACAATTATTGGAGGTGTAACACATCTATTTTATTTTATTTTTTTAAAACATTCTTAATTGTCTGTTCCCCTGTTGGTCTTTTAACACCTCTTGTTGAGGCGTGTGTTTCTTTTGGAATAAAAACAACACAAAGCCAAAGAATGTTAATCCCTTGATGCTGACCTAAACTCACATGAGTTATGCCGCAGTCTTGTATAATATCATGCATGATGAGTGATTATAAAAAACCCTGATGTTTTTGTATGAATTGTGAAGTCGGGTTTACTTAAAAATTTGACTGCATTTTTGCATAGCAGATGCCACTATTTTACATGGTTCTCTGTTACTATTAGACTTTTGCATTGATTTATTCCATCTGTGTTTCCCCATAGGGCGTCTGGGTCTGCTGGACTATGATGAGGTGGAGCTCAGTAATCTGCATAGACAAGTGCTTCATGGCGAGGAAAACCAGGGTCAGACTAAAGCTCTGTCTGCAGCCAACGCAGTTAGAAGGTGATGTTTATGCTCTAGACCAGGGGTCTGCAACCTGCGGCTCTGGATTCACATATGGGTTCTTTAGTCCCTTTCCTAAGGCTCCCTGTGGATCTATAAAAAAAAAAAAGTTTTTTTTTTACATATTTATTTTTATTTTTTAGATAAATATTTTTCAAATGAATTAATGATGAAATAAAAAATGAATAATTAAATATTCAAAATAAGAATCCAAAGTTTTAAGCTGTCAGACAAAGAGACGAAAGGTAGACAAATAAGTTTTAACTCATTTACTCCCAAAAACGTACAAATACGTTCTATTTTAAATATTACCATGGTACTAAAAACTTATTTGTATGTTTTTTTTAAATGTTTTTTTATGCTAGAGCATACAGAAGGCTTTGAAGAGAACGCTTGAAGCAATGGTAGTTATTACAAAAACGGCCAGCAGGTGGCAGCAGAGTATAAGAACTCAACCAGGGCCATGTTGCAGCAAGCTGTTTTACCCACTGGTTTAAACAGATTTGTGAATAATGATGAAACTTAGCTATGTTCTAATGCTAATTGCTGCAAAACAATACAAATATACTTTTTTCCTGATGAAAGAAGAGACTCTAATCTTTTTTTTAAACAAAAGCAGAAACGTCTCAAAATGTATGAAGAATGAATTGTGAAAAATTACAACTACAAAAACGGAAGATGAAGGGTAGAAGAAATTAAGAAAATGAATCTCAAGTATTGGATGCTGCATATTTTTTCTTTTATGGTGCAGCTCTAATGAGGTCTAGGGCCATCAAGTACATTAGATGAACAATAACACACTGTTTCGTTCATCACAATGTAAAAATATTTTGCAGCACCAGACAAGATTTTTGGTCATTTATTTGGCCTAACATGGCTCTTTTGACAGTAAAGGTTGCTGACCCCTGCTCTGGACAGTCACATTTATGTCAAGCGCACATTTATGCCAGCTATTTTATGTTTGTATAATTAGAGTCATGTACAAAACAAAACTTTACAAAAGCAAATCTCAATTTGAGAAGTTGCTATTTGGATAATTATTAGTAAACGTTACATAATTAGGGGAAATTGTGTGATTGTACTGTTGTTTGTGACTCTGACGGTCTATGTGTAATGTATACATGCGCTTTCCAGTCTGGCCACAGGTTATATTTGGTTTGACTGTCTGCAAATATTGTGTAAACATGTTATTTCAGAGGCAGCTTCTTTTGGGGCTTCTAGACCCCCATTGTGGTTAGTATGCGCATGAGTTGGCGTTCACCACATTAGTGTACCGCTTTACCACTAGGAAGCCACACAGACAGAGGCTTTCCTTCACAGTAGAACCTCTAAGGTTGAAAACAATCCAGTCCAAGATGGTACGACCTCAAGTTTGTTCCGATTTTGAAATATTTTCCTCTAGGAAATGATGTAGAGTGAATTAATCCATTCAGAGATCAAAATCTAAATTCTAGTAATTATTCAAAGATATTGTAGAACCACCCTCAACTCCCCAATATAGTCAGTTTCTCAAGTCAGTCAGTGTATGGATGTTAAATTGTTATTATTTTTGTCCAATTAGATTCCAGTCTCTTTGTGTTTCCATGTCAATCTAATCTGCCCAAAGCCTTCAGAATCAGTATTGCTTGCTGATGTATCATAAAATAATGTATATTAGCAATGGGATTTCTTTAACCGTCCTCACATGGCCAGTCGATAATGTCAGCATTTTCCATCCCCTTATTGGATGGTCAGAGCAAAAGTTTTAAAAACTAACATACAAACAAAAATACGTCTGTAGCCACCCAGACACATTCATAAATTCAGCCATGCCCCAAATGTAAGGCCCGTCCGTCACTGGTCGAACAAAATCACTTACTGATTTTTTTGTATAAATAAAAGCGCTTTGTGGCGCACTTCTGTAGGTCATATGGACTTAATAGTATCGGTAGTTGGTAAACGAATTGTGGACTTGGCGACAAACTCATCTCTTTGCAGCAGTGAGCGGGGGATAATGTTCCTCAGATAAGTCCGGAGATACGAAGTATAGTCCATCTCACTCCGTTACAGTCCTCATGCAGATTTTGCATACAAGCCTCATCGACATTTGCTGCCAAATTGTAGCAGTTGCATTTTTTTTTTTTTTAGGGGTCCGCTTAACCGAGCTGTGCCGACTGGTCATTT
The DNA here is from genome assembly GCF_054856555.1 of Leptonotus elevatus. Lineage (NCBI taxonomy): Eukaryota > Metazoa > Chordata > Actinopteri > Syngnathiformes > Syngnathidae > Leptonotus > Leptonotus elevatus. Next base: position 14,059,288 of record NC_141252.1, read on the forward strand.
TGTCTCGTTCCGTCTGAGCGGTCATGTGACTGTCACATGACTAACAGCTTACTATTAATTTTAAACTGTTATAGTAATATTAATTGTCATAGTATTACTAATTTGAAAACACAACTACAAATATGTTTAATATCATAATGGATATTGAAAGTGCCACCGTTGCCATTTTTGGACACCCCGTGATACCGTATTACCGTTTTACCGCCCAACCTTACCTCACAGGTTGAACTCAACAGTCGAGTGTATTCCATACCACCTCCAGCTTTCACCTGAGAACGCCCTGCAACTCTTTCAACAGTATCCTGTTCACTTAAGTTTTGGCTGACTTAAAGAGAAAAGAGTATTGCTTTACATGCCTTGACTTCACTGACTTCATATATGACATTGTGGCTGATTGTTCAGACAATGTCCCCACTCGTTATCTTGTCAATGACGCCTGCGTGCTGAGTGGCAAGCCTCTCGTATCAGCCAGCGCCCTGAGAATGGAGGGACAGGTACGATATTTTCCCCTTGCAAAGCACCATTCTTCTCAGCCTGAATTGTTTGTCTCCGTAGTTGACAGTCTATAACTATGATGGAGGCCCTTGCTACAGATGCATCTACCCAGTCCCCCCGCCCCCGGAGACGGTGACAAATTGTTCTGATGGAGGGGTGTTAGGAGTGGGTAAGTCAAGCCTCTTTCCCAGAATCCATTAGCTCTGTACAGACTTGTCTTTCACCAGCATTTTCAGCCTGTTAAATGCTGGTTGTAAGTAAAATGTTCCACTTATCTTTAAGTTCCAGGCATAATGGGCTGCTTACAAGCATTGGAGGTCCTCAAGATAGCCTCTGGATATGGCTGTATCTAAACTCTGGCATAATATACTATTGCTGTACATTGAAGCCTTCACCTACGTAATATTTAATTGTCACAAGTTTGGGAATTGTTAACAATATTGGATGAGGATGATTAATTTTGTTGGCCCGCAGAGATGAATTTTTTCTGTTACAAAGTAATACGTAACTGCTTCACGTTACCGCTTTTGTGTGTGATACAGTACAACTAATTGTTCCCAACATTGCAGTACAGACACACATTCCAAGATTGTGACTTAAGATGACAAGTATGTGTTCACAGTTACTTGTCAAGGGTACTAAACTAAAGTAACTAAAATAGGAAAAAAGGTTTTGTTTTATTTATTTGTTCATTAATGATTGGATTATTTTCCTTATATTCAAATGTATAAAAAAAAGGAAAAAAATACTTATAAATAATCATATAAAAACATATGAACAAATACCGGTAAATTATTTTTTATTTTCAAAACATTGAACAAAGAAGATAATATTTAAAGTAGCACAAATGAGTGTTTGGTTTTTGTTGATTATGGCGGCACATTTGGACAAAAGTGGTATTGTTTTCCCTTTTCCTTGAAAGAACCACCATTTCTCATGAGGCCAAGCGCATAACATCGTGATATCCGGACGTCCAAGGCGTCCGCAGTTGGACTGAATAACATCGTTTCCAGTGGCTATTTTCTCTTTTATTCTTTATACAGCACTGTAATGTTTCTCAAGTCTGTTAACAACAGACGGTGGTTGTGATCTTAGTGACTGGAATTCCAAGTCCAAGTACAAGTCCAAATAAAGTTAAAAATTGTTGTGGTGTTAAAGCAACTTTAAATTAACTCAAAATGAACGCACTAATTTTGACACCCCTCAACACAACATATGCACGTTCGAAAAACGAGCCTTTCACTTAACTTTACGTGTCAGCTTCCTGCGGCCAGCAGCTGGTGATGTTTGATGCTCAAAGTGCCAGGTTCCGGTCCATCAGGTTGCGGCCCAAGCTGTCAGGATGTTTAGTGTGTGGGAAAGAGCCCAGCGTAACCAAGCTCGGTGACTACGAAGCCTTCTGTGGGTCTGCTGCAACAGATAAGGTTGACCTTGATATTATCAATCACACGTTACCACATTCTTTTTGTTAATGTACTGTAATAGAGAGTACAATTTATTGTGTTTTCAGTGTCGAAGACTCAACATCCTGTCCAGAGATCAGAGGATCACAGTGCAGGTGAGGAAACCTTTTGGCCAGTGCATCCCTCCCTGTATTAAGTGTTGTTTATTCAACCATTACTCATAATGTTCTCCCAGAAATCATGAAAATTGATGAACTGATTGTATCTCAGCACTCACGGGAAAACAATCTCAAATGTGCTAGTAAATGTTTCACAGAAAAGAATAACACACTGTGCTTGGCGTCCATAGTGTTGCATGAGGATTGCGCGTGCATATGACTGCACAATCTGAACTTTTAAACGGTCATTAAGCACAGAGCTGGAGATCACAGTTGAATTGAATTTGCGTCAGGGGCTCAATTTAGGAGCAGTTTTGAGTCCCAACGATTTTAAGAAAAAGTTGTTAAAATAATTGTAATATCAAGCAATCTGAGCAATACTTCCTTCAAATTAGCTGCAAGTCATTTACATTTCCGTATTTAACTGTAAGATATGAATCAAATTTCTTGAAGGTAAAATCACTCCCCTTTAATGACTTCAGGAATGTCTTATTGTATTTGCAGGATTACAAATCCATTGTGGACAATGCAGAGCCTCATCTCCTTTTAGATGTGCGCCCTCTTGTGGAGGTGGACATATGCCATTTACCCAGCTCGCTCAGTATCCTTCAGGAGATGGGAAACAAAACATAAATCAGTCTGACGCGACATGATAATCCCCATTTTCTTTGTGGTTATTCTCCTAACATTGTTGCCAGACATACCGCTCTCAAGTTTAGAACAGAGGAAGAGTGAACATATGCAGTTACTGCAGCAGCGCATCGGACAATTGAAACAGCAGATGGTGGGTGTCTGCTGGCCTCCAGGTAACAGGACAAAGCGCGGGCTTTATCTGCATGTCGTCTGAAATGAACCAGTGCATATTCACAGTTCATTTTTTACTGCTACTCTGGCTTGCACAATTGGGAACGCTAGTGGGGGATTGCAGTGGGGTTGTCAGGTGACCCCTTTTCCAAAACAAGTGTGACCAACCTTAGCAGCTGGTCTAAATACTTTGGAGGAAGGATTAAAAAAAATAAAAACTTTATATTGAGACAGTTTTGTGTTGTCTTGGTAGTGGGCTCTGCTGTACACTCATTTCTCACATACTGCATTATCTATATATAAAAAAGTTTTTACTCTGAAATACTTTTATGAATCAGTGCATAGTTAAATGACATTACTGCAATTAAGAGTTGTAACTACATCATGGGATAGTTGCCCTGATACAGTATGCCCTTAAACTGGTGTTTTTAATCTGATGTGTAGCCTGCACAATAACAACATTTATACCCAAAACATGGGAAATACGGACCGTGCTGCAAAAAAACAGCATCCTTTGTTTGAATATGATCCGTACACAGACTTTATGTTGTCCCCAGAGTTCTTATAAAGATCTAGAGGAATGTAATTCTGTCACCAAAAGTATCTCTGTGGTTTCTTGCAGTTTATGTGATTTGTAAGATGGGCAACGACTCCCAGAAGGCTGTGCAGATTCTCGGGAAGATGAGTGGATCAGAAGTAGACAATGTCGAAGTGAAAGATATCTGCGGAGGCCTAATGGCGTGGGCGCAGTGGATAGACGCCAAATTCCCACAGTATTAACATCATTTTACCTGTATGTATGTTTTTTTGAGAAATAAAATGTTATCTTTTTATTATTCTTTGTGTTGTGGTTCTTTAGATTAAAAGGTTAGTGAGGCCATCGTGACAACTGTGATTGATGTGAAAACAGCAACAGACTGACAGGCATGTGTTCTTGAGCAATAAGGTCCCTTTTGTTTACATATCATGTCCCCTACATGGAATTCACTTTCTGAGCATCACATTATAAAGTTATAATTATATATGTCCACGTGTTGGCATAATTTTCTAGCGACCAACCACTCTTACCCTGGCTTCCTTCAATTCCTTGCGGATCTCGTGAATGGAAAACCATTGTTAGTAATGCAGAATTAATTCCCTTAAGTAATGCTGACACCTGCTCAGAGCCCCTTAAGTGAGTGATATATTTTCAAGTGTGGTACTAACGTTTCAGGGTCGCGTGAACCTATATCCCCCCCCCTGGAATGGATAAACGTGAAATAACGGGAAATATCTGCGCATGCGCAGTGTAGTCGGTTCCTCAGTGGCGCCATTGTTTCACAAGGTTTGTAGTTTAGAATTTGCAGTCTAAACATGAAGTCTGTTATAGTGACGCTACAGAAAGACGACAACTCCCAGCGAGCATTACGGCTTTCCTATTTAGTGTAAATGGGGGAGTAGTCACAGCTGGAAGGATAATAAGATGCGCATGAATTTACTACAGTATCTGAAACAACGATAAGAGAAAAATAAATGGACGGCTTCGTTGGTCATAGTAAGCTTTTATGCCAGTTTTTGTTTCGGTGTTTGTTTTATTTAAGTTAGGTTTTCCTCGACGAATTTTAGCCAAGTGCAAGTTTAACTTGAGACGCCGCTTTCCGCAGTTGATGGAGATTCAAAGTTTGTTCGGTCCACTCGCATTGGAAAGAAATGCGTCCTTCGCTGACTGTGAAGGTAAAGTATCTCTTCTTAAAATTAAAACAATATCCAAGGAGTCGTTTGTCTTCGGAAAGACAGAAAGTTCCACCGAAGCGAAAGGTCCGCTTGACATGCATATTCAAGCTTGTGTAACTTATTAAGTTGTTATGTTGTGCTATCGGTTTGTGTTCTGCCATCATATCGAATAGAAGTCGGGAGGTTTGCATGCTTCCGAACCTTCATTGTGGATGTTAATGACTTGAATTGTTTTACATGTCGGATATATATGTTCCTTATAAGCTTTTGATTTACGATGCCATTGTTTTTATGCATGCTAAGCGGCCCTAAGATGAGTAAGCTAACCAGAGAGTTACACAGTCCGTTTTACTATGGAGAGCTACAAGAAATGGCTTTATGTGGAGATAATTTGATCGAAATATATATTTATAAAATCGATCTAATGAAGTAAGCAATAATGTCTTAGGGCAACGTTTCTCAAATTTGCACATAAAAGTTGAACAGAAATTGTACCTGAATAAACGTTTGAAAACAATTATATATATTTTTTAATGCAACTACTTCGTTTTATTTAAAAGATAAACTAAACTGTACTTAACAAATGTACTTTACTTTATTCAAGCAGTTTAAGCCACTCTAAAAGTATGCACAGTTTGAATATTTAATTCTGTGATTCTCGGGGCTTCACACTTTGAGAAACAGCACTGAGAAATGTGTATTTTGTAATGTTTGTTGATTGTGGGGTTAATTGCGTAATATTGAATGTGCAAAATTAGTGGCACGAAGAAACGGGCTCAAGTTCGCTCAACCCTCAAATGTTTTCTTCTTCTGTAATTTAGTAAGTGTAGGTCCTTGCTTTGTTTAAATTACAAACGTTTCTGTTTGTGTTTTTGGTGACAGGCTTCCTGTGGTCAGAGTGGATCAGTGACTTCAGTAAAGGCAAGAAGCACCACATCAGGATATGACATTTATTGCAGTGATAATCTAGAGACCTATTCCTTCTTGTTTTGCCATCTTGTGAACGGGTGTGTAAGCTCGGGTGGGACCAACGGCTTACCCCCCCTGATTTCTAAAGCCAAGGTGACACAGTGGAAAACTATACAATGTTGACTCACTAAAACGTACCGAAAGGATTCCCTGCCATAAATCCTGTCACTGAACCCTCCAGTATTCAGTATTACACGTCGCCATTGGGATAAAAGCCAATGTCTGCCTCCTCTCCCACATCCTTACCTCGAGCCTTTCTCCACTCTCTCTATCCGCACCACCCGACCTTGCCACCCGCTTTGTCCCCATCCTCTGCTGGACCGCTCTACACGCGGCTATCCAACGGAAATCACAGTGTCCCCAGCCCCACCGACTCCCGTAGCTCTTTCCATGGGGTGTCTTTCTTGCTGCAAATTGGCTTGACCAGAGAGACCGTGAACCTGGAGGGCAATGACCTATCACTGTCCGCTGTCAAGGACCTGGTGTGCTCTATAGTGGACCAGAAGGTAAGAATCACAACTAAAAACAGTTTATTTACACTTTGTATCTTATCCATCTTTAACATCTTATAAAATTAAAATCTCTTCACAAACACATTCATACCCACTGCAATTTAAGCAGCTATTCTGAAGGCAGCAGTGGACCAACATGCTGCATCAGCATGTGTGTTGTCAACTGACCATATTCATCTATTGAGGTGTTCCAAAACAAACATCTGGGCCTCCTGCCCTGTAACTGACACAGCAGAAGCATACGCACGCACGCACGCACGCACGCACGCACGCACGCACGCACGCACGCACGCACACACACACACACACACACACACACACACACACACACAATAGCAGTGGTGGACAGTCTGGTAGTGATATTGCATTTTAATGCAATGGACCTCAAAGTTGCACAAACATGCTTAATCACTACTCTGCGGTTTTACCATTGCCCAAGATACTCAGCCTCAAAAGAAGTTTTAGAAGTTTAGACTTCATTACTGATGCAATAATTATACCTATTTGTCTGTTTTTGTATTTTACTCATGTTAGATTGATCACTTCATCGGCTCCTCCAGTTTTGTCAACCTGATCATGCCTCTTTGCTTTGTAAGTGTAAATTTGACGTATAATATTAATAACAGTTAACAATGCACACAATTATTACTCTGTGTAACATTAAAATAATGTTAACACAGATTTGCGATTGCAAAATAAATGGGCATGTTTTTCAATGTAACTTTATCAGTGTACATGTAGCGAAAAAATTAGTTTTGCACAAATTGCACATGGTAAATGGTACTTCATTTTATATAGCGCTTTTCCACCTTACAAGGCCCTCAAAGCGCTTTACATTTGACTACTCCTTCACCTTCTGATGACGCAGCATCAGGAGCAACTGGGGGTTCAGTATCTTGCTCAAGGATACTTCAACCTGGTCACAATGGCATGGGATTGATGTGTTGTGAGACGACCACTCTACCACTGAGCCGCGCCACCCTCAGTATATATATATATATATATGTATATATATATATATAATTTTTTTTTTAACGAGAATACTAAATTAACTCTTTGACTGCCAGACGTTTTCAGAAAAGGGATGCCGTCAGTGCCAGCCGATTTAAGCATTTTGACTGATCTTTCAAGGTCCACAGAAAATGTTCTGTTTGGACTATGGAAACACACGTACTACCAAATGAAAGATTGGACTTTCATCTTTCATCAGAAAAAAAAAAGTTTGTTTCTACCTTATTCCGTTCTTTAGTAATCAACAATAGAAAATGGTTAGTTTGACCCAATTTCGCCTGTTTTGGACCAAAATACGGAGAAATCAAGCTTTTAGTGAAACGATATTATTTCATGCATTCTAGTGAATTTGACACTTCTTTTTGTCCATGAATGATGCCACAAACACCTAAATAGTGCTTTACTTCTATAAAACACTACCACCAAGAATGAAAAAGTGTTTTTTGATAGCAAAATACGTTTATTTACATTCAACAGTGTAACAATTTGACAACAATTTGGCAAACTATTTACAAATGTGTGCAACTGTGGTGCTATTTACAAATATGTGGATGTTTCAACGACAGTTTTTCTTTTTGTAACACTCTCCTGCGTGCAAGGAGACGCAACAGCATTTGCACAACAGATTGCCTCTTCGCGTGCGCCACTTTCTTGCAGGCCGTTTTTTTCCGGGGAATAGCAAGTATATACTGCAGTGTGTCATCAAGTCTAATATCAGGATCATGCTACGGTTTCGTTACGTCTCGCTTCCTCGTGTCCTTCAGTTGCTATACCGGGTGGTAGGAGATGTTCTGATCCATTTTATCCACTCCATTCATGGTGGCATCGTAGTCCAGAAACAGTGTCTTCTCCGTGATCAGACTGTACCCGCTCCTCCGATGAATATGCATTGGACTCGGGGTACTCTTCATTGTCCGATCGAATGTCCGCTTGTGCAGCTCCGGCGTTAGCAGCGGTAGCCGCGCTTAGCCGGTGAGGCTTACTACGTAATCATAGCAGTTGCGTCAAGGCTTCCAACTTTGGCGTCAAGCTCGGATTCATCATCATCATCATCATCAATCTGCATTGGTCGATGCCAACTCTCCATCGCCCGATCGAATGTCCGATTGTGTAGAAGTACCCGGCCGGCTATTGTGCGCGTTTTCCGGCCTTAGCAGCGCTAGCCGCGCTAGCCGCGCTTAGCCGGTGAGGCTTACTACGTGATAATAAATAGTCGCGTCAAGGCTTCCAACTTTGGCGTCAAGCTCGGAGTCATCATCATCATCATCATCAATCTGCATTGGTCGATGCCAACTCTCCATCGCCCGATCGAATGTCCGATTGTGTAGAAGTACCCGGCCGGCTATTGTGCGCGTTTTCCGGCCTTAGCAGCGCTAGCCGCTCTAGCCGCGCTTAGCCGGTGAGGCTTACTACGTGTCATAGGAGTCGCGTCAAGGCTTCCAACTTTGGCGTCAAGCTCGGGGTCATCATCATCGTCGACATCAATGCGCTTTTTAGTATTGATTGATGCTTTCCGTCTTTGAAAAAAATGCTCAAGCGTGAGTTGCTTGCAACCGGTTGCTTGGTCAAGCCACAATGGCTTGAACCAGCCATTGTCTCCTCAACACTCTAGCTCCGCCTCACGTCTTCTACTGACGCCCACGGTGGGCGGCCCATCCAACCTTGTGCAAAGAGAGTCATCGCTGCCCTCTAGGGGCCAAAACGAGTCTTTTACTAATCAGATCTGCCTGATACTTTCAGCACAGCTGCCCAAGGCTTTCCTGCACCCGTTTTTGAAAAAAAAAAAAAAAAAAACATAGGGGACGTCTTTTAACGTCCTCGGCGCCCTTCCCTAGGTTTATGGTAAACGTTTTATAACGTTTATGGCAGTCAAAGAGTTAAAGACAAAAAAACGCATTCTCTAAGGATCAATCTGTTCTTGTGTTGATAAAATCTGAACCACAAATGGTTTTGAAACATTTTAACTTTTGTAACTCATACAAGTGTAGAAGTAAGTTCAGTGCTGTGTGTTCATTGTGTGTATATAAGTGTGAAATTGCCGTCTTAGTTTTCTTTCTGTGTGACACATCGCGCTTAACCAGGGAGGCTTGTTCATGACAGTTGACTTCTTTGAGCCTGGGAAGTGCATATCTTCACGTAAACTCTATACACTGCTGACTGCCACGCACATTCCGTTCTTCTTTTATTATCGATGTCATTTGATTGTTGCTTCAGAGAATGTGTGTATTACTCTTGCAGCTAGCTATGCTACAGATAGGCAAGTTTCAATTAGATCATGTGGTCATTTTGTATTTGCCATTCCTGGTTGATGCCATCACAAAAACACAAATGCCCCCCCCCCCCCCAAGTTATTCTTTGTCAATTATTCCTTTGATAGCACATTTCTCCACAAGATTTTGTACAACTTTAGGGGCATTCCACTCACTGTAGTGCAAAATATATATTTTTTGTAAATGCCGTAGAAGAAATTTTAAATCATACTGAGAAATTTCATACTCAAACATTTCCAGCAAAAAAAGAACTGGTGCAGGAGCTTACTTACAACTTTGGCAGTCATTGGACAATTGTTATTGTGCAATATTTCTTGTGTGACATGTCTTCAGTTGCTAAACAGTGTGTCTCTAATTCTATTTTCTTATTTTGGGGTGTTACATTATATGTTCAATATTACCTGCATTATTCTACAGTGAAACCACTATATAGGTACATTATTTGCTGCTTTGCATTCTGCCATTATCCTGAAAATCAGTTTGTACTATATATTCCCACAGTATTTTTCAGTCTTGTTGAGCTTTTTTTTATTCTTTCAATTGTAAGATTTTATTTTATTTACTAAATGTGGTGGCTTTGAACTAAAAGCAGTTAATTACCCGAATCCAATAAGCTAAAGTAAAATACTCCACACCACAAAGACATTTTTGTGCATCATTTAATTGACACTTAATTTGATTTGAAATGCATATTTAAAAAATTCAGCGTAAGAGTTCTCATCCCGCTACCCATGTTGTACTGCCATTGCCCTGCTTAAATCCATTTTTGTGGGATTAATGCTCTGCATATCCTGCTTAAATAATGAAATGGAAGTGCATTGTATTTTTTCAACTGCTCGTGTGTAATTATGATTACAGTACACCATTTGTTATTGCAATTATCATTGCCTGTAGAAAGGGAGGGTGATTAAACGGCACACTCCAATCAGCTGCCTTGACCTCAGCATTTGGGAAGGTCAGTGGTGATTGATCAAAGTGAGCAAAAGTAAATGTGCAGCAAACTTGAGGCACTTGGGGATGATAATAAGGCTAATTGTATTGGGTCTGATTTAGATCACCGTTATTATTATTTTTCTCTTGACAGCAGGTTGGATTCACTGTTGGTTATGTCCTGATTTGTTTGCACTTACTGTGTATGGGTACTGAAATGTGGTAATGTTGCAGAAGTATGTAACAAGAAAAGGATGGATTCACAGCTAGAACAATATCTCTTTGAGGAAATCAGTGTAAATCATCATATTGCCCCATGTCAAAAAAAAGTCACAAAGTGTTTTAGTTGGGTGAGTTTGATGCAGAAGACTTTTACCCAGCAATTCCTACAGGGATGAACTTCAACAGACATTTTGAGTCAGACCTTCCAAAATCTTCACCACTCCTAGTGTTGTCCTAACTGGCCTTGTGCATGAATTGATGAAGCCAGCTCGAATGATTGGTGGGACGTTAAGACAACCATAATAGTCAGTTGTGATGAATAAGTTTCCCAGAAATAATTACGATAAACGTTGGTAATATTGTGGATGCTGTTTATTGTATGCCACTGATTGTATGGTATTGAAGCTTCACAATTAAAGTAAATCCATTTAAAAAGCAATTAACTTTTAATTATCAAGAATATTTAACTCAGACATTGAAATGTAGAACAATAAATCAAATATCTTTAAGATAAAAAAAATAATAATTATGTTCATAAAAAATGCACTTATTACAAGCACATCTCTGTAGTGGCAGACTAAAATGATATGTCTCTCATCTCCTTCAAAATGTCCTAGTTCAAAGATGGAATGACTGTTTTGGAAATGTAACTTTTTGTTTTAGTCAGTTATCAGCATTTCTTTAAACAATGCTTTAGCAACAGTGTTGAATGGCATTATATTTTTCACTATAAAGCCATAAATGTTATCTGTGATTTGTTATCAAACTTTGCAAGTCCGGAAATAAATGTTCCTCATAGTTCCACCATGCTATTTGTTACCAGTTGAAGAAATTGGATGAGATGGTTTGGTTTTAAAAGGACTAAACGTTGAGGTTTGTTGTCAGTTTGCGACTTTCTTCATACAAATGCGACATACCAGATTGTTGATGTTAGCGGAGGCTCCGCATTCATCTGGCTTGAATCCAAAATGTTTCGACCCACACGTTCGCTGTGTCATCAGAGTTTGGAATGAGTTCCATTTATGCTGCTCAACTAATATACTGTAGTATTCTCTGTACAACTACAGCCATCAGGAAACCTAACTTTGGGTACACAATCTCCTCTGCTTCAAAGCGATTTCCACCGTCTGCGTACGTGTGTGAGTCCCGCCTCTCAGACAAGCCAGTTGAATGACAGGCGAAGGAACAAAGCAGCAGAATGTTGATGATGCGAGTAAACAAACACGCATGAGGATGACAGGTTATCGAGTTTGTAAAAAACTATCGTGTCTGTTTTTATATATCACAATAAGTTGGTATAGTAATTATCGTGACGGGCCTCGTGATCAAATCAGTCAACTTGATGAGAATATTCGTAGGCTCTTACAAAATATTTCCAGAAGAGTTGATGCTGACAGACCAACCTCAGTCTCTTTACAATAAACTATTGACTGTACAGCTGAGCATACATTTGACATTATAATTTTGTGGACATCATTGCGACGGAACATGTCCAGAACATTCAACCACATTGTTGTGCATTTCTTCTATTAAACCTAGCTAAATACAGTGCACAGCACCAGCTGCTTCATGAAACCACCCATATGGCTTTGATATATGTGGAAATTATGACTGCAGGCCCTTTGTACTCCACTCCATCCTTGCCTCACCATTTGCAAGAAATGCGCAACACACAGTGTGCTGAACTGCGCCGGCACTTTTCTCCTTTGGATCGCTGGCCATAGCTTAGGCCATCACAAGATCTTAGCAGTCAGCAGAACCTCCCGTTTCTGTCAGCAGGAAAATGACAGTTAAGCATTTGAGATGTAATGTGGTAATATTACCCTCGCACCCACCCTTGTCCTTCTGTGCTGCCGTTTCCTCTGCTGAGGAAAAATTGTTCTACTTCAACAAGTGGGTCAACGCTCAGTCATACAACAAACATGGGTCATGATCCCAATGTGACCATGTGTGTATCACTGAATGTGTCCATTCACTGGTACTGAAATGCTGTGTCAGAAATTGTGAACGTTCAAACTAGTTTACTTTACGTAATATATACAGTGAACTCTCAGATTTTTAAGCAGTTGTTTTTACAGTATACAGCAAGTTTGCGTACCATTGCCTTCATAGTAATGGCATGTTTTGTGCTGCAAATTGTTGGCAAGCCATGGATACAAGCCTTCACGCTGTACCAGATACTCAGGATGTGGTTAGCCCTTTTGTGAATATTGCAGCGTCTCAATGTTGTCATATTTATTCTATGCAATATATCATAGTTCCAAGGTTGACTTTCTACCTTTTTATGAACGCTTATGGTTTGAGATAATGTAGGCTGTAGATTATAGACTATATGTATAACTCATTCATTCAAACTACTCTCGACTTGGCAATGACCCCATGAAAATATTTTTTGTTGATTTTTCTCCTGCTGTCCTTAAGGGTGTCCACAGTTGAGCTGTAGAAAACATTCACTGTATTTAGTATGTCAACTGTAGTTCAGGGTAACCTGATCCTAAATAGTTCAATCTTAGTAGTATCTCAGAGCTTCATGCCCTCTGGATTACTACATCAACCTGGTGAATGACTACATTGCTAAAATTGATTTCCAAAGGTCCACTTTTTTACCAAGTGAATAAATAGTTAAGAAAATGGATGGATGGTAAATTTATCACATAGCCAGACATGATAGTGATACCATCAGCTGCTTACTGTTAAACTGTTCAGATGTGGAAGGTATGATCAAGCAGTGTTAGGAGCTTTCTGGATATCTACCCATTGAATTGTTTTGGCCATTGTTGGAAGTTAGGTGCCTATGAACTTGTTTGAGCTCCGAGATAATTGTGAAGAAGTGGTCCCTTGAAAAGCTGCATGTAGCCAACCAGGCTTCTGAAAACCTTCCAAACTTACTTTCTTGACTTTTTGTTTTTGTTTTTTGCTTTGACTTTCAAGTTTAAACTAAGCTACACACGCTGTACGGTGGCAGTGAACTCACTCCACAATAACAATACTTTGTTAAATGGTGAACAATTTTCCCCAAAAGAGCCTTCAAGCTGTTTAATGCCACTCCAAGTTGAAGTTTACTGTCAAACTAAAGAGAAAACTAGAGAATTACACTGTGTGTATTCACAACAGCCAAAGCATAGCCTTTCAGTTTAGCTTAATGCTAACGCTAATTAGCATCTGTGTTGCGTAACTTAAACACTTTAGGCAACGGACTGAAAACAACAATAATATGTACACTGACAACAGTAGTCACTTTCCTATACTGTATCTTCAGTCCTTTGTGTAGAATGAAAAATACTGATGATCTGCGATAGCAATTGAGATGTTATGAATTCCACTTTTTTCCCACAGTTCGAGGCAGAACACACACCACTCTTCAATATATCCTTACTGTTAGGGGTGTTAGAAAAAATCAATTCGGCAATACATCGCGATATTACAGCACGCAATTCTCAAATCCATTCAATATGCGGCCGAATAAATTTTTAAACATATTTTTTTCAGGGAAATATTCAACAAAATGTCTTACTTAGGGTTAGGATTCACACATTTAAGGATGGAAGAATGTTATATTAATGGAACATTAATATTTTATTTCAGTGCTGTTCAAACATGAAAAAGACTGCAACCTGTTTGTTAAATGCAGTGGCTCAGTTATATGCCAGAATTTTCAATAGAGTAAATTTTCATACAAATCTTAGTGTACATGTACAAGTTTACTGATTTGTATTTTTTAAATTTGAGTTAAAAAAAATCGCAATAATCAATTTATAGATTCGTATCGGGATTAATCGAATCGAATCGTGACCTATGAATCGAATCGCCAGGTACTAGGCAGTTCACACCCCTACTATGATAGCTTCAAGATTCATAATAATGCCTCAATAATAATTATATCAGTCTGTCTGTCTTAGACTGCTCCATGAGCGCAAGGCGGGCACACCAGAAAGAGCAGCATTCAATTAATGCAATGTGACAAAAACAATCTAATTCTGTTTCTTTGTTATTACTGTATGTTTTTTTTTTTCATGTTTAAGGTTCTGTATACACTGTAACTTTGTAATATGGTAAATGTTTGCTGAAAACTGAATTGAATATATTCACCTTATTCATAGCCCCAATGAGCTTCTTCCGAATGTATGAGGACGACATAAAAAAGTGGCCAGTGGCAATGTACAGTCGCATTTTTAGCTACGTTCTGAACTCTGACGTGTCAGACAGTGAGGCAGTGAGCAGTCTTAAAAGTTCTGAGACATATCAGTACCTGCAAAGTAATAAAGCTAAAAGAGGTTGGACACAGTTTTAACCCAGCCAAATGCTTAATCTTACATCAACCCCACCTCAACTCACTATGTTATTGACAGAATTTTACTAAAGAGAGTTGTGCCCTCCATACACATGAAATCATACCTTATGACACCGCTCTCTGTCTTTATATGGCACCCAGTAGGGCCCTCAGGAATAAGGTGGCTAGAATAGGATGACTTTCTGTTACTATCGAAAGGGGAATGGTACGGTGCAGTGGGAAGGAAAGTTTTGGCACAGGTAGCGGAAGAATAAATTGAGCCTTTGCTTTAAATTTGAGTTCCATAGCAGCAACTTTAATTTAGATTTGCCTCGGCCACAGGTTTCCCCACCGGTTTTTCAGTCTTATGTCTTCTAGTCTTTGGTTCAGGCCTGTATAGCTGTCTCTGTAATTAGCGTGACAAAAGACTTTTTCCAGGAAGAAGCAGGCTGGATTCATCAACATAAAGCCAAATAGCAGAATATTAATTGGATTGCTCTTCACCTTTCGAAATATCACTGTATCCCTTATGCAAGTTAACAGTAATAGTCCTTTTCAAGACTAATTGTGTTAGCATTGCATTGCACCATGCTACTGCGTGTTTGCTTTTATTAGTTTCATCACTTGCATATATTTGTTCTTTGAATAAACAAGGCGAAATTGATCATTAAAAAAATAATCTTAAAAAGAGAATGAGAAATATATCTGTGTGGCATTTCTTGGGATCTTGACTTAAGTTTACAGTGACCAAAATTAACAGAAACACACATGGAAAAGAAATCAAAATCTGTAACCCTCCCGCCCGCTTTTGTCACAAGGCTTGATGTGTGACATACATGGTGTCAGACATATCCTGGAAAGCATATTCAGCACCCTCACAAGCAAAAACAGGTCACTCTTGAGTCAATATTTGCAGTGTTGGTATTGGTTCTGAATACACATTGTTATGGTGTCAGCCCTTTTACAACCGAGATGACTTTCAGTGTGTGTTTTTTACACTGAAGTCTTTCAAAGTAACGGAGTTGCCTGACTTGATAGCACAATTGGGACTGCTGAAGAAACAAAGGTTTTCCATGTGTTACTCAGAGGCGTTCTTGCACAAGGAATCTATCAATTTCCCTGGTCTTGGAGTAATTTGTGGAAAAGGAGAGAGGAGGGAAAAAAGGGAAAAAACATCTCTGCAGTTAAGTGAGCTAAGTAATTTCTACCATCTGCAGCGCACATTTCTGCTGCCTCATTCTCCTTTAAACGTAAAGTGGCATGGCAGAACAGAAGGCTCAGCCACAAGAGTTATGGAATGACAGAGTGGAGAAGGGTGGTCCTTTCCATGGGCAATGAACAGGGAAGGCTGGGACGGACACGTTGGCAGGCCTCATATGGGGCACAGAAAGTACCTGAATGCCCCGCCATTCATTCGGTGCCAAACCATCTCTAGGGGAATGCTACCAAGTGTGGCTTTGCATTGGAATGCCCTTCACCAGGCCAGTAAAGGGAGATTATCCCACATCAATCCAATCTCTTGTTAATGCCGGCTGAATGGGTTGTGATCGTTAATTTATTGAATCGGTAGGCAATAGTAAATGTAACCATTTATTAATCAAGTCCCTGCGACTTTGTCCTTGTGAAGCCAATCACCTGCAGTAATTCACCATTATGCACTAAGACACTCCACCAACCCAGAATAATACATTTTGATTTATTAGAATAATACATCTATTAGTAGATGAGGAAACCTCCTATTCATTGTAGTCATTAACAACCCAACTTTTTGCTCCTTGGATTGAACTAGTTGGCAATGTGAACATAAGTAAAATGGTCATACACTGTACATATTCAGTTGACTCTGGCAGTTGTGACATGTCCGAAATTTGACAGTGATATTGCTCAGTGTTAAACCGTATTTTACATTATCTTTATTTTTGGTACATATCCATACACAAATGATCAGGGAAATGTGTTGCTATTTTCTTACCGTTGTTTGTAGTTATAGCATTCTGAATCAACCAATGGCAAAAACATTGTGTTGTTCTGGCTTTGTTGTGAGATTTGGCACTTAATAAATAACACACACAACCGACACTGTCGGAACGTAGGTGGAAAAGCAATGACCCAACTGTATGTTAGCTTTAGCAGTTTGAGTTGAAATTTAAACACAACACTCTAAAATCCGACTGCATTTGTCCAACTATTCGAGGATTTCTGCCTTGACAAACGTGTCAGTGACAAACACTTGAACCCCTATTTAAAGCTGACCCAACCATTGCATAAATATATATCAGGTAGGTAGGTTCTACTAATGATTAAAGTGCACGTGCCGATTGTTGTACTATGGCTAAATAGTGACCGAAAGAACAAGATCCAGGATACAAGTGGCTGAAATTAGTTTCCTCTGCAGGGTGTTCGGGCTCTCCCGTAGAGATAGGATGAGAAGCTCGGTCATCCTAGAGGGGCCTCAGGAACGAGCCGCTACTCTTTTACGTGGAGAGGAGCCAGTTGAGGTGGCTTGGGCATCTGGTTCGGATGCCTCCTGGTCGCCTCCCTGGAGAGATGTTCCAGGCATGTCCCACCGGCGGGCGGCCCCAGGGAGGACCCAGGACATACTGGAGAGACTATGTCTCTCGGCTGGCCTGGGAACGCCTTGGGATCCCGCCAGAGGAGCTGGTTGAAGTGGCTGGGGAGAGCGAAGTCTTTGCTTCCCTACTAAAGCTGCTGCCCCCAATAGTAGGGAGTATAACGAAAACAAGCGGAATCGGAAAGTCAACTTTGAATCAATGTCAAACATGACAAAAGCTACAAATGCACTTCTTTTTCATCGCTAATTAATCTCTATGAAGGAAATGTCACATTTACAATACTGACAAATTTTATATTGTAAAATGATTGTCTACTTTTAACCTCCCCAAAAAACATTGTATCATATTCTCTTGAACTGAG
This sequence comes from Leptonotus elevatus, assembly GCF_054856555.1. Classification (NCBI taxonomy): domain Eukaryota; kingdom Metazoa; phylum Chordata; class Actinopteri; order Syngnathiformes; family Syngnathidae; genus Leptonotus; species Leptonotus elevatus. Next base: position 14,076,979 of record NC_141252.1, read on the forward strand.
ATGTACCTTTAAATCAAATCGTTCCACTTTAAAATGGACCATACTCAACAGCCATATCAGGTTGACAGTTCTGATCCATACGGCAGCAGCAGGTTGTAGAATGCCTTATTCTGTGTTGTTTTCACAGTACTGTTTGCTTTTCCTGTCTTTCATGATCTGTCAAACTGATAGGAAGGTGGCAGCGGAAGTGCAATTAATGTTGAAACAACAACAATAATACAAGAAAAAATCCTTGTTGGGCTCTGGAGCAGTGGTCCGCCGACTGGTACAATTGGTAGCGGGCGGCACAGATATATTGAAGGGGCACATTTTTTTTATGTGGCAAAAAATTTGTGGACCACTGTTCTGGCGATAGTACATCTTAAGCAATGCTATTGGCGCTGCCGTTTTAAAAATAAATAAATAAAATAAAAATAAAAATAAACATCAGCGATAAACTCACTACACTTAACAACCACATTTGTTAAGTAGTTTGCAGTTAAGCATATAGAAACTCCTCTTAATTTGACTCGGTTTGTCACTGAGTCTCTTTCTACTGTTGTACTTGTCGTTGGTTAGTTCCCCTCCTGGGAGCCACTCCCTGTTTCCATATTCTCACTGCTCCTGCTCTCCAATCTGCTGTGGTCAGCGAGGCAGCTCAGTCTGTACAGCCGATGTTCACGTAGCTTCTCCCTCCACTGCACTTGCTATTATTCTTCCCCGTCTGTTTAAACATTTGCAGATATTGCCTTTCTGTCTCTGTTTTTGAGAGAGGTGACAGCTTGAGTCTTGGAATCTGGCCGTGATTAATCTCCTCTTAAAAAAAATAAGTGAGACCAAGTGGAAGGGGTTTTAAAAATGTAAACCTACCAGTGTGTACGATGGCTAATCCCTCGTTCACTTTCTGCAAACACAGAACCTGCAACTGTATGTTATAATATAACAGCTATCAATCTTGTCTTCACATGAATTTCCCTAGTCTCACCTGTTTATTTGCCCCGTGTAAGTGTGGAGATGTAGTATGTATTGCACTTTATTTCTCCGGCAGAGGCACTGATGGAAGATCGCAGCAATGCTATAACTCATTAGTACCGTGCGAGGGCTGAGCCAAGCATGTCTAGATCACTCTGCTCTCTTCCTGAGAAGCTTTAGATCCTGTGACTCAGGCTTCCTTTTCTCTTCCTGGTCTCTGGACACTGTTAACACACGCGATACTTGGGTAGACATGCACACGCGATTACTATACAGAAAAGCAAGTTGAGCGTCTGTCACCTACTGAACATAAAAAATAATGTTGATGCTGATATTTCTGATTTAAAAAATGACTTCTCCAGCTTTGAAAAATGTTTAAGTAACTGTGCACATTATCTAGCATATAGTCAGATTCGCTGAAAAGCCACCTGGCTCTCATTGGGGATACAGAGGCAACTAACCAAACAGTGATCTCACCACCAATAACTCCTCTCTGCTTCATTGCCTTGGCGCGTACTACGGAAGATTACTACAGACGAGTATTGTTTCTCTTGGTTCCAGTATTAAGAGGCCATGTGCAATAATTGTGAGGTTATCTTTGGAGAGTCTTAAAGCAACATTATGTGAAATCGGGAGGAGTTTGGTCAGAAACCAGCTATTCTGGCGAATGAAAATTGAAATACAGCGACCTTGGGTTTTTTGAAAGACGCTATAAATTATGATTATTGTTTGTTATTGGCAGTGTAGTAGTGTTAGAATCCCTACATTATTTGAAAGCAGTCTTGGATGGCAGGTGGTGTGCCTTAACAAGCACACGGTTGTATGTGCATGCACACACAAAAATAGTCAAACTTTTGCCATCATGAAACATTGTATACGCACATAACATTTTACAATTCTCTTACACACTATCTGCGCAAGTCTAGCAAAACACCCAAAGAAAGAAAACTCCACCCATGTGCACAGTTAGATTGCACTTTGTGCTAGACTTGCACTGGGCACCAAAATAGGGCCCACTCGCCGGGTTTACATAGAGCTATGTATTCTGATTTAGAATGAATCCGAATGACCAAACGGAATGAAAATGCTCCATATAAACACCTCAATCGGAATGAAATGGCTGATTTCGAATGGAATTTAATTCGGAATCATGGGGTGGCATATTCAGTTTGTCAATCTGAACTAGCATGATGTAATCGAAATGGCCAGCCTGCATCCAGTATGCACATGCCCTGTCTTGATGTAAAAGCGTTGTGACGTCGCCGTTTACGCATTATGCCTTGCTAAGAGCTTGACTGCAAGGGGAGAACTTGTTTTAAAGTACTTGGAACTTGTTTTGATCAAGACAAGTCAGGCCAGGTAGTCCACCTTCCATCTGAAGTCAGCTGGGATAGACTCTGCCTCACCCACAACCTTCAAGTGGTATAAAAAATAGATAGATGGTTGTAATATTGTGAAAGAACCCTTATTCATTCTCCTATGACACAGCATTAACTAAACCTCTGAATGAACCATGACACATTCACTGCTATACGGATGGAATGTAAGCTGGGCCAGAAAGTGAAAAAGTCACAGCTCGTCTCTGGCTGTTCTCATTCCCCATTAGAATTATTCTCTGCTCCAGGCCCACTGCGGAGTTGATATCCTTGCCCACTGTCACATGCGTGTCTGCCTGTTTTGGGGGGCGACAGGATGAGTTATCCCCTTTCTTCACTTAAACAAGACTCCTTGTGTGTGAACTATGAACTGTTTGAGGCAGGCACGCACACACAGCCTATCATTTGCACTTTCTACCTCCAGATGTAGTGTGTTTTCCTTGGCGCAGGCCAAGAAAATGCCTTTTCCATACACCGGCTGTAGAGGGGAAGCATGCTCAATGCAGCTTCTTAACCGATCATTGGTTGTAATTAGTTGAGCTACAGTATTTTGTTACTCTTGGCAAAACACTTAACAGCAATTTGCTAAATGAACTGAGCAGTGGACAGATGGTGTAGCCCACCCTTTTCCGCTTGACATTGTATAAACATTTTACTTCTTGCAAATTGAATTAATAATCTGTCAGGTTGTTATAAAAACTCTGGACAATGTCAGAGCGTTAGTTCTGGACTATGTCAAGAGTAGCTTTGTTTCAAATGAAGAACACAACAGTTAATTGTTTGTGTTAGATGTGTTATTGCCTATGGGGAAGTTATTTAGTTAGATTAGTTAGTTAGGTAGTTAATTAAATAATTTGGTCAATCTTCAGGCTTCTTTCTTTTTCCAGTTTTATGCAGAATTACGCATCTTTAGCCAAAACCCACTCTCTGAAATATGGTGAAGTGGCGTTTTGCTAGCCATTATATGCTGATTACACTTTTTTTGTGGCTGTTGTTGCTCACTATTATTATAATGTAATATGATTGCACCAAGTCGAGTAAAAAACACAGTCCGACTGCAGGCTTATTATAAAATAAGCAGCGCTCAGTGCAGTGAGACGTCATCGCATGTGTGGCCAACCAAGGTGCACTGTGATCGGCCACGCCAATGTGCTGAACCACTAACTTAAGCCAGTTATTTTCTCTAATCTTAACTGGCAGACCATGCCAACCTATAGAAATTGACTTCTAGAACAATTTGGCTGAATTTCCATATTTTTTAATTATGTCAAGAATATTGCAGTTAAGCAGTGTATAAAGTAATGCAATGCAATGTGAATAGTTGTCTTAACTTAAGGGGTCAGATCATTGTACCACATTTAAAAAGCAGGACAAAGTTTTCAATATCCAAAATGGTCAGTGTTATGGGCTTATTTTCACGTTAGCTATAATTTCTATGACATAATACAGAACATTTGACAGCCCTGTAATACACCAAGCTCCGTAGCAGTGTGCCTTAAAACTTCCTGGCGCCGTGGACGCCCTGTGAGCACACTGGGAGGGCTAAAAAGTACAAAACTCCTATCTCTTTGGCTGCATTTCTTATAAGTCTAATCTTACCCTGAGCTCCTGGTAGTCCACTGGGGGCAGCTGGCAGCGACAGAGACTGAGGGTTTTGCATTGGTTAGCCCGCCCAGAGTGATTGCTTTAAAGGTTCTTGCTTGCGACATCACAACTTCCCATTTAAGCCAAATTGTTTCTGTGACGAAAGTCTTTCGGACTGAAACCTGAAATGCACATTTGGGCCATTTTCGGTCAACTATTGTTGGTGCATCACAACTAACAATAATCTGAATAAATCATTTTTGTTCACTCTTGCATGTATTGTGTACTTGGGTTCATAGCTATTCTGAGAGGATCTCATCTGACGCATAAAAGTAAATTAAGTAGAAATCACAAGTTATTTGGAAACAGTTACTGTAATAGTGAATTATAATTGTTGTAGAGGACAGGAGTTTTTCCATCTTAAGAGACATTTGACTTTGCATGCATACTATGCAGTCTGAACATCAGTTGTTGTTAATTATGTTTATATATATTTTTTATTAAAAACAATACAATTCTCCATTGGCTTTGATAAATCAATAGTTTTCTGCAACATATACTGTATGGGGGGACTTAAGTGAGTTATTGCACAGCACTTCTCATAAGCAGGTAATTGGACTTTCCAATGCACCTGTTTGCTGAGCAAATAAAGTATTTTCTAAATTGTTTATTTCCACATTAAATGCCTTTTCCCTATTTCGAACACAGGTCACTGTGACATAGCAACTACTCTTTGGTAGTTATTTGTTATAAATCAAAGTACTGTAAGTGCTTCTGTGAGGTGACATGCACTGTAGTTCAACTGTCTCTTAAGGCATTCTACAGATTAAAGAACCAATAGCTTGTGTTGGAGGATTTCCCGGGAAGTGTAGTCTGCATTATTTTTTACAAAAGGAACATTATCAGTCAAAGGATGCATTTGTCTTTATCTGGTAATAGGATTTTGTATCACACTGATCTTGTGACATTCTTTATCTCTGCACCTCAAGCTAAATCAATGAACCTTGTCTTTCTTTTAGTTCCTGACTGTAGTTTATTATATAACTTGAAAAATCATTATTTTAATTGTTTCTGATTTGGTATGTTTTGTTTATTACTGCTGTTATCAAATTTTGCTAAACTGTCAATAGATTGATAGATGACTAGCAACAAGTGTTTGGGAGTTTGGCTGGGCTTGGATTTATCCCCAATTTTGAATGTCCTGTTTTAAAAAGATTTTTGGTACATAAAATAGTCCACTTGGAATTACAATTAACTGGAAATCGCAATGTTGGACCGAGGTGTGTCAATATTCAAGAAGTCACGTAAAAAGTGAAGTACCATTTACCAAGACACTATCTGTGGCGTCGGCACACAAAAAAGACGTGTGTGTGTGTGTGTGTGTGTTTTAAACAACATAATCTGTAAACCAATTGGAATTTACTATAACTTAAACCTGAGCAGCCTGTCATGTTTAATTCAGTTTCTCATTGACTTCCAGGTCACATTTAATGGTGAGCCATCACACTTAAGGTTTCCCCATGTTTTTCCTTGTTCAACGCCAGTGTAGAATGGCAGTATTCATGGAATTTTACTCATAAACTGCAAACTAATGTAGGTCATTTCCGTGGAATTGTCCTTCAGATCTGAGGGAATTCCGTCAGCATAAATAAGGTGTGAGGTAGCCTGAGGCCAAGCCACATACTTTCCCTTACTGTAATGTAATCACATGGCCATCTGTCAATGGCTGTGCACCCCTCTCAACAGTACACCACTTCCCTTTGGTCACCCACCACTGCCACACATCACAAATAGCACATGCTCATACAGTACGTGCAAACTATTAACTGCATAATACTGTAATTAGGGGTAGTTATTAACAACAACAAACAAACAAGAATTCTTCTTGTCTGGGATTTTTTTCCCTACCTTGTCTTATTTATTCTAATTAGTGATTTCAAGTGATTAAAATGTACTAACTAATCTAATTAATCATAATTTTGTGTAATTAATTGCATTTTATGACATTTAGCCACAAGTGCTTCTACGCAGCAGGTGGAGACGAGCAGTTAGGTAGAAGCACCTGCGGCAATAGCCAATTGTGGCAGTGGATTTTACTTTGTGGACCTGGATTCCCCAACCGTGCATATGCTGATGTGTTTTGATTTATTTATTTTCAGAACAAACGTAACGTCGTGCGTAGACTGATGGCCTGGTTTATTAATTTTTGAATGCTCATATTTTTGTAAAACGTTATTTGAAGTACGGAACTAGAGAGTGGAAGACCAGTGAGTGAGTACTGCTTTTTTAAGTATACAACAATGTTAAAAGCGGTTTGTAAGTGTATGAAGTCTAATTAAAGTGTTTAAGGATCATGGTTTGTGGCGTATTTGTGGTCTAAACTAGAAATGCATCGAAAATATTGGCAGGAGGAAACCAAGACCAAACACTGAAACACACAAATAAATTATATACAGTGTCCCCTCACTTTTCGTTGGTATATTTATTCAGTTATGATTGATGCATTACAGTTCTTCACCACTGTAAACTGTAGCATATTAGCAAATTAACATTTATATGTTTTCTATTCAAAACTGAGCATTATTGTCTTTGTAAGGCATTTGATCCAGCTCTTGTTTTGGCAATAATTGAGTGTGTGGCTGGTCATCATATTGTATGTCCCTGTGTCTTGGTGTTGTTGGTAATTCATGCGTGTCTTGAAGTAATTCGTTTTTGGCTTCTGTTGAAATAAGACCATATTTCACGTTTATATCTGGCTTTGCCACCTCATGCACACATCTCCCATTTTGCTCTACTTTCCTAACACTTGCTCATAACAGGATTTAGCATATCAATGGTAGATTAGATCATTTAACAAAAGCTTACTACTGCAAAGCCGCTTTCCACTCGTCCTTCCAAAGCTGACTTGTGGACCTCACACGCAGATTCTCTGCTCTGCGATCTTTGGTGTACCGTGTGTGGTCGCTACCACTCAGTTCAATTGATTTCTGTTTGAAGATGACAAAAGACATGCTTGGTCACTATGGACTCCTAAGCTCTATGTGATGTGTTGTGTTGAAGATGCTCCATAAGGTCGTGCACATGTACACAGGAGAATGATGATTAATAGTTTGTTTCCACCGGCATATGGTCTTATTAAATGCAGGAAGGAAGCAGCATGTGACCCGAGTATGCATGCAGGTACGCAATGTTGGAATGTGTCCGAAACTTGCCAGTCTATTGTTCTTGCACCCCTGGCTTCCACTTGGTTTAATGAGGTATGGAACAAAAGAATTATCCTGTGCCCTCTCACCCTGCAGATGCTCCTGGTGTGGAGTGAGACTTGTTTTCTGTGGAAACATTTGCACTGAATGCCAAGAGGTGCTGACTACAGCTTGGCAGCTGCATTGACAATTGTGTGTGCGCGAGTGTGTACGCGTTGGCGAGCTGGCATGTCAGCCGAGTGAAAACCTCTTTGTGACACAGCAGTCACCACAGGAAGGATACCCCAACCCCCTCTGCTCACCACCTTTCGTTTTGAAGGTTTAAGGTAAACAGTACTGTTCACCTCAAAGGGTAATGAAGTTTAGGTCCTTCAATGTATGTGGATGGGAGCAGTGAGATGTTTTTGTTTGTTTTTTGTTTGTTTTTGTTCTCCAGAAAGGCACATGCAATGTACGTGTGCAAACTAGGGCTGTCCAAATTAAAGCGGTAACTCTGGAGATTAATTAAAATTTATTAAAGCGTAAAAAAAAAAAAAAAAAATTAACTCAGTGTGCAACCAAACTTGGTGGAGTCACTGGGGGGGAAGATAAATAAATATGGACTATAGATAGTTACCTCTACGGAAACTCGCAAACCAATGCTGCTGGAGTGTGGTGCTCGTGAGCAGAACTAAAACTGTAAGCAAGAAGTTCTCAGAATTGTTTGTTTGAGTCCATTTTGATTGTTTTGTTTAACAGTTGTATTTTACAGGAGAAGTATTCTATTCAAGGCTCAAAGAATGCTATTAGAACAGTCTTTAATTCTAAATATACTTCCTATTTGATGATTTTTTTTTTTTAATTGCAAGATTTTACTCAAAAATCTCTTACAAGTTTTGAAGAAAAAAAGTCAAAGCAAAAGTAGAAACGTGATTAATTGCGATTAATTATGCAAAATTGTGCGATTAATTGGTTGATAAAATGTAATCGTTTGACAGCACTGGACTAATCCTCCATGGATCAAGAATGCTTCTGATATGATCAAGGTCATGGGCAAGCTGGCATCAGCTTTCTGGCTAAGATGGAGTAAACCCTGTATATGTCCCCAATGTTAAATTTAATTGGATCTGGTTTTTATGGAGACTTTCAAAATTCTGTTGAAATATGTGACATTAGTACCGCAAGCATCATGACATGAGTTGTGAATTTGACGTGTCCGGGATGCTGTCCGGAAAGCTTGAGTGAACCATTTAAACTAACGCGTTGACATACTACTAATTTTTCAGAGGTGTTTCCATAGATGTCACCTTCAGGGGCTGACTGTGTCTTCAGTGCAGTCCTTAAACTGGGGCATAGTTGGCTAATGTTTCTTCTTTCAAAGAATCACCTATGTATTGGTTATTTATACTGGATGTCTCCATTGTTTGACTTGGGCCAGATCTTCCGAGAATGTTCATTGCCTAAGATAGACTGTGTGTGAATGTGGTTTGGTAAAAGTTTATATTCTGAATGTCAGATTTTCTATTTTGTAGTCCTCCAGCTTTCTGTTGCACAAGTCTATGTCTCATTTTTTTCTGGCTCCATTAATCTGTCTTTTTCTGTATTTACATCTTGGCATCTGTGAGCCTGCAGGTGCCTTAACTGGCTTATTGACCGTCAGTACCAGCCCTGGTACTTTTTGGTGACACTTGCATTGTCACGAGTGACAAAGCGATTGTGTGCTATCCCGGTTAACAGGGAAACAGCTGTTAGATCCCCTCAGTGACACTCATGGCATTAGGATGAAGCTTCAAGCACAATCATAATGCCCTGGATTTACTCCTGAACAATTCTAAACATGCATGCATCTGGTTTTGATCGCTACCACTTCCTCTCCTCCATCCTTGAATCATGATTCTTTTATGATGTTTGAAAGTGGATGGCAGTACCACTAATTAATATGTATATGTTCATATGCTTTGTCTGTTGCTGTTGTGATAGAAACATTGGTTTAAAAGACATTGAGCCTCTGTACTGGAAGTGATTCACAATTGACTAATTTGACTCGATTGATTCTGTACTTCCTGAACTGTGATTCTCCACCATTGGGTAAGTTCAGGACATTTACCTCTTACTGCTTCACCATATGTTTTTATTGTTCCCTCAATCACACTGCTGTCAACTCCCGAGCAGCCCATGACTTGGATAAACTGAGCTTGTCTGGGAAATCAAGACCCAACAAGTCAGGACTGATCTTTATCACCATGTACTATTCAAAGCACTCTCTAATTGTTTTTTATTTTAGATATTAAAAGTGCAATGCTGACATAAATATGTGTGTTCTGCCTTGTACACGACTTCTGTCACAAGACTTTACAGGTATGTCCAACTGACTTGTCTTTTCACCTCCCTCCAGTTCCCAGAGTGTGGCTTCTTTGGCATGTACGACAAGATCTTGCTCTTCCGACACGACCTAAATGACGAAAACATCCTGCAGAGGCTGACATCAGCCGAAGACATCCATGAGGGAGACCTAATTGAGGTGGTTCTCTCTGGTATGTATGCTGCTTTTAAATTTGAAACTTGCTTTGCATATAATGAGAAATCCGTCCAAATGGTAAAATCACAAAGAAACAGTTATTTGACATATTAAAGTCACCCCCCCCCCCCCAAAAATAAATTTACATTAATATGTTCTATGCAGCCCCACCAGTCTACTCTAAATACGGTGTTCTGTTTAATATCGCATTAGTAGAATATGAGTTAAGCAGTAAAATCCAGCCGTTTTAACAATATCAGAAGGTGGCCATTTTGCCACGTGCTGTCGAGTGAAAATTATATCACAGTTGCTCAGGTCTCAGGTATCAACCAATCACAGCTCAGGTTCAGAAAACTGGAGAGCTGTTAATTATTGTTGCACCGAGCCCTGAGCAACTGTGATGTCATTTTCACTTGACAGCAAGTGGCAAAATGGCCGCCCCCTGAGATGGATTAAAACGGCTGGATTTTGCTGCATAACTCATATTCCACAAATGTAATATTAATCAGAATGTCATGTATAGACTAGTGAGGTCACGTTTATATTTTAAAAAATATTTAAACGCGCCTTTTTTTCACTGTATTAGTGGCATCCTTAGCCTGCTGACACACAGACATGGCAGCGAACAGAGAGGAGCTAGTACACTAAACAGGAACTGTTTTCTAAGTCATTTGGAATTGGTTCGGGTTTGCAAGATCAGACAGTGAGCCAAGAGTCTCTTGCAAAGTATGTCTAAAGGCTGTTGAAACCAAAGCAAGCAGCACGACTAAATTATGTCAGCATTTGAAACGGAGACACGCAGCTGCAAATGTTGCTCTGTGCTCGACATGCCAGAGAAAGCTCCCACTAAGAAGCAGGCAACATGAGCGGAATCATTTCACATTGTTTTATGTATGACAAGAAATCACTAAGTCAGTCATGTTGACCATTCTCAAATATGTATAAATGGGTGCCCTGCCTATTTAAAGTATATGTTGCAAAAGCACTCACTTACCCACATACCAGTACTGATCTGCGTTAATGGTTGTTGCAACTGTTGTGAAAAAACTGCATACATTCTGTCAGATAGCTTATCCAAACGAATTACACACTTTAACCAAGGTTGTGTTTGCTAGTACAATACCTGTGTTTTATTTGTCAAGTTACAGCATATCACTTTGTACCCAACTTCTTCCGGTAGTGTGACTTAACAATAAAAGCATCCAGAAGATCACCACATATTTTAGCAGCATGAAATAATCTTCCCACTGCTAAATCACATAGGCTACAAAAACCTCTCGGTGCCCCAGCAGAGCATTTTTTTTCAGCGTAGGGTCAACATTACATGTAAGAGGCGATGGCTAAAGCCTCATGTGTGGAAAGGCGTTTTTCCTTGCCAAACATGTCAAAATTAATCACCTGGCATGCACTGGAATGCTATATACCAACGTGTATTCAAGATTTAAAAAAAAAAAAAAAATTCCCGGACCAACGTTCTTTTTTTAATTTATTTAAATTTTTTTCTTTTTTTAAAGTTAATTTATTTAAGTTATTAATTTTATAATAAGGAATTGTTTTTTTGTTGCATATAAATCCCATTTTTCTTGTTGCCATCACATTTTGAACATGTTCAAAATTTCTTAGCGACAAGAAAAACAGAGTATAAAGAAGATTTGAGAGTGTGTGGTGAACAAAGCCTGCCGAAAAAGCAACAATTGGTACGTGCACGCACCCTCTCAGGCCTGCGCCGCTCAGTGAGTTATGGGCTTAAGTTAAACTCTAATTAACTATTTGTGTTATCATTATATGTATCTTAAGTTGTTCCAGACATTTAAACTTAAGAAAGAAACAAGGGTGGTCTACTAATTTTCCCATAAAAGGAATTTACGAAAACATCTGGAATTCTGGATCCAAATAAGCTATTGATCTTGTTTTCATTGTCACTGAATGACTTTGAGTTGTGGAATTTGCATGATTGTTCCATTATCACACATTTACATGAGATGATGAACCTTTGTGTCAGTTACTCAGGTGTTTTTCGTGCTACTCCCAGCAATGAATGAATGAATCAGCTTCCTGTGCATTGCGGAGATTACAAATTACTTACAATAACAGTCCTTCTCAAATCTGTCCATCTGTCTGCATCAGGAAGCACCTGTCACCACCTGTCCTGAATCTTCCCCTCCCCTCTCTAGAGCCTAGAGTATTGTTTGCAGGGATTTAGGCGGGGTACGATTGTATAGGTTCAGAATCTGAGGATACTTCAGGCATCAAGGCTGAGGAATGTAGACTGGAGAACTTCCTTCTTTTTGTTTCTCACTGTCTGTGTTTGTCTTGTGCTCTCTTTGTGTCACCCTTTGTTGTTGTTTTCCCGCCCTACTTTCTCTCTTTTCAACCTCGTAATATCCATCTGCAGGTGGTTTTACAATAAGTCACTCAACATGCTATACATTCAACAGTATGACAATGAGTTTTACATGACAGATACAGCAAATTAATGTTTTTAACCATTTATTTTGGTTCAGAGAAAATATGAGTCTTTATCTGCCCAATAATTTGTCTCGTCATCATCCGTGAGTTTTTCTTAACCAACCTATAGTTGTATCCTGTGGCTATGGGAGAAGGAGTCGGAGAATCTCCCTCGGTGCAAGAAAGAGGCAAAAGTGGCTTTTCCTTGGCTCTGAGTTCAAAAGAAGAGCACATGTTTTTCTAGCAATAAGTGATTGCCGTGGTGTGTAAACATGCTGTTGATATGCAGGCCGGCCCTAGTCACAGCGTACACTGCAAAGGCCATGTGGGCCCATGAGGTTTGCGGTTCAGCCTGACCGATTGTCCCTTTGTTCTGTTTTTCACACTCATCTTGTAGCTACCACCCGCTTTCACAAGTTATTCATTTACCACCATCAGCAGTGCAAAATTTGACTTTTACAACGCTTGTTTCAACAGTTACTTAAAAAAATATGCCACTTGTTATACTGTATGTTTTTCTTTGATTTAAACTTGTGGCTTCTGAATGGAAAATGTGGTGCCTTGAAGCAAACAGATGCAGGCTCTTTTTGAGAGAAGTGATTCCAAAACAACTTCTTGAATACATGTTGTTGTTTGCAGTCGATTAACTTGACAACAATTATGCATTAGTGCGAGGACTAAGAATCATCCACTTGTTTTATTTATGTTACTCAATGAATGGTGCTTTTCATTTTGTCTATTCCAGTGAGCATTGTTGCCCCTGCAACGTGACCTGCATTCCTTCTTTCTTTTCGTTCAGTAATAACATTGAAAAATAATAATAAAATAAAAACATGAAACTAAAAATACTACTTTCCAATAATGGTAACTTTTAAAATAAAGAAGCTCATTGTGAATCTAGTCTTCACAGATGCGTTTTAGTGCATGAGTGTGAATATCACAGTGTGCGCCTTCAGCAGTATTTTGACTGTACTGATGTTTCTTGGTGCAGTATGGCTAACGTAACATTAAATTGAAATAAGAAGAACAGAATGCACACCACAGTGACCTGTGTTTGGTCTTCATGCAAAGTGACTGGCATCGTCACACCTCTTTACATATTCATCACTGCATGTTATTAAAGTTGAAATTGGGTAAACATTTGATTATATTAATGCCAGGCTTCCTATGCAAATATGGAAACGTTTTGGGATTTGATTTAATGAATTGCCGGATCTGGAAAAAAATATATTAATGTTTCCAAAACTGTTACATTAGCTCTATTTTCTAAAACAAACAGAAAATAAATAAATGATAATAGATTGAGCTTGTTTTGCTGTTTTGTTTTCGCAAGTATTCTCTAATTTTGAATTTGATTTGTCCCTGCTTATTTCAGCAAGACAATGCAGAGCCACATTTTGTATGTATTACAACAGTGGCTGCATAGTATAAGAGTGTGAATAGTACTACACTGGCCTGCCAGCAGTCCAGACCTGTCTCCCGTTGAAGATGACTGGCACATCCTGAAGCGTGACGTGTGACAATGGAGACCCCGGACTGTTGATCAGCTGAAGTTTTACATCAAGGAAGAATGGAAAAGAATCCCACCTAAGAAGCTTTAACAATTAGTGTCGTCAGTTCTCAAACGCTTATTGTGTGTTTTTATTTGTATGTTGCTTCATTGGGATTGGGCTTTGTAAGTACTGTGTACCGAATATATGTGGGACGTAGGGATTAATGGACTTCATGGAGGCTGGCGTCCACCGCTGCAGGTCGATTCCTGCCTCCGTGTCATCCATTGATCCCTGATTATTGTACACCTCATTGGACATTAACATTGACATCTAAGCATCATATCTTGTATTAGTGTTGATAACTAGTAATTGGTAGAATAGATAAATTCTCTGACTAGTAGCTCACCAAAGAATCTGAATAATACACATATATTTATTCAAATGCCACTATTTATTAATTAATTAATTTATTTATTTACTTGCCTAGATGTCTGGAAAAAGTATGGAATTTTAGAATCTCAAATGTGTTGGAACCCTGCAGGTCAGACTCACACCCATGACCGGTCCATTTATTTATTTGTCTTTAAAAAAAAAAAAAAATTGTATTTAAGAAAAAATAATGTATGTCCGTTGTTGAAAAAGAAACGCAATGATATCTGTACTCTGAATGAAAGGAAGAACCAGGAAATACATTTTGGATGCATGTACTTGTTTGGCAGCTGTCATCTCACAATTTTATTTTACACATCATCTCGTTTTTAGTGAGTCACACGTTCACATGACTAACCAACTTTTACTGACAACAATGAGCTCAGTGTTTTATTTGACACAACACCACAGAGTAAGAAAATAGAGAAACAGGAAGCGACAAATCCACAGCTCTTGGATTATAAATAACGACAATGGATTATGGGACTTTACTTTTGATTCAGTCAGTCAGATTCTGTCATTATTGAAAGAAGTTTGGTCATTGCACAGATATGATGCCCTCTACTGTAAGAGTGCAGACATAGCAGACATATTTGCAGTCAATCAATTTCTTTATTTTAACATCTTGAAAGCTCTGACTTACTATCAGCAATGTTGATTTTGAAACTGTGCCACAATGAATTTGATCAATGTACCTTTAGTTCTCCTTTCCCCCCACTTCTCTATCATATTACACTTTTTTCACTTTCTCATCCCTCAGTTTTGTTGGCCAAGTTGTTTTGTGGATGGCTTTGATTTTCAAGTTTGGTTACATCATTTTGCTGTTGTTTCTAGCCCAAGCCACAGTTGAAGACTTCCAGATTCGACCTCATGCCCTTTATGTCCACTCCTACAAAGCCCCCACCTTCTGCGACTACTGCGGGGAGATGTTATGGGGTCTTGTTCGGCAGGGGCTCAAATGTGAAGGTCAGACATGCACACACACACAAACACATTTTAATTTAACAAAAAATGGCATTCGACTCAGAAATTAAGTTTGCTATACTGGTGACACGTTAAACATTTAGCTAATTGTTATGGTGACTTGCATCTTATTTTTATAAAATTGTATCAACAGTCACATTTGATTTCAGTGAAATGTCTGTGCAGTATTGACATTAACATCTGTAGCTTGTATTTAAACCAACTTATCAGCACAGCCCTCTTGCGGCTGCCACCCCACAGCTGTGTGTCACATTGTAGCACACCTCAACAAGGTTCTTTTGTTTATGCGTCAGGATGTGGACTAAACTACCACAAGCGCTGCGCCTTTAAGATTCCAAATAACTGTACTGGTGTGAGGAAAAGGAGATTGTCCAATGTCTCGCTGCCAGGACTGTCCCTCTCTGTTCCTCGACCGGTACCTGCAGAGAATGCAGCTGTTGTCTTGGATGAGGTGAGTTCCCTTTAAGAGCAGCATAGTTGAACGTCTTTGGATCCTGCAAAATAGAACAATGCACATTAAAAACATGCATCTACAGTAATTTCTGGACTATAAGCAGCTACTTTTTTCACTTGCATTCCACCCTGCGGCTAATACAAAGGTGTGGCTTATCCATCAGATCACAAGGGGGCACACTATAAAGGAAGTGCTAGAGAGTCAGGCAGAGCAAACCAAACCAAGTGAACCAAAATACAGTAGGAGAGACAGAACGAGAGCGAGACAATTTGCGCCCCCATTATGGAAAAGAAAGTAGCGAAAACCCGGTGCGGTAACATTAAAACACCTGCGGCTTACAGTTGGGTGCGGCTTATATGTGTGACAAACTCGAGTATTCCCCAAATTTAGCTAGTGCGGCTTATAGTCCAGAAATTTCTGTACTCAATTTCGGGCAAAAACGTCCCTCTACTTCATCAGAAGTTTCAAATGGCTTAATTTATTGTGCAGTGAAACACAAACAGGCTTAATTTGACTTTTAAGATTACATTCCAAATGAGCTAAGCAATGACATATTTCTCCTCTACATTTTTTTCCCCTACTGCATGCTACTCCAACTTGCTATTCTTCCAACTTTCTCTTGCCTATGCATCCACTGCAGCAGCAGCAGCAGAGGTCCCATCAAGAAGCAGGGAAGCGAATCCTGTCGTGGAGTGGCAGGCCTATCTGGATGGAGAAGATGGTGCTAGGTCGGGTTAAGGTGCCTCACACCTTTGCCATTCATTCCTACACTCGGCCCACTATCTGCCAGTATTGCAAGCGTCTGCTCAAGGGAATCTTTCGTCAGGGAATGCAGTGTAAAGGCAAGCCAGCATATGAGCAAAATCTATTTTTACACTTCTCTGCCATTAAAAATGTGCATGTTTATCTGATGCCTTCTACCAGATTGTAGATTCAACTGCCATAAACGGTGCGCTTCAAAGGTACCAAGAGACTGTTTGGGTGAGGTGGATTTCAATGGAGGTAAGATCTACAGTATATTAAATCAATCAATTGGATTTGAGCAATCTCACAGTAACATCTCTAATATATGTAACTTGGCTTACATATGTAGAGCCAGCAAGCCCCGGCCCGGAATCAGACTCCACTCTGGATACAATGGAAGTGGACAGCAGTGACATGGAAGGCAGCAGAGGGCTGGATGACCCTGAGGAACTCTCCACTCCAGAGGAGAGGATGTTCGACATTGATTCTCCTTTCTTGGACAGAGAGAAAGATGACGAGCCCATTAAGACTATTAGGTGTGGGGATATTATTATGATTCAATATTATTTCATAGGGATGTTCCATACCGCTTTGTCTCAGACCGATACCAGTACTCAACTCTTGAGTAGTCACTGATAACAATACCAAGTACTTTTAATACACAAAATCACCCCCCCCCCCTACGAAAAAGCAAACAAAAACAATGACAGATCATTTTAAAGAAAGACCTATATGTCCCACTATAGCAGTTTTCCTTAAAGGGATACTTACTCATTTTCAGCTGTAAAAAGTTAATATTTTGTCCAGAATGAATTTGAATTTTTTTCATGTACAGTTAATACATTTAAAAACAAAATTTTCCACTTGCTGTTGACTGAAGATGACATCACCTGTGCTGAGGAAGTAGGTTACGACCAATCATGGCTCACCTGTTTTCTGGGTTTGGTCTGCAAACTGAGCCATGATTGGTCGTTACCTACTTCCTCAGCATAGGTGAGGTCATCTTCAGTCGACAGCAAGTGGATAAATTCGTTTTTAAAGGTATCAATTGTACATGAAAAATAATGAAGCTATCAAATTCATTCTGGACAAAATATTAACTTTTTACTACTGAAAATGAGTCAAGTATCCCTTTAAAACCGCATGAAATTAATGGCAATTTGCTATTCTTCTAATTTAGATTTTTGGTATCGGTACTCACCCAACCCTATGACTTAAAATATCCAGAAAAGAAAAAACTAGGCCAATTAGTAAATTGAACAGTGTTGTGTAAAACAGTTTGATTAACTGATATTTTTTAAATTAATTAATTTTTTGTAAATAATTAACTCTACAATAAAGTAAAATGTTATGTGCTTGAATTTAGCCCCTCCACGAGTACCAACATCCCACTGATGCGGGTGGTCCAGTCCATCAAACACACCAAGAGGCGGAGTTCCACTTTGGTGAAGGAGGGCTGGATGGTTCATTATACCAGCAGAGACAACCTGGTAAGACTCTGTCAACCCCAAAACCCATTAGAAGATGTCTTGCATGCATCAGTACTGAAAGTGTTTTCCTTCAAGAAATAATGTCAAGTATGAGTGTTAAGTAACATTTTTTCCCCCCCGTTTTTTCTTGTGTGCTAATTTGGGTTTTGCTTTCTTTGGGACAGAGGAAGAGACATTACTGGCGGCTGGACAGCAAAAGTCTGAGTCTCTTTCAGAACGACACAGGAGCCAAGTTCTATAAAGTAAGCAAGAACTATCATGCTGGAAAATTATTTATTTTCTTCCACATTAATCAAATACAGTGCTTGATGTGAGTTTCACCCAAATACAATCTGAGTTTTCATGATTATTACACTCACTTTGGGTTGTATTCTTTCGCTTCGCTAGACTTTCATTGTTCTGTCTTCATTTTTGCAACATTAAATTAATTTCTTAGAAACGAAAAAAACAAACATCAAAATAAAAATGTTGTGTGTGCACACTGACAAATCAAATTAACAATCAATGGTCAACACGTGGAAGTATTTTGTAGTGTAGTTTGCTGTAGAAAATCTTGATTCTCAAAAGACACTCAAGGCTTCCAAATCTTTTGGAGTATAATCATCTATGTTGAGCACTGAAACTCAAATATTGTTCATTATAATCTCAGACAGGTTTCTGCAAGTTGATGTGTTGAGCTCATTAGGTCCCTGTTATATTATACCTTGATAGCATTTAGTTTTACTACAACTTGCAGTCATGAACAAACTGCCATCAAATAGTCTGTATGTGTATAATTTGCATTGTGCCATTATACCATTAATATTACTCTGTGCAATGATATCAAAAGTCAAATGATAATTGAAGCTTTCAATCAAGCTAGATTTTTTTTTCTGAAGCGTAAAAGCAATTGCGGGGCACTTCCTGCGCCACACTTGCTCATTACAGCACCACAAGAGCTTAATAACACCGTAATTACCCACTGAGAACTCATTGAGGGAGCTGCAAGATAAACACTTCCACATGTGTGTTGATGGTTGTCTGTCGGGTGTCTGGGATGTTTTTATTTTATTGTTCATGTCACACTGTATGTTTTAAGACAACTCCTTGTGGTGTGGTGGGAGTTTTGATGCAGTGGGATGCTGTGTAGGAAGTTTCCGGCATGTGTCATTGTCAAACAGGTGTTTTTGAATGAAGATAGAGCTTAAACTGCTGTCTCTTGCTGTCCAGCATGTTTGAAAAGACCTCCGATGCAGTGAGGTGTGTTAACTTGCAGCTTCATGCAATGCTTAGTTATCAACAGGGCACACAACTTTTCAGAAGAGGATTCTGGCGGCTTAGAAGGTCACTAAATTTGTTCTTTTCACTAAGTATAAGGTACACATTATACACGGTGGCATATGCTAACAGACCATACCATTTGGTCCCTAAAATCAAATGAGGTCTGTTACATAAGTTTACTATTTTTCAATGAATTTTAACGGTCAGATGTATTTTTGTGTCCCACCAGGGGACACTATGAATTCAGTTATTCCTCCGGAACCACAGATATCTTGTGTGTAGAACACACAGGTTACTTTTTTTTATTTGGATCTTGTTATAATGGTGCATATTTGTAACAGTATGTGAAAACACAGCATGGGTTAAGCTTTCTTCTTATTATGATGCTGTTTTTTTCCCCCATGTAGATTTGACGGTGCTCTAGTGCAGTGTTTCCCAAACTTAATTAAGGCAGTGCACATGTTTTACATGACAAATGTCTCACAACAGACAACACAGGAATTGTAACAAAATATATATTTTAAAAAACAGTAAGAATTGATTAAAAACAAGTGTCTTGTATTAATGGCAACAAGTGGGCAGTGGCACATAAGATGATTGTATCTTCTTCCATCTAGTGGAAGATCATATATTCTTCTGCCTGCCACTATAGGTTACTAGCAGAGATAGATCAGCATACCGTACATGCATTACTCTTGGTAAATAAATAATAATCTTTAGTAAAACAATTACCAATAAGTAAACATGGATAGTATCCTAAAGCAGAATTTATGAAAAAAATAAATAAATGCAGGCTTTAAATGTCCGTGAAGAGGAAATGTAAAAAGTATTTTTACCAAATCTTTCCTCCTCACATACAAGGCTATTAAACTTCGGAATCAAACACACCCTTTTTAAAAAAAACAAAAAACTCAGCACTTTTAGTAGTTGAACGACAGAAACAAGAACACTCTTTGTGTGTAGTTAACCATTATCTCCAAAAAAAAAAAAAAAGATACAATTATAAAGTGACATATGGCTGTGCGTTCTGTAAACAATGTGTATGTCTTCTGTCAACAATATAGACTTGTGCATTCAGTAAACATTAACAATAAAGTGCATTTTAAATCCTAAAAGCAGAAATTGTATTTAGACACTTTCTGAGGGAGCAATGTCTAACAAAAGTTCCTCTGTGTAATGTCTTGTCCCTAATTTGAGTGCTGATTTTACATAAGCTACAATATACTCTTCACGATTTTACATTGAGATTCTCGTATCTGCTGGCGATACCCTCTCAGATTTGAATAGAAGCCGAGATACACCAGCACGCTTGTAGCAGCTCGGCTAAGCGACGTGCCTACGTAGCAACCGCAATGTTTTGGGATACACGTGTATTGCGATACGTATGACCGCTGTATTGTGATACACTTTGCAGTGGTGTAGAACTGCACTGTAAAATCTAAATATGAAGCAACTTGTGCAGTCATACACATAACCAAAATCCTAACCAAAACCTACGCTGAATCCATCTTTCTTAAACAGAAACATGTTATTTGTGTTGTTTGCGGTTGTGGATACAGAGACCACACTAATCCATTATTTATACATCTAAAGATCTTTAAAATGTAATGAATTGATGGCGTTTAACCACCTTAAAATATTGTATAAAGCCCATCATGAAATATTACCAGGTAATATACAAACCAAATTTATAAAAAGAGAAAGTGAGTACAAGTTAAGAGGAACAGACATTTTTTTCCAAACCTAAATATAAAACAAAACAAAAAGAAAGATGTATTTCCAACTCAAGGTGTCGGTCTGTGGAACAATCTAGATTGTAAAACAAAATCTTCTCAGTCTATTTGTATTTTTAATTTTATTTTTTTATAAAAGCACAATTACTGCAAAAATATATATAGCAAAGGACATGCTGTTGAATTATTTTGAATTATTACACTGAAAGCTACCACTCGCTGTCATTCATTTTGTGTTTTTTGTTGATCAGAGGCAGACAAAGCAAGTTTTACTTCTTTCTGTCCCCTTTAATTTATTTTACTTTGAATTTAAATATGCTTCATATTGTCTTTTTTTCTTTTACAAATGCATGAAATAAATGATTGATTGATTGATAGATCAAAATGCATCCACAAAATTAAAGATTTATGTGATATTATTGTCAATGTCAGTTGAACATTATGATAGGAATACTTTTTGATATAGTTCATGTATCGGATTTCATTAGATTGCACCTAATGTTGTGGTTGCAGACTATTTATTTAACATGTCTTTTCAGAGGCACATACAGAGCTTCGCCAGATCTTAAAGTTGTATATCTTTGAGCATAGTCCTGTAATTTTGCTTGAATCTTTTATGCTGTTGCTCATCAGCATGTGGCCACTGTCCTCCCCTCTCTTTACCTTCTACTTCCTATTTGATTAGTGGCGGCTCCCTTGCCAGGCAGGCATGGCTACCATTTTCCCCATTTGGAAACCATAACGGCCCCTCGTTTGAAGACGAGACCCCTGTACTTGTGGTTTTCTCTTTTATGGGGTAAAGGGGCTTCTCTCTGTCTCTGCTGGATTGACTCCTATCACAGTCAAACGCACACCCACTCCCCCACTCACTAATGCACCACCCTTCAGAACGGTAGTTGCAGCGCCTTTTCGTCTTGGTGGCTAGCGGTAGCGCCAGCGACTCGTGCTCAGATGGGGCCTCTGGCTGGCCCTGCCTTGTAATCAGGGAAGCAGAGCGCTTCAGCCCGCCACAGGCCCGCTCACGTGACCCGGCCCCGCTAACCGCAAGCACTTCATCCGATACTCTGTGGTGAGCCACGCGGAAGGGGACAGCGTGTGCCTGTGCAAGCGCAGATTGGTTGAAACCGCTCTGGGTTTTTATCATTTGACCCTCCCTCCCTCACTTTGATTTGACAGTGACTATGGGAGGGGATGGGGGGGACTTTTAAAGTTTACTCCGACTGTTGTGTGTTCATAAGAAAGAGAGGTTGAGGAGAAGTTAGGATTGGGACTAACACTGAAACTACAGCAGACAACTAATGAGAACCAGTGGAGTGTGAGTTTGCATTCTTTATTTCATATTGTTTTGAAGCGGAAATGTGTCTGTCTGTTTGTGTACGTTGTTGCTTGAGCAATTTTCTCTCACAGTAAAATTCATTAACATTAAGCCTTATTTATGTTTGACTTGAATGATTTCTAATGTGATGTGATTTTTGTTGAAATAAATATCGCAGACCTACCATCTTGACAGCACAGCATAATGTGTGTAGTCAAGTTACACACAGTACATATTGGTTGCCAAAGTTTCTGCTGTCTGTCTTGTAGGAAATCCCCTTGTCTGAGATTCTCCAGGTAGAGCAGTGCAGAGACTACAATAATCTGGCCCAGGGAAGCAACCCGCACTGCTTTGAGATTATCACATCCACCATGGTCTACTATGTCGGGGAGAACAATGGTAATCACTACCACAGCCCAGTTCTGGCTGCCTCAGGAGTCGGCATGGAGGTTTCTCAAGGCTGGGAGAAGGCCATCAGACAGGCCCTGATGCCAGTCACACCTCAGACGAGTGTGGCAAGTGCTGCAGGTCCGGGTAAAGATCATAGTAAGTTTAATTTAAGATAAGATAAGAGAATCTTTTCATACACTGCATTTTTGTTTTGAAAATTAGGATGGCAAATTTGCTGAAAAAGACTTAATTAAGGTTTTTCAAGACTTATCATTTATCACACTTGGAACCTTCTTATCAATGCAGTACATCATATCAAATTAAATATTGTCTTCCAACCTACTGCTCATCAAATTATCACTCCATTATGTTCCCTTGCTTTTCCTAAGTTTGTATGTCTGCACAGTGAGCTTCCAAAATCCTCAGTTATGAAACGGTGCATACTTGCACCATTCAGTCACACTTTTGAAAGCCAGTTTATTACGTAATAAATCGCTTCATCGTGATGATCTGTGACTTACTTCATGCAGCTGAGATAAGCTTGAGTATGTGAGCAATGTTGCTCTACTTGTCATTACTTAAGGAACCAGTGATCTCTACATCAGTTACTGATTTGTTTTCCCCCTCCAGGAGAGCTTTCCATCAGCATATCTGTGTCCAACTGCCAAATTCAGGAGAATGTGGTGAGTTTTTTTATTATTATTATTTTTTTTTTTTAGTACAGTACTAACCATGTTGCACAACTTGTTTTCAAGCATGCATTCATATGGTGTTAAAGTTTCAGAAAATTACCAAAAGCTTCCATTAAAACTGCCATCTCCTTTTTCTCAAGCTTGTTCTTGAGGACTTAAGTCGAGCTCTCACTTGAGCATTTAGGAAGGGTTTAAATCTGGGCATGCCGGAGATGGTGGATTTAGTGGATACCTATTTGCAAACAAATGTTTCCAATAGTTGAGCAGTACTTTTTTTTTCTTTTAACAGGATATTGCCTCAGTGTACCAAATATTCTCAGATGAAGTGTTGGGATCAGGGCAGTTTGGCATTGTGTATGGAGGTATGTGCAACTTCCAGAATTAACATTGCATATAGAGAATGCTTTATTATTATTTAAAAATATTTTCCGGTTAATGTAGGTAAACACAGGAAGAGTGGCAGAGATGTGGCCATAAAGGTTATTGACAAGATGAGGTTTCCTACCAAGCAAGAGAGCCAGCTAAGGAATGAAGTGGCCATATTGCAGGTGAATGGCGACCAGTACATGATTAATTATTCAACCTGTTTTAAACTCATCACGATGTATCTGTGTCTGTTCTTTTTTCAGAATCTGCATCATCCCGGTATTGTCAACCTGGAATGCATGTTTGAGACACCAGAGCGTGTGTTTGTAGTGATGGAGAAGCTGCATGGCGACATGTTGGAAATGATTCTGTCTAGTGAGAAGAGCAAACTGCCTGAACGAATCACCAAGTTTTTAGTTACCCAGGTTTGTGTGGCCGAATGTTTCTTTTCTGCTTTTAGATTTCATTCTCCATTGGATGTTGCTAAATCAAATAGCAGGAGCCTCAATTGTCGGTTACAGCACATGAATACTTTTTTTTCCCCCCTCAAGTGGTTCTGCAAACACTCTTGCATTTTAGTGTTTATTGTCTGTCATGGTCTCCCTGTCTCTGTATGCTCCCTCTGTTGATGGTTTGTGTAATTTTACTGCACACGCAAGCCTCTACTCAAACTCCAGGCCTGTTGATTCTTGTGGTGACCTGATTGTGGGGAATTGTTTATGGGACTAGTCGGCGTGGCATCAGGGCCCTCCTCCCTAGCTGTGGATTACTGGCTGCTGTGTGTGGTGGTTTTGTGGCCTGATTAGAAGAAGAGTGGGCTCCAAGGCCTCAGTGAACCCTGGATCCCAAACAGAAGCAGCCTCATTAACAACAGTCCCATTAGCTGTGGCAGGTCTGGCTCTGATGTGGCCGGGAGAACGTTTGTCATAGCCAGTCAGCTTGGTGGAGCCTGGCGTGCTGTGGTTTTGGTAGCAGGCCACAGACATGCATGAGGGGCCAACTCGTGAATAGAGACGTGATGATGAAATGAGATATTGGTCAAGAATAAAGTATTCATTGGCTTTATTTTGCCAATATTTTTCCATATGGCAATATCTAGCATAATACAAATCAGATGAAAGATACCACAGGAGTCTTGAAGAATCTTCAGGATAAAAAAAACAAACAGATTCAGCCTCAAACCCTAGATTCTAGGGTTTGACGCTGATTTTAATTTTGTTTTACTTTGTACACAATAGATCCTGGTGGCCTTGCGACATCTGCACTTCAAAAACATCGTTCACTGTGACTTGAAGCCTGAGAATGTACTGTTGGCCTCTGCAGAACCTTTTCCTCAGGTAAACAACAGAGGGTTTGTGAAGACACTCATTTGAACACGTGTTTGTGCAAAGACAAACTTCTCCTCCATCTTCCAGGTAAAGCTGTGTGACTTTGGATTTGCCCGCATCATTGGTGAGAAGTCTTTCCGGCGGTCGGTGGTGGGCACTCCTGCTTACCTGGCTCCTGAGGTCCTGCGTAGTAAAGGCTACAACCGCTCATTAGACATGTGGTCTGTGGGAGTTATTGTGTACGTCAGTTTGAGCGGGACGTTCCCTTTCAATGAGGACGAGGACATCAACGACCAGATTCAGAATGCTGACTTCATGTACCCCCCTACACCCTGGAAGGACATCTCGCCAGAAGGTAATGGGCAAACGCCCTTCACTGTGGCTTAGCGTCAGGATCCTTCTCAGACACATAGGGCCTAGGTGTCTGAACTTTGCTACCACCAAGTTGTTATGAATCACTTTCAAATGTCCCCAACCACCTAAGCAACTACCCTCGCACACACTTAGTTTGATTGACAGGTAAAACAAATAACTCAAACAGCAATGGTTCTCTAAAAGTTGTGCTCTTAATTGACATCAGCTGCGGCTTTAGTCGCATTACTATTACTTTTCTTTTACTTTTACTTTTACTTTTATCATTGGCTGCTGTCATGCACATTTCCGCCACGTCTGATTAAGTAAATATGCTCTCATCATAATTAGGGGTGTCAAAATGTGTGTTAATTCTTTTTTTTTTTTTTTTTTAACGCGTGATTAATGACTGCCCCTTACTTGGAATACCTGTACTGGGGGAATTCCAGTCGCAACGCAGCAGACACGTATACGTCAAAATTGATCAATAATAAATGTAATAATAATGCATATATTTGTGGAGACTGGGGTCAAGTATCTTACAATTTTAAAAATGTGCAGAATTACAAGAGTTACTTCATCTTAAAGATTAGATAGCTCTTAATAGGAAAAGAAAAATGCACTGAGCGGTCACCGTCTTACAAATGCAATTATGCCATCTAGTGGCAGAAAAATGTACACAAATCAATATCACTTGTTTTTTACAGTACAGTACTTTTCTTTTAACTAAATTTTATAATTTATTATGAAACTTCTGTATCAATGACTAAAAGATGCAGACATATTTCTATTTAACATTTTCCACTTTTATTTGAACAAGAGTATGAAAACTTATTGTACATTTAGAATGGATTTAAAAAATTGCAATTAATCATGAGTTAACTATTTAAGTCATGTGATTGATTACGATTAAAACATTTAATTTCCTGACACCCTTAACACATTTGCTCCCAAGAATGTGTAAATACGTTCTATTTCAAATATTAACATGCCCCCAAAGACGTATTTATACGTTTTTTTAATGTTTTTCTATGCAAGAGCATACAGAACGCTTTGATGCAGCCTCTGAACTGGAGAATGCTAGAAGCAATTGTAGTTATTACAAAAGCGGCCAGCAGAGTATAAGTCTACGTTCACACTGCTGGTCTTAATGGTCAATTCCAATTTTTGGGAGAAGTCCGATTTTTTTTGAGTAAGCGTTTACATTGGCTATTAATTGCTCAGTCTGTCTGCTGTGTGGACGCAATGCGTCCCCAAAGTTACCCGCATGTGCAGAAGAAGATACGTCACTCACAACCACTGTTGGGAATAACAGTGTTTAAACTAACAGCGTTAGGTAACTCCATTTTTTGTTCATAAACAGACTAATCTAACTAATTATTTTCCCAATATTTGAAACGCCATTATCGTTATTGTATGAGAAATGCATTGCGGTACATTTTATTTATTAGATTCAAGGCTCGAAGTAAGCTTACAAGACATTGTGCGGTGACAAGATCTTAAAATGACATTTGCGCACAGTTGGAGGCACTGTTGTTGTTGGATCTCGTCCTGGAGGGACTGGCTAGGACTGTCTACAAATTACCTATAGATGACATATGTGCCACAAATCACCATCTATCCAGTATTTATTTTATTTGTATTATTATTCTGATTGCTGTAGTAACTGGCAGTGGTTGAACATACATCACCACTCCAAATTTAATGAATTACTATTATTTTTGTTATTATTATTATTTTATAATTATTGTATGATGTGTCATATTATGGAGTGAGGCATTTGTGTGACATAAATATTCACAAAAATAAATGAAAACACCCTTTATAGCCTGGACGTAATTTGAATTCCTTGTATGAAAATGTAATAATAATAATAACAATAATATTTTTTAAATAAATAAAAATCCGAATTTTTTGATATAATAAAAAAATCTAAGTAGTGAAAATAGTTACTTTGCCTGGTAACGAGTTACTTTTATTATAAAGTAATTCAATTACTAACTCAGTTACTTTTTTAAGCATGTAATGACTAACTATAACTAATTACTTTTTAAAGTAACGTGCCTACCATCTGCTCACAACGCTGTTTGCGAAAGTCCAGCGCCCCAGTTGTATGTTTAAATTTTCTGTAAGCTTCAATTGTGAATGTGTGAATTAATGAATAAATAAATAAATAAAACGTATGGTCTGGCGTGTCAGGGTCACGGACTTTTATAAGTCCATCGTTGGGGATCATATTTTTACCATCTCCTATCTACAGAGAAGTGATGCATAAATAATATTTTGTAAAAATGAGGCGAACCTGTTCAGCGCCTCGTCTCCCGGAGACCCCTTTTTTTCCCGTTCTCCCTAACGATGATATCACGTCATTGCCATTGACGACTATAGACGTCAAAAATTCATGTGAACTATTTCTATTAGTTAAAAAAAAAAAATCATTTAATTTCATTTTTTATGAAAACCTATAAAAAAAAATGATTGTACATTTATAAGAGATATAAAATTATCATGCGATTAATTACGATTAAACGCCCCTTATTTTAATTATATTTTTTTAATTAGGCCCGTCAGGCAATTCAAATGTTTAATTGTAATTATCACATGACTTCACTAGTTAACTAACAATCACAAATTTTATATCTGTTATAAATTAACAATTTTTTTTTCAGTCAAATATAAAGTCATAACTGTTACTCGAAACAACTTTGCCGATTCATGTACTTCTCCCGAGTGGTGCGGACCTCGCAGATCCATCAAGCTTAATGCCCCCGCCTGCGCGGAGCGCATATTGGACTTTCGTTGACGTTGAGGTCAAATATATGCGACCTGGCCGTTTAGACTGCGGTCGCATTGCAAAAATTTGTATACGTATCCGATCTCGGACCACATATGAAAGTGACCCAGGTCGGATATGAAAAAATCAGAATTGAGCTATTCAGACTGACATAAAAAAGTCAGATAAAGATTTGGGGGGGGGGGGGGGGGAATCCGATCTGGGTCGTATTTACCTGCAGTGTGAACGTAGCCTAAGAGATCAACCAGGGCCATGTTGCGAAAAGCTCTTTCCTCCACAGGGTTAAACAGATTTGTGAATAATGATGAAACTTAGCTATATTCTAATGCTAATTGGTGCAAAATTAAAACAAATAGAATTATAATTTTTTTTTCCCTGATGAAAGAAGAGACTTATCTTTCTTTTGGTAGGTTTTGTGTTTTTATAGCAATAGAACACAATATTCTGTGGGCCTTGGAAAATCAGTCAAAATCCAGTAAAACAGCCGGGAGCGAAGGCGGTTTCTTCAGTGAAAATGGCTGGGAGCGAATGAGTTAATCATAATATATCACAATTCATCGTCATATACTGTAACCACCAAGCCCTGCTTATTTTGTCCTTTGAAAGGTAATCTATTGGGTGGAGGGGATTGTGGCCCGAGGCTCAGTACCATAAAGGTTCATATGCATATAAATACGTAGCCCATGTTTTGTGATGCACAAACAGTCTAAGCAAACTCATTCATTCACAGCCACAGATCTGATCAACAATCTCCTCCAAGTGAAGATGAGGAAGAGGTATAGTGTCGACAAGTGTCTCAGCCATCCTTGGTTGCAGGTGACTTCACTATTAGATATCAAAATGTTTTGAACTATTACCTTTCCACTCCTTTTTCTGACTAATGTTTTCCCTCCAGGACTATCAGACATGGTTGGACCTCAGGGACTTTGAAACGCGACGAGGCGAACGCTACATCACCCACGAGAGTGATGACGCACGCTGGGAGGAGTACGCGGACGAGCACAGTCTTGTTTACCCCAAACACTTCATCATGGCGCCCAACCTGGATGACATAGACGAGGATCCCTAGTAGCACAGTGGGCTTTTTGCGTCAAACTTTGGGAAGTGCCAGCCCCCTTTAAAAACTGTTTACTGTGGAAACCGAGAAAGACTCGCGATGCGTGGGAAACCCCAAGTTTGTAGCATGCTGCACTGCTACAAGTCGTAAGCTGAGGACGCGCACCACTGAAAAACACAAACTGTGAGAAGAGACGAGCGTTCTGCTCTTAATCAAGCCAACACGATCCATGGCTGTAAGGACAATCGTACCAAGAAAAACTTGATTGTTTCATTTGTTTTTTTGTTTTTCTTCCGTTGTGGTTCATTGTCAGTAATAATATTGTTCAGTTCTGTGAGAGGAGGTCGATAGAGCGAGATCTAGCTTATTCCAGGAGTAAAGGGCACTTTTCACAAGGGATTTAGGGTCTGAGAATTTATCAAACATACTGTAAGTTCTCATTTCCAAACGGTTTGTGAGACTGTCCTTTGGCATGAAACTGGAACAATCACATTATGTATTTTGTACATTGTTTTAATGTATTTAGTAATTGTGGTAGGGTTTTGCACTATATTGCTTTGAACATTCCGATGGAACAGAAACTCCATTTGCTGCTACAGAAGGCATGTCTGGTGTCGGTGCACAGTGTTCAATGATGATCAGTGACAAGTAGCTGGAGCTCAGTCATGGCTGATGTGTGCCTATTCTCAACGTAAGTGTGATCTGATCTGTCGTCTAAAAGGAAAAAAAAAAGGTATTGTGGAGTACTATAAGCCTAATTGATTAGTACAATACATTCAGTATCACACCAATTCAGTTTTTGAATTCAGTGTCTGAAACCAGCAAGGTGAGCATTGTATTCATATGTATTAGTTGAAATGGAACTCTGTTAGCATCCATTTGTGGAATGTGATTATTTGTAATGCTCTGTGGCTAACTGAAGCATTACAGAGAGAAGAGGTGCCCCATAGAACAAAGCTGTTCATTCCATGAGCAAACTAATTGTATGTATGATGTTTGAATTGTTTCTTTTAGTACAGTTTTAAAATGTTCACATGGCAGTTTTAGTGTACAGCAGTTTTGTGGTTAATTCTGCTGTTGTGATTTGGGAGTACATTCCAATTTTCCTTCAATCTTTTTCTTGTCTTTATTGCCGCTGGATTGGCAGGTGTTTTCTACGTTTTTATGCATACCATTGGAAAATAAAGACCACACTTCTTAACTGAGAAGGAAAATTTACAAGGTTTGTAACATCTCTTTACCATGCGTCCTTCTGATCTGTCTTGACAATGAATTAATTAATTAGAGTGTTATTGTGTCATGCATACAAAATAGTACACCCATCCCGCATAAGGGGCACCAGGACCAAAGTGCAAAAAAATTATAAAGTATTTTCCAAGCTTTAGCTTTAATTAATCTTTTTTTAATCTGGCTGATAGAACATACTAGGGTTATGTTCAATAATATCACCAAACATAAACTCCTTTAGATCATTAAGTGTAAAATAAATTAAAAAATGAAATTCACTGTCTACTTCATGCGTAGTTTTGCATGTGCATAAACGGCTCTCGCTTGCAGTTTTGTTTTATTGAAAATGTATCATCGTGACTGTGTGAGCGACTTGTGGTCTTTTCATGTCACAGGTCTCTTAACAGATGGATGCGATTGTGGGCCATTCTCTCACCGCAAGGCAATAATGACATGGTGAAAGAGGGTGACTGCAATGTGGGGGTTTGCGGGGTCTTTGAAATCATTCATGATAAATGCTATCATGGAACCCCTTCAAGTATCAAATGTACATCCAACTTCTTCAGTAAGAAATTACAGAGATTTAGACAGTTATGATTAACCGGCTTAACTTTTTTTATTCCTGTTCTGATGGTTTCTACGCTGAGATACTGGCTGACCACTAAATGCAACAAACGCTACTCATAGTAACCACGGAAGATAAAGTTGAAACAAATGTTCTTTTTTTTCTTGGCTATCCAATACTGCCCTCCTTTATCTGCTAGCTTGAATTCTTTCAAGATGTGAACTTTGCTGGCCAAATGACCCCATTAACCCCTGTGGGGAAAACAGTTGCTCCACTTAAGACACCAAAAAAATACTACTTTGACTCAGCTTGCACATTCAAATGGAAACCCAAACTGCCCAACTAAAAATATCAGGTAATTGTCATGCAGTCAATCAAATGTAATGATACATTGGAGTCGTCGGGCCTCTGGAGTGATTTGTAGTGGAGAGGTGTGAATCAAATCATGGCGGAAATAGAGTGTAATGCCTCCCCCATCTGACTGGACATGCACTGCACTTAGGTTTAGCACGGAAGCCTCTGCAATATTTCGTTTTTGTTTGTTTTTTGTATACACGATCGTCACGGGGTTATCGCTCCCAACAACTAAAATAAAATAAAAACACATGTAACAATAGCATGAGTGTAATTATGCAAACCAGGAAAAATGTCACTTTGAGCCCCACCACTTCAGTGCTGCAAACTGAAAATACACATTTAACAGGATTCATGACTACTAGCAGTCATGGGTCGTTCATGTCTAATGAAACAATACAAAATAAAACCAAAACACAATGATAATCAATGGATAACAAAGGAGCTAATAAATGCCTGAAAAAAAACAACACTTTATATAGAGAATTTCTGAAATACAGAACTACAGAAGCAGAACGCAAATATAAGAATTATACAAATAAATTGACTAGTCATATGAGAATACTTAAAAGTGAATATTATGCAAAATTACTAGAAAATAATAGAAACAACATGAAAGGTATTTGGAATATTTTAAATAATGTGATTAGGAATGTCACCAGACGGAATAACTATCCACCCTATTTTATAGAGAATGGCATACACATCAGCAATATGATGGATGTTGTAGAAAAGTTCAACTGATTTTTTGCAAATGTGAGATCAAATCTAGCAAAAAACAAAATTCCTGATACTGATACAGCAAACAATACAAACACCAACATAATTGAAATAAATTTAAGTTCAATGTTTCTCAGTCCTGTCAAATATATATATTTTTTAATTGTTAATAATTGTAAAGGTAAAACATCTACTGATTGTGATCAACTTGATATGAAAACAGTGAAAAAGATAGTTATGGAAATTTCTAAACCACTTACGTACATTGCCAATTTTTCATTTCAAACAGGGCAATTTCTGAATAAAATGAAAACTGCAAAAATGATTCCTATCTACAAAGCTGGGGACAAAAACAAGTTAACAAATCACAGGCCTGTCTACCTACTACCACAATTCTCCAAAATTCTTGAAAAACTTTTCAATAACAGGTTAGATCAATTCATAGAAAAACATAAAATACTTTCTGATAGTCAGTATGGATTTAGAACAAAACGGTCAACTGCACTAGCTTTAACAGAACTTACTGAAGAAATTACTGCTTCCATAGATAAAAAAAAAAACTTACAATAGGACTGTTTGTTGATTCACAAAAAGAATTTGATACTATAAACCATGATGTATTGATTAGTAAAATGGAGCGTTATGGTATTAGGGATAAAGCCTTGAATTGGATCAGAAGTTATTTACAAGAAAGACAACAGTTTGTGGAGTTGGGGGAATTTAAATCAAAATGTTTGGATATGGTATGTGGTATCCCTCAGGGGTTAGTGTTGGGGCCAAAACTGTTTATATTGTATATTAATGATTTGTGCAAAGTGTCTCATTTATTAAGTTTGTGTTATTTGCAGATTACACAACTATTTTAGTCTCTGGTGAGAAAATGCATCTTATTTTGGATACAATAACCAAAACATTTAAGGAAGTAAAAACATGGCTTGATAAAAACAAGTTATCTCTAAATTTAAACAAGTCAAAATTAGTTGTGTTTGGTAATGTTAAAATAGGGAACTGCACAAGATTGTAAATTGAAGGTGTAGATATAGAAAGAGTAAATGAGATTCAATTCCTGGGGGTAATTGTTGATAATAAAATCTGCTGGAAACCACACATTAAATATATTGCATCCAAACTCTCTAAAAGCATCTCCATTCTGACAAAAGTCAAACATTTTCTCAACCAGAAATCATTACACATTCTGTACTGCTCTCTAGTATTACCATATTTAAATTATTGTTTAGAAGTTTGGGAAAACACTTACAAGACATCATTACAACCTCTGTTTCTGTTGCAAAAAAAATCTGTTTGGTTTTTCTTTATATACATGTTCGAAATAATATTGAAAAAAAAAATAGAATAATTAATCACCTTTGTCCCTTTTCTGGCGTCCCTCCATGAAGAAATGACAGAAGTGGCCTGACGTCATAGAATAAAAGAGTACATTTTAATATTCACGTTTGTATATATTTGCATTTTTATTGCAGTAATGGGGAAATTCAAGTTTGACTGTCACCAGCAATCAAAGCATTTCTTTGAAACTCAACACCACAGTTATTCTTTTTTCCTGCCAGCAGGTGTCAGTCTTGTAAGTTATTTGCCATTGAACGTTTTACTGCATAGTAGTGGAATGGTCTTAATACTTTTAGCTCCCTGAAATATTTTCATCTTAGAGTATTGTTACTGTCATGTGTTTTTTTCCCCGTGTTTAACGTCTGATGCACTTTTTGGGCGCTCCATTGGAATGCTGTGAGATTGCATTGTACCCAATTGCACAGCATATGTGACAGATTCTTAATCAGTGCCCATTAAGTGAGACTTTGCCATCATATGCACGTTAGAAATAACATCTGCTGATGGATCACAGATGGTTTGATCTGGAGGTCTTGCTGTATTTGTTGAACGGCTTTGCCTTCATGGAAGCGTCTCGGCAGGTCTCTTGTCACCTCCCGGGGAGGTCTGTGTGTCGCACGTCCTCATCCGACCCCCCGCCATCTTCTTTCTCCATGTCCTCCGCGTCTTCAGCGTCCCCTCGATGCTCCATGCCGGGTATCCGTGGGCTCGAGACCAAACAAGCAAACAAACAGAACAACAGAAAAGCCCATCACCCAGACAAGGTTGGTCTAGGAGAAATGAGGAGAGATCTTGTTTGCTTTCTGGGCCGGTTTCATTTCAGTGTGATGGCAGAGGAGGCCTCCCAGGACGCGGCTATCCACGTTTGTGTTTGACTTGCAGGGAGATCAAGGTGGTCCTCAGTCCTGACACATCATCTCTCCACCTAATACACAACTGGCTCTTCATTCTTTTTATCCCAACGGTTTGTTGTCAGTGCTGTCATTCCATCCTGCTTTTGATAAAGACCACACACTTGCGGTGTCATTAATGCACTACACTACTGTTTTTGTTTATATTATGTATTTTTAAATCTCCGTGTAAAAAATTGCATCATGAATGGTACCTTAAGTTTGTGAAGAAATGTACACAAAACATGAGAAGATTTAAAATTTAGGGATCTTTTACACTTACGCCCTTGAGTCCATTTGCTCTCATTTATTTTCTCAAGTTTTACTATTTGGTTGGGTTTGAACACAAACAGACCTGTTTGCTGATCAAATGTGTCCCCAAACAAATGATTAAGCCAACTTTGATCAACTATTGAAATGTAGACTCTCCACTTTAAATGAACAGGACAAAATGTTATGCACAGCAAGTCAGCCCCCAAAAAAATGTTTAGGAAAAAAACTCATCAAAGAGAAAGACAAGTCAACCCAAAACATTTCTTTACAATAATATAGTTTAGACAGCACCACTAGTCTAAACACAGCCAAAACACAAATTAGTTTTTTAATTTCCCATGAACAACTTTGTCCACTTGAATAAGCAGATTTTGCGCATGTTTGCTCAAGACCTTAACAACTTATTGTCTTTAAAAAATTTTTTTATTTCCAGCCTAAATGAAAATTCAGTCTTACTACTGTACTGTACTTTCAATTGTCTTTAGCCCTGGCCTCTGCCTTTACTTTACTTATTTTCCATAGGATCGCTTGATATTGTAAGCAACTGTTCAGTAAGGAGCTACAATTTTGTAATTGCATGGCCACAAATGAGCATTTTGTTTTTGAAGAAAATCCATGTTATTACTTTTTTTGGGTGGTATTTTTTTGTTATGTTCTATGGAGCTCCTGTCCTTCTCCATATTTTTCTCTGTGACTTTTTTGGAGGCTTTTAAAGTTTTGTGATTTACCTATACTTCAATGTTTCCAGTGGTTTGCACTAAGTTTTTATTAATTTTTTTCAGTTTAAAAGGCAAGTGCCTTGGGTGTAGTACCACGTTGTGCCACATCTTGGACAACACTCAAGTCTACTGTAAAAGATGCAGCATGCAGAACAGAGGAAGAAGAAGACGCAGAGAGGTTCCACAACTAGTTTTCAGTAACAGATCCCACAGATCCCACAGATCAGAGAATAATGCCTGTGAGTAATGTTGTGTGCTCCGTTTTTGTGTGCAGCTGCCCCGTATGTGTTGAAGCAGCATTTGTTTGACCGTATAGTTACCGATATCGCAGTTGCTTATCATTTTTCTTGAACATTTTTGACCTAAGTTTGAATCAGGTATCGCAGAAGCCTAAATAGAGTGGAGAAAATCCGCCCTCTGCGTCTGTGATAACAGCAGCCAGTAACTCCATTTCAGACAGCATGACAAGAGTGAAAAGACTGACTGGCTTGAGAAACTTACATTAGAGTTCCATGAGTGTAAACTACTTAAAAGAAAAACATTACCTCAAGATGAAAATCTTTCATTCTGAAGGAGATGGAAAAGGCCATACAGCAGTAGCACGACTGTTTTATACAACAATGCTCTTGTTGACCTTTTGATAATTGAAAACATAACAATGAGATACCATTCGACCAAAACATCATCATCTCTTTTATTCAATTTCATTAATTTCACATTATGATGCATGGATAAAGATGTAGAAAACAATAAGTAAAAAATAAAATAAAAAATAAAATAAAATAAAAAATAAAATAAATTAAAAAACATAAATAAAATAAAAATAAATAAAAATACACACATTAAAAAAAAAATACAAAAAAACTTTTTTTTAAAAAACAAAACAAAAACAAAATTTGATTTAAACATTTAAAATTTAAAATTTAAAAATGTAAAAATTTAAACATTTAAAAATTTAAAAATTTAAAAATTTAAAAATTTACAATTATTTTTTTTAATACAATTAATTAAAAAAAAAACATCAACAAAACAAAAAAATAAACATAAATATATATATTTTTAAATAAATTAAAATATTAAAAAATACATTTTTATAAAAAATAATAAAAACATAGACCAAAACAAAATAAAATAAATTAAAACATAACAAATAATAAATAAATAAATAAAAAATACAAAAAATTTACAAATACAAAAATTTACAAATAAAAAACACAAAAAACAAAATACTAACAGAAAATTTTAAACAGAAAAAAATAACAAAATAAAATACAAAATAATTCATTTTTTTTAATAATATAAAAAATTGATAAATTACAAAATCAATAATAAACAAATATACAAAAAAATATAAAAATAATAATACAAATAAATACATAAATAAATACAACAAATTATATATATTTTTTTATAAAAATATATATTTTTAAACAATTTAAAAAAAAATACATACATACATACATACATACATACTGTACATACATACATACATACATACATACATACATACATATACTTTATTGCAAAGAGGAAATGAAAAACTGATCACTTGTCTATTGTAATCCATAACTAAGGAAGCTATTTCAGTAAATCCCTGGATTTAAATGTGAATTAATCTAGAACTAGTCTTGATCCCTGTATGGGGAACTGGCCCTTTATGTTTAATTCACTTTTTGTAATGTGTCAGTTTTACAGTAAACTACAACAGAGAGTGACCAAGTAACCTATTTGGTCCATATTTGGAGAACTGAGTAAGCAGAGGTCTTCCTCTTTTGTTTCCCCAACGTGATTATATCACAGTCTCTCTTTTCGTGACAGTGGGTGAGAAGTTCCTAATGAATTCTTTAAAAAGTGTGTTCTAATCATTTTAAAGGCGTTTTAAGGCAGTGGTGTGCAAACTACGGTCTCGGGGCCATTTGCGGACCACCATCCATTTCTCAGCGGCCCGCGGCATACACTAAAAATAACATTTTACACGACGCAGCCCACAAGGTTAGTTGTGAAAACAAAAACAAAAAAGAGTGGAGTTTGGCAAAATAAGAAGGGAGAGAGTGTTTAAAAAAAATCAATGGCTACTAACTTGGCCTACTAATAATTTGGTTTATATAAAATAGTGCTTTTCTACATAGACAAGAATACCAATAAAGAATTTAGGACCAAAATAATATTCAATTTGTCTTCAGTACTGTGATAATAAAGAGAAGCCAATTTTAGAAGCAAATATGGTTTCTTCCATTTTCTGCTCAGTCAAGGTGCAACTTATGAACAATAAAAATAGTAGTAACTGTTTGAAAAATACTCAGCTTGGTAAAGTTTTTGTTCCGAGTGTGGAAATGGTGCAGTGGGGGATCTAGTCTAGTGGGATACAGAACCCCAAAATCTCGAAAATCCTAAACAATTTGCCTTATCACCTTTAACAAAAAAAAAAAAAAAACTGTTATTTACCAGTTTTTTTAATAACTAGAAAATATAAACAATACATAATTGCTTGCTGATT
Source organism: Leptonotus elevatus (assembly GCF_054856555.1). Classification (NCBI taxonomy): domain Eukaryota; kingdom Metazoa; phylum Chordata; class Actinopteri; order Syngnathiformes; family Syngnathidae; genus Leptonotus; species Leptonotus elevatus. The sequence goes on from NC_141252.1 coordinate 14,114,510, forward strand.
TCAGTATGTTTACTAAATTTAAGTCAAAGGAACTGAAAGCTTTCTTTACGTGGCTCTCGGAGGAAAAATTTGGACACCAAAGCATGTAGGATGGGTATTAAAAAAAAATAATATTTTTTTTAATTCATTTTTTTTATAAGGTTTTGGTCGATGACAGATCACCTCGTCGCTGATGGGTCTGGAATGTATGACCCCGCACACAAACCCATCAAGTGGTTCGGGCCAGAAGGAGCAAACTCTTGAAGGGTTGAAGCACTCTTGAACCCGTTGTGTGTTTGCTGACTACCAAATAATGAATAATGATAATTTATGTAATCGTATGGGATTTTATCATCCAGTTGAGACGACAAAAGCTGCAGATGAGTTGTGAGAAAGACAACGTGACAAAAAGGGTCAAATATATCTGTGTGTGGCTTTTCGGAGCATCAAATCATTCTTTTGTGTAAAAAGCCAATTAGAGGTGGAAATGAACACTGGAAAGGCTCTGGGAAAATGCAGATGAGCCATGTAGGTATATATTTGATTTGCCGACTCCAGCTGTGCCCGGAGAATTCCCCTGACCCGTCCTATGCACCGGTTGCCGTGTGAGGCCACATGTACCCCTGCAATACGCAACCCCCCGCTCTCCTCCTGAAAGGGCTGGTCATTGACCTCTCAGGCAAGTGGCAATATTTGTTCACCTGAAATACACACATCTTGCCAATTGGGGTCGGGGTGGGCCAAGGACTGGGGAAGGACCCCTTGATGCAGCTGTGGCCCAGAGAAAGAGCCAGACCAGGAAGTTTTGTGGCAGAGGAAGGGCGGGGGAAGGGGGGGGGGGCTCTCTTGAGCAGTGTTAGCCCTATTGTGTCTTGAAGGAGGCAGGGATGCTATTTGTTCGAAGCTGTAGGAGGCTGATGAGGTGCTAATCTGTTGAGTGGCTGAGTCATTGGGCCTCTGTTCCCAATGGCCTGTTAGCTGTCAGGGCCTGTAAAAAGGCACAATTTACGGGCCCCGCGACCAGGACTGAGCCATCCGGGTCCGCGGGTAAGCAAACACAGATTGGACACTTATGTTGTTGCTCTTCTCGGGCAGGTTTTACCACCAGGGGTGACACGTAGGCAGCCCCCTTTCAGCTCTCTTCATGAGCTGTCGACTCCCTCCGTGCTCCTCCTCTGTAAACATCACAAATTAGCCATCTGCATATGGATGGGCCCTCGTCCACCCGAGAAGGCCCGGCACAAGATAGGCTCACCTCTAATGCACACCTGATCTGAATTCTCCGCTACGTGCTTCTAATTTCTGCGCTATGCATACCAAACAAGGATAGCTTTCAGGCACCGAGCGTGCGCTTTGGTCGTGTGGTCTGCCGAAGCATGATGATAATGAAAGCACGGCGGTAACCGGCTGTCAAAGATGGGTCAGAGGTAATCCCAAACTTGAATTTCCCATCAGTCTGGAATACAGATAAGACCACAGCAGATATAAGCCTCACTTGCCCACTGACATGCTGATGGAAAAAGGCAATGGAGCAAAAGCCTCGCTCAGATGTGCGATATTTTTTTTCACAGCTGGTCTTAAAGGGGAAGTCAACCCATCAATTTTGTGCAGTATGAGAATAATCCACCCATTTTTTATTTTATCCATGTCAGGGGGCAGCCATTTTCAGTTGCTCATGACTCAGGTAACAACCAATCACGGCTCAGCTTAGAAAACTGGTTAGCTGTTCTCTGTCAACTACCGTACGTTGGTGTGCTGTTGCTTTAAATATAAAGAATTATGGGTACTGTAATATCCTTTTGTAAAGCTTGGTCAGAAGTAACCTTTGCTAAAGGTGGCATCCAGGAACCTTTGCCAAGCATTTGTAGAATTCGAACGCTCCTATCCTGTAAGCACTTCCAGGTCATCTTGCTCAGGTAGTATAGGAAAGGAAATTTCTATGGGAAAAACGAGAATCAAAGAGGCCGACTTTTTTGCATTGAATATGTTTACATGCAGTCAATAACGCTTTTAAAAGCCGACTATTAGCAATATTTGTTTTTTTTCAAAAGGCCATGAAAGCGTGCACAAGCCCAAATATGCTCTTATTTGCAGGGACGTAACGATATCCAAACATCATGATACAAAAATATGACAATATGAACCTCACGATACGATAATTATCACAATATTGCGGGGAGGTAGGCGCTATAAAAAAAGCCTACGATGATGTGTAAAAACTCATGATATTGTAAAAATATATATTTATTAAAGCTCATAAAGGGGCGGGGGGAACAATATTGTGTTTTTCTACATAATAACAGTAGTGCCAGAGAAATAGGCTTGACCATATCATTGTCATGTTATCATTGTCTATGTAGCTCACAATGTTGTGTTCCGCTGAAGCGGGCCAAAAGTAAGTTTTTGTTTTGGACGGAGATGTTGAAAAATATTTACTGGTATGACTGATTTAGAGGAATGATAACCTCCACAGCGGCCAAAACTTTCCCAATTCAAATTAAACTGCACTAATGAAGTAACCACCAGAGGGTGCTAGAATGGAATGGAATTCAACCTCGCCTTTTTAATCGTTAAGTCAACCCCCCAAAAAATATTGACAATAATATGTTCTACGCAGCCCCTTTAGTCTAAATACAGTATTTTGGTTAATATTGTGTTAGTGGAATACGAGTTAAGCAGCAAAATCCAGCAGTTTTGATCACTATCAGAAGGCAGCCATTTTGCCACTTGAGTGAAAATGACATCACAGTTGCTCAGGTCTCAGGTAACAACCAATCGCAGCTAAGCTTCAGAAAACAGTTACAGTTAAGCTGTGATTGGTTGCTGCCTGAGCCCTGAGCAACTGTGATGTCATTTTAAGTCGACAGCAAATGGCAAAATGGCCGCCCCCTCAGATGGATAAAAAGAGCTGGATTTTGCTGCATGACTCATATTCCACAAATGTAATATTCACCAGAACGTCATGTTTAGACTAGTGAGGTAACAAGAACAAGAATTGTTTAAGGTTGACTTCCCCTTTAACAGATGTGCTGCTTTTGATATCGTGACATAACAAAGACACTATTGTGGCACTTTTAATATCACGATATCATGATATTGCCGTTATCATTACATCCCTACTTATCCGGGTTTTCATTGTTTTCTGTCTACGGCTAAAATACTGGAAATGCTCAAGCAGAAGTCAACAAACATGGCGACGCAGCAAAGAACCACACTTTTGAAGTGAAGAGGAAACCGACTACTTCATTTAGCGTGGTGAGTGACATAAATATAATGTTTGTTATTGACCGTAGAAAGTTAAAAGCGGAAATTACATCTCTTTGTGCAATGACATAATCCGTGCATCGCATATTCGATTGGGTTTTTCATTTCAGCACAATAAGTATGTACATGGGAGTAACTGTGTCGCACATAAATGCGTATAAAAACTGGAATTTTAACCTTAACCCGAATATGAGTTGTCACCCGAGGAGGCTGAAAAAAGTACCAAGCCTATTTAGCTAATTAAGGAGTAGGAAGTACGGATGCCTTACCTACAGTAATGAAGTATTTGTACTTGGCTTGTCACCGTTGAACAGTTAAGCAATTTCCTTGCTGTCACAAAGTTCTGTCCTTTGCGTCAATTAGGATTAAAAAGCTAATTAATGCAATGTAACTTTCTAATCGCCTCACAGCCCTCTGACAGCATGCTGGCCCAGGATGAGCAGCGTCGGCTCGTGACAGATTACAGCATGCAAGGTTTGAAGATGGCGCTGATATTTAGACATGCAGTTTCCCATGGGAGCTTGGCACTTTAATTAGCATAGCAGTGCTCCTCTTTTAATTGCCTACAGTCTGTGATTAAATGTGTATTGACTCTGCAGTTGGCCCACTAATGAATAACAATGGGCCGATTCGGTGATATTAAATCTTTTGGCCCTAATAAACATCAGGCAACTTTTGCTTTGAAAGGAGTCGAATCAACTGAATGGATATGTAAAAAAAAAAAAAAAATCTATTTTGGATGTGTTCCTTAAACTTTCAGTTACAGTATAGCCATACATAGTTTTAAAAAAATTGATTAAAAAACAAAAATGTTGGGTCTCACTGACCATCTAGCATAAGGATGGGAAATTTCATCTGTGCTATTTAAAAATATTTTAAATATAGACAAAATACGTGCATACGTGGAATCTCCCAATTCCAACCTTAAAGCGAAAGCTTCCGATAAAATGTTTGTTGTTCTGGTTGACAGAGTCATTTGAAATCACATTGAATTAAATAAAGTTACTTTTTTAAAACTAAATAAATGTTATAATAAATAAATAAATAGATTAACATGTTTATAATTGTGTATATCAGGGTTCACCAATTCCGGTCCTCAAGGTCCGGAGTCCTGCAGGTTTTAGATGTTTCCGCTACCAACACATCTGACTAAATTTCAGGATCGTTATCAAGCATACTGATGAGCTGATGATATGAATCAGGTGTGCTAGTGAACTGAAACATCTAAAACCTGCAGGACTCTGGACCTTGAGGACTGGAATTGGTGAATCCCGGTGTATATTATGTATTGCCTTTGTCTCTATGGGTTCGCCATTGTCGAATGACGTCAGATTTATACCTGGCAATAAAGTCTGGGTACCTAACCCCCCCCCCCCCCCCGACTTTGCAACTCGGGGCGTTCCTTTGCATAATTCATGGAATAAAGTCGTACTTTTCCGACGTCCCACCTTCGTCAACTAAAGCCATTTCATCTATCTAGTGGTGAATGGTAATATTACAACATCTTTTTTTCTCCCTAGTATTTAAAAAAAACGATTTTTGGTATTTTCCGGGATTCAAAATATCACAAATCTCTCTCAGCGCTTTATGTAGATTTTTTGTTGTTGAAAATTCAGAGTGTGCTCAGGGGCCACATGTATCCATCCCATGGACCTCCAGTTGCTGATCCATGATCTAGAATTATATGTTAACGCGAACTCTTTTATTTTTAGTGATCCCTCAACATTTAACCTATGACCAGGAATGACATTAAAATTTCAAACTGAATTGACCTATTTAGGCCAAAGTTTTAGCCAATTCAAACAAAACAAATTCGTCTGTTTAGGAAAACATTTTTTAAACAGTTTCTCAAGTAGGCATGTCCAATACCAGATTGATACTGCTTGAGTAGTCACGATACCAATACAAGGTGATATCACAAGTCTTTTTGATACATTAAAAACATGGCCTATTTATCCCAATATAGCATTTTTCCTGCATGAAATTAATGTCAATTTTCTACTCTTCTAATTTCTAGTTCTTGATCATAAAAGGGCGTCAAGAGGGTGGCTAATTCTGGTTTCGGCTAACATGGAGAAAACCAACACCTTGGAATAAATAAAAACTTTGTGAAAACCAAAACAATGACTTGTAATTGTGATGTATTGTCTGAATTTAAAATGAATTTTTTCAGTGTTGTGTGTAATTCTTATTTTTTATTTTTTTAGGTTATGACATACTTGTCTATCTATCTCTATCTATCTATCTATCTATCTATCTATCTATCTATCTATCTATCTATCTATCTATCTATCTATCTATCTATCTATCTATCTATCTATCTATCTATCTATCTATCTATCTATCTATCTATCTATCTATCTATCTATCTATCTATCTATCTATCTATCTATCTATCTATCTATCTATCTATCTATCTATCTATCTATCTATCTATCTATCTATCTATCTATCTATCTATCTATCTAATCTAGTGATCCGTTCACCTCTTAGTATTCCACCTTCTGCTGTGGTCCCATAGATGAACTGTCACCTTGTGTGATAGATGAAGGGCAGCGGTCAACACGAGAGCCTTTTCCATGACAAGGAGCCGAGTGTTGAATCCGAGCACCCTGGATACAGTCAACGTAAAAGCCCACGGAATGGCATTCCTGACCGCATTCCTCTCAATATCAAAAGGTGCATATTTGAGGATATCCTTAGTGCGTTTACGCCTGTGTTTGCGCCCTGACCCGCTGGGGCGGGTGCAATAACTTTGGACTCCCTCCCACATGCATCTCATTGCACTGACCACTCTGGGTTTTTATTTAGCTGGCCTTGTGTGCCTTCCCAGTCCAGTCGCTTTTCAGATTCATTTCCAGGTAAACAGAGTGCGGCCAGCCACAAACCTGCGGCCAACAGGCGTTGTCACAGCTGTGGCAGATAATGGCAAGTCCAAACTCCAGGCCGGCTCTGGAATGTTTACTGTCACCGCAGGCAAGTTGGCAGCAAACATCTTTTTTAAAGCCTTTTTCTAAGAGAAAGTACCTCTAATTATTAATTTTATTTTGATGAATTACATACTTAGCCCTTTGTGGCTCTATCCTCGCATTCACAAGGATACAAAGACCCAAAAAGGAGCATTCTTAAGTGAATCTTTTAATTTCACCTAAAAAGGGGGGTGAAAAAGTCACTTTGAAAGTGTCAACTTAAAGTTAACACATTCCTGCCAACAACTCGCGGTTGTGTGGAGGAAAGTTCCAAGAGGTCCTCCCACAGAACAAGGAGCACCCACTTTACACCCCCTGGCCTGCACCCTGCAAGAAAGTGCTCAACACAAGAGGGTGGATCACAGAATGTTGTTTTAAGCCGGTGCGCATGCAGGTGCAGCACTTTCACGCCTTTTAACCTCTCATTAAACTTTCCACACTTTGCGTTTGCCCTTGTCGTGAGCACTGATTGAACGAATGTCGGATGTGTCAAATGTGACGCTGATCATCGGAGAAGTTAACTTGAGCAACAAAGTGGCATGTGGCACCATGATGAACATTAAAATGGCGAACACTTCATTCGGTCACAATTGAATGTGCACAAAATAATGCACACAATCTAAAGAGATGAGATGTATGGTAGTAAATATGGTGCAAAAGTAACTTTTTTCTCATTTTTTTACGGCGACACATTTTTTTCCTACTTTTTTTTTTACATGTCCAAATCACGACTTTTACAGATCCAAATTTCTATATATATTTTTTCCACAGGTACAATTTTTTTTTTTTGCTACCACAATTTTTTTTTTACAGGTACAAGTTAATTTTGCACCATTACCTCCATAGAGATAAGTGTGTCAAAAAAAGTTGCTTTGATAATTGATACTGTCAGGGAGGCATGTGACAAAAACACATTTATGATAGTGGATGCATCAAATGTTGTCAAATATTATAAGACATAACAAAGGCAAACATTTTTACTGAGCTTTTACTGGATCTCAACATGTTATGGCTGATTCTCTCTCACAGCTGGTTTTGATAATTACACATTACATTTCATTAACACTGCAGGTTGATGCATTTCACGTTCATGATGTTTGAGGCTAAAATAATAATAACTATGTCACCAAAATGGCAACCATGAACACAAGGACGCCAAGGGGAACATAATCAGTGCCTGTTCTAAAAACAACTAATCAGTGATGAGAAATTGTGATTTCCTAGGAGTCTATGAAAATGTAGACACTTGTGGAGATTTTTAGATTAGAGTTTATATTAATCTGTTATTTATCCTTTCTAGATCAGTGTTTTCACATGTAGATGAATACCATAATTAATAGTAACATAAACATTGGTAATTTGAGCAAATTTGTTATTTCAGAAGTGTGTATCAAATTGGTAGTTTTTCGCAGTAATCACTAACCAAAAAGTAGCTCTCCCTTTCAAAACGGTTGGTGACCCCTGGACCAGGCTACAGTAAATTCAACCTTGGTACTCTATTACGTGTGTTGTAAAAAGTAAGGCTTTACTTTTTGTCTCAAAAAAGTTCGATTTTGCTATAATCTCAGGCGATATATTCATTTATTATATTCTTACTTAAATAAAAATATTTTTCAAGTACCGGTAACCAAATGTTTTTTTTCCCCATTACTTTCCATGCACAATCCGCATTTATAATATATGACTTTGTAAATGTTCTCTAATACAGCCCTAGAAATTAATTACACCAATCAATATATGGTGTAAATTTTTAATGAATTTGAAAACACACACAACATCATGCAGTAAAAGTTGCAAATGTATCCAAAAAGGTCAGCACACTCAATGGCTTTTCATTGATTTAGTAACAGAGTTATACTAACATTGTTCTATTCATGACATTTAACGTGAAACGTACAGCTTGTCTGCATTATATTCATAAAGTCAATTTCTGTGCACACAAAATTCCCATAAAAAGTATTGTCAAGCTGACATGGAGCCTTGCATCCGAGATGTTATCAACTGTTTGCACCAACAACCCATGACAGGACATTGTCAAAGGACTGGACTCACAAAATCTGCACAACTGTGTGTATCTGCCCATGATCAGACAATTCCATCAAATCAGGAGGAAGGGTGGCGTTCAAAAAGCACACACACAACTTGTTGATTACAGATTTTGTTTTTCACCAAATCCAAAATGTGACCTTCACCCACGTGGAGGGACTCTAGCAGGTTGATGATTAACCTTGGACATTCTGATTCAGGAACACAATGTCAGCCAGGTCAGGGCCCATTTTGGAAGGCTTGGAATTCTCAGTTGTTGTTGTGTTTAAAAAATAAATAAAAAAGCCCCATAATTGTCTAATAATGTCCCCACACATGTTATCGAATGCATGTCATGCATGATATGACAGGCAAAACTATTCGTTAATTTAACACCAACAAATGCATAGTTGGCTTAATATAAAAATCTATTTTATGACATTATTATGTTTTCGACAGTTCATCACAGAGACGAAAAAAACGTGAATTAAATGACATCCATCGGCCAGCATTGCCTTCTCTGCACTGTGAAAGCCGCAATCCCCAATCGTCAAACAGTTTTTCCCCCCCTTGATCTCATTTCCAAGTTAAGCAGACTCTGTTAGTCCCTCGTCAACACGACAGGTTTACTCGCCTATACTAATGGGGCTCTATACTGATAGTTATGCTCCTGCGTAAATATGCACTCAAATAGATGTACAACTAGTGACACGTGGCCGGCAACACACTGCAGCCTCACCTTCATGTTTGCGTCATACAAATATATTCAGTTGTATCCTACTGTACTACGAGCAGCAGGAGGGATTCCCCATTTAAATGCAACCATCGTTGATACGCTAAATAAAAACGTGTGAAAATGAACTTGAATATAAACAAATGTTGAGGTTCATTTTTGCATTATTTAGTTGGAATTCTGCATGAAAATGTTGTGTCTGTTTTGATGCACACCGCAAAAAAGCCAAGGGAGATAATGACCGAAAGAGGGCGCTCTCACGCAGTTCTTTACTGCACTAATTGAAACACTTGCTCAAGGGGAAAATCTTGACAATGTTAAATACTTTTGGACATAAACTTTTCTCGTGATTATTATCATAACTTTGTTGATGTTCAATAGTTCAGTCGGGACAATAAATAAAAATGCTAACACGTTTTGTTGTTGTTGAACATACATTTGGATACCAAGCATCTCAAAGCGTTTCTAATTTTAACATTGAGAATTATAACAAAAACAATGCCAATAATATCACTTTTCTGGACTCTCAAATAGGCTTAGCATTAATCAAACAAATGTAAAGCTAAAATAGTAACCTCAAAAGGGAAGTGGAGCTTGGGTAACTTTATGAGGAAGCGCAATACCAATGTCAACATGTTGACATTAAACGTAATTAACTACTCTGTGGCCTCTATTTTTGAGTACCGTCTGTTCTCCTTCTGTCTGATGCCTTGTTCAACGGTGTTTGCCATAAAAATGCAGGTTAAAAAATAAAATCAACTTTTTTTTTTTAACCTTGGAAAGTTGTGGATAAAAGCATGCAAGCACACCTTGCAGAAAGTAGTGCCAACATTAGTTTATAACGCATCTTTCCATATTAAATGTTCTTTTTCAAGTCAGTGCAGGTGGATGGGGAGGGTTTGGAGTGTTGGAGGGAATTGGGGGGAGGGCGTATGTGGGGGGTGAAGCTTGAGGAGTCTCGCGTCTAGGTGCGAGGAGATTATTCAAATAGGGCCCAAGGCGTAGAAGTAGGATTGGAGGCTTGGCTGGCGCACACTGCTATATCACTGCGTCAAGCGGCTGCGCCGAGCGTCATTTTCAACTGCGCTCACTCGCCGACGCATTGCGCGGCTGCCTCTCCCCTTTTGTGCGCCACTCTCGGACTCGGAGGGACGCGGCAGCCTCGCCGACACATGCGCCAGTGGTCCCCAGTCAAGCGGCGATATACGTGAGACGCTTTTGGCTTTTTTTCCTTAGCTGGGAGCTGCTCGGTTGAAAGTCCTCCATGATGCTCGGAGCAGTTAAAATGGAAGGACACGAGCACACCGACTGGAGCACCTACTACGCAGAGCCCGAGGTGGGTACCTTAAATATATATTTCCCCCCCGTTGTCTAAAGCCGATCCCATTTTATACAACTCAATATTAGCCCTGAGATAATATTAACTTTGTGATCAAATATTGACTTGAGGCGCCTCCAAATCCTCCCCCATCTCCACGCCGCGCGCGCTATCCTAACAAAGTTGCTTGACATGTAGAGGAGGAGGAGGTGGGGTAAACTTTTTTACTTGGATTATAATTGTTTTTGTCTATATACATATCTTCACAAAATGGCACAATTTTTTTGGTCCTGTTTTCGCTCGACAAACAGCGGAGATGTTTGATTTGGGGAGCAGATTGGTTCAAATATTTGGGACGCGCTCTCGTGTGTGCGCTCTCCTCAATGAGGGTGTGCAATTTAAACACCAAACATGACGTGTATTGTTTAATATGCGGTTTAGAAGCACTGCCATATAATAAGATTAGATTTCATGATCAAGCTGGGCATGCAGGCAGGAAAACTCACTTTCACAGTTCGGCCTTCTCTTAATGGTTTTTATTTCAATTTATATTTTTGTATTTGTTGCTTCGTTTGATTTATTTTTTTGTTTGCTTTTTTTAATTTTTATTGTGAAGCTTACATGCAAATAAAGCATTACAAACCTGCGTTAGCTATTTTTTTTTAAATCAAAGTTTTCCTGAATTGTCTTTTATCTGCCCCCCTCGCAGTGTTACACGTCTGTTGGCAACATGAACGCAGGACTGGGCATGAACACGATGAACACCTACATGAGCATGTCCGGCATGAGCACCTCGGCCAACATGTCGGCCAATTCCATGAACATGTCTTACGTCAATACCGCCATGAGCCCCCCAATGACCGGCATGTCCCCGGGCGCCGGCGCCATGAACGGCATGGGAGCCGCCGGCATGACCGCCATGAGCGCAGCCCTGAGCCCCAGCATGAGCCCCATGACCGGGCAGCCCGCCTCCATGAACCCGCTCACGTCCTACACCAACATGAACGCCATGAGTCCTATCTACGGCCAGTCCGGCATCAACCGCTCCAGAGACCCCAAGACGTACCGGAGGAGCTACACGCACGCCAAGCCGCCATATTCGTACATCTCCCTCATCACCATGGCCATCCAGCAGTCTCCCAGTAAGATGCTGACCCTGGCTGAGATCTACCAGTGGATAATGGACCTCTTCCCCTTTTACCGGCAGAACCAGCAACGCTGGCAGAACTCCATCCGCCACTCGCTGTCCTTCAACGACTGCTTCCTCAAAGTGCCCAGGTCGCCAGATAAACCCGGCAAAGGCTCCTTTTGGACTCTGCACCCGGACTCGGGGAACATGTTCGAGAACGGCTGCTACCTGCGCCGCCAGAAGCGCTTCAAGTGCGACAAGAAGATGCCCGGCGTCAAGGAGTCCGGACGCGGCAAGGCGACCGGCGACGGCTCGTCGCATAGTAGCTCGGAGAGCTGCAACGGCAACGAGTCGCCGCACTCCAACTCGTCCGTGGGCGAGCACAAGAGGGCCATGTCGGACCTGAAGGCGAGTCAGGCTCTGAGCCCGGACCACGCCGCCTCCGTTGCCGCCGCCGCGGCTGCAGCGGCCGCCGCAGCCGCCGCCTCCATCTCGTCCCCGGTGAGCCAGGGCCAGCATCTCCTCTCCCAGCATCACTCGATCCTGCAGGCCCACGACGCGCACCTGAAGCCGGAGCACCACTACTCGTTCAACCACCCGTTCTCCATCAACAACCTCATGTCGTCGGAGCAGCAGCACCACCATCATCACCATCATCACAAAATGGACCTAAAAACTTACGAGCAGGTGATGCATTACTCGGGCTACGGCTCCCCCATGACCGGGGCCCTCTCCATGGGCTCTATGGCGGGGAAGGCCGGCCTGGATTCCTCCTCCATACCCGACTCCTCTTATTACCAAGGAGTCTATTCCAGGCCCATCATGAACTCCTCATAAACGGACGTTTATCCCAACGTGTACTTATGTATATAAAAAAACAAAACAATATAAAATTTGTGTACAATATGTATTTCAAATATTTTCCTCATTGTTTTAGTTGTCGAGTTTGTTAGTAGCCCTATTATTGTTAATAATCTGTGACACTGACTGATAATGTGACCTGTTCAGAAGTTTGCTGCGGGAATGAACTCCAAAGAAAACAAACCAATAAACAAAACAAAAAACAAAAAAAAAAAATGAAAAGAAAAGAAAACTGTAAAAAACACTGACATTTGCTTAACTGGACTCCGGACTGAATTTCAAAACAGATGGATTTCTTCAATCATTTGTGTAATTCCTATTTATGGCTTGTATATGTGTATTCTTGTAGTGGCAAGAGCAGAATCTATATTAAAGTGTTCATGGTCATGTTTTCTGAAAATTATGATTGTTGAGTAATTATTGCATAATGTATTGTTATTTTCAAGTCGAGGAAAATCAAACAACTTTATGAGGGCTTAATCATTAACATAACTCAACAATATAGCTATTAATTTGAGAAATAAATCTTAATAAATGGCACTTAATTCGATGGAGGCTACAGTAAAAAGGTAATAATTTATTACATTTTAGTAAATATAAGAAGAATGTTTTGGCAAATTCAAATGCAATCCTATATAAACCCCAATTAAAAATGGTTGGTTAATTATTTTTGTATAATGAAAAGGCTAATACATAAAAATGAATTCATGCTGTAAGATAAATAAATACATCAATTACCTTTATTAAAAAAAATACATATTAAGGCTGAGAAAGTGCTTGTGTCTATTGAGATAACGTAATAATAAAGCCTAATGTAAAATTATACGTAGGCCATCAAAAAAATCTGCTTTTGCAAAAATAACAACGCTGATGAATGATTAATTATTTAATTTAGTTTTTTTTCCAAATATAATTTTCCGGGGAAGCTTATATAGCTGAAATATAAACACCTTTAGCATAAAGAATACATCTGGCTGCCAGTCAAGACGGGTGATATTTTGTTTTTTTAAATTATTATTATTATTATTATTATTATTATTATTATTATTATTATTATTATTATTATTATTATTATTATTATTATTATTAGCATTATTATCATTATTATTATTATTATTATTATTATTTGCTGCTGATCATTGATATAAACTCAATAATTTAGGGAACCTCTCGTCAACAAGTTCCCTTTCCCATCATCTGCAGGCCTGCATGCACAGTCACATGCTTGCCGTCGAGAGCAATGAGACATTTGATTGAACCGTGCTCGTGCTCAGCAGTAAAGTTGAGCCCAGCGGGTAAGATGAAGTGTCCTTTGTCCCATAAAACAAGCTCCCGCTGCGCCGGAGAATAGCATCTGTAAAAAGGAGCCTGATTGTGGGACAGAGCCGCTTGAATTGTGATGCTCTAACTTCTCTGCCTACAATCTGGGCCTCCATTGTCTCCTCTCCGTCCAAGTAGCGTGGACCCTCCCATCTTGTTAGATAAGATAGGTTAGCTGTCCTCCCCCGAGCTCAAAACCAAGGCCGAATGGCTATAGAGGAGACATTTGTGCCGCAAACGGAGAGATTTGGGGCTCCCCCCCTCGCGCCTTGACGCCAATACAAAATGATAGCCCCTCAGCACCTGCACGCAGGGCCTAAAAGTGTGCTTTTATTCTCCAGACCCCACTTTACGCAGCGCACTTTAAACAGAGTGATCTGCGAATAAACAAAGGCAGTAAACAATGGAGTGGAGGCTGTGGCCATGTATAGGAAGAGTACACACAAGCATCACACGCACACGCACACACCAAGCAAATTGCACTCAGTGTAAACTCCGAATAGGACGCCTCAGCTCTGTAAATTTACACAGACATTAAATTTGGCACTATTCATTTTAGACATAACGCGCTAAGCTGATTTTTTTTTAATAGCACACTGATCGATATCTGTGTAAAATAATCATTTTTTAACTAGCGGGGCAGTGAAATCTTTGCTTTGTGCTAAAGTCAACAGTGACTGAGTTTGAGCTCAAATAAATGCGGCGATGTCTGGAGCCCTTTGCAGAAGGCACAAGGCAAAGCTTCTGCAATGGGCTCCTGCAAGTGTGGCTTTACTGCAACCACCGGCCGTTTTGTACAGGTACGGACACTTTTTTTTTTTTTTTTTAAGTCTTAAACTGCATGCTCGGTATGGACAATATGTTGTGTATTTGAGGAGCTTGAGGAGTGTAAGCCGCACGGGTACTGTGCATGGTGCAAGCGGATGGTGATACCTGGAATTTTCTGCAAATGAGACGTGTTGGATTTCAGAACAGGGTGGCGCAAAGCTGACAAGATTTGCAGCTTGTTGTGCTTATGAGATGGAGAACGATTGCGTCTCAATAGACAACAACAAAAATCAGTAACGAACGAGTCATCTGATCTGTAAAGTATACATTTTAAGGAGGAGCGTGTAGAAAATGTGCACTTTAAAAAAAATGTAGGCTATATATTTCAGGCGCTTTTTCATTATAGGTTGAAGAATTGCTCAAATATTCGGTGTGCGAGATACACGAAATTTAATTTAGACAGGCTATTAATATATGTAATTTTTACCATGTCTGTTTAATTGATTGATTATTGGTTGTTGTTATAAAAAAAAACATGTATTTAAAGTTACCTTGATAGTTCATTTTCTAAATTACTTATTATTATTTTAATAACAAAAGCATGAATCTTCTTATTTGTTTTTAATTACAATTGATATAAGTTTTCAAAGTTGTGTGAATATAAATTGTAAGATTTAATCACATGATCACAAATACTTTCTTTATAAATGCACGTGCTGTATTAGCACCTTTAAAAAATACTAAACCAGTACATAATAATAATAATAATGATAATAATAATAATAATAATAATAATAATAATAATAATAATACTACTACTACTACTACTACTACTACTAATAATAATAATAATAATAATAATAATAATAATAATAATAATAATAATAGCAGCCTTGCAATAAATGTAAAGTGAAACTGCGGACTAGGAGACCTAATACGTGTATATATACACACACACACACACACACATATATATATATATATATATATATATATATATATATATATATACATACACACACACACACACACACACACACACATATATATATATATATATATATATATATATATATATATATATATATACATACACATACATACACCATCCCCTAAACGTGTTGTTATGGCATCAAGCCTCGTCCAGCCTGTTGATCCCTTTTCACTGCTAACTTGATTTAGCTGCAAGCATGATTAGCATATTTCTTGATTAAGGCTTTATATAGAAGACCTCCCACACAAAACAACCATAATATTGTGTCAGGCTTTTATTGATGTGGGGGTTGAGGGGGGGGGGGTGCATGAATGATTGAGTACCATCCAGGTTGTCTTCACAGACTAATATGATGGCTTGAGCTGTCAGCATCCTTGCTGCACATCTCTCAAGTGAGACATTCTCCCTGCAGCAATGCATTTCGCTGCCTGAGCAACCTCTATGAATGAGTCAGTACAGTGTAAGCTCTTTACGCACCCACCCGTGGGTGTTAACTGAGTGGTGCAACGCCACAAAATCACAGTGCATCCTTTTTGGAGGACTATATGAACATTGAAAATCGTGCAGCAGCAGCAGCAGCAGCAGCAGCAGCAGCAGCACCAGCACCATCAGTCCCATTCCTTATAACCGCGGGAAGTTCGTCTAAGTCCACCTTAATGCATGCTAGAGTGATTTCAGGCGGATAAATGGCGTTTCATATAGCGCCGAGTCTGCCGCACCTTCGTCTCAAAGCGCCGCAGCTTGGAACACCCAAGTAGATCTGTCTCCATGGCAACGGCGGGACACCGGTCCAACAAGCTGTAATTCTGTCTCAGGCTTTTGCAGGGGAGGGACCAACTAGGTCAACTTAACTCCTCTTTCATAAGAAATACTCCTAATCCCATATCTTAGCAAGGCAAACTGTCGTTCCTCACTATATGAAAAACGTCACAAAGTCAAAACTCCAGGCGGCCTTTCTCGATCCACTCAGTCAGACCAACACCGGATGTGTATCCAATTGGAGGTGCATTAACGCACACACACTTTTGATCGAAAATGTGTAATTGTCACATTCTTCGAAGTAACATTATAAACAAAAACAAAAATAGAATGTAACATTTTCAATTTCAATTTTGTATAATAAAATGAATATCTAAGGATATAACAATGCTGCTGAAAAACAGTATAGGCCTATTCATTTTCTTAATTTGTTGAACACGTGTATAATTAAACACAATTAGTGTTATTATAAACTGTTAATTTAAATTGAATTAAAACCCATAAAGGATTTGCTGCAGCATGAATTTATATTAAAAACAGTTATGCAAACATTTTGGAAAAATTCCAGGCCAAACCAGCCATAGGGCCTATGTATAAATTAAGATTTTTTAAATATTATTATTACTAATTAGTAAGTTTTATATTTTGTGATTTTACATTTTAATAAAATAATAATGAAATAATACCATTTATTTTGTACATCAATTTTTGTTATGCAAAATATAGATTTATATATATATATTTTCC
The DNA here is from genome assembly GCF_054856555.1 of Leptonotus elevatus. NCBI lineage: Eukaryota > Metazoa > Chordata > Actinopteri > Syngnathiformes > Syngnathidae > Leptonotus > Leptonotus elevatus. The sequence goes on from NC_141252.1 coordinate 14,131,376, forward strand.
CCTCTCTTCATTTCATTACAACAAGAATCATATTTGCCCATCTTCAGAGCTGAATTCCTCTCATCCCTAAAGGTAAAGCCTGATTGGGTGTACTTTTAAAATTCAACAAAATCGACAGGCGTGGCATTTGTTTTGAAAATCCAGACGTATGAGGGTCATCTTGAGGATGTTTGGACGGAGGTGTGCTGTTCGTGTGTGTGTTTGAAGGACAGACCGAGTGAAAGAGAGAGCGGGAGAGACAGGGTGAGAATGCGGCTGCTGACTGTGATGTGTCCGCATCTCTTCTGACATGACTCTGTGACATTCCAGTGTGGGACTCCTTCATGTCGGGGTGACGGGATGTGCGAGAGAGAGAGAGACGGAAAGCGAGTGAGAGAAAAAGAGAGAGAGAGAGGGGTCCATCAACAATGGCCATTGAGTACTGGGGGAGGCAGCAGCTGGTGGGACACACAGTAGTGACCTCCAGGCGGTCTATTGAGGCCCGGATAGGGCGCTTTACTCTGCCCGGCTCCTTTTATGTGCCTGGAAGTGGATGGATGGTCAGTGTTTATCCTTGTGAAATATTGCAACATGCAAATCGTATTGGTTGCTTTTCGAAAACGTGGAATGACTTGCCCGGGCACACAGTAGGAGCGGGTGCACATGCTTTCTTGCTATATTTTTGGGGAGGGCATTTCCCGGAAGGCCTCATGCCTGCCTTTGAGAGCCAAAGGCTAACCTAAAATTTGGTCAGCGAGCTATGCCTGCCAAAGTTTCATTCTGATGGATATCTGGGGGCTTTTGGAAATCATACCGAGTCATATCCCCTTTCCATTCGCCATCACATGGCCCCTAAACGCGCGTTGCAAAATCTCCCAGCTCCACTTCCAGGAAGTAAAGGCCGAGCCTTGCCAGCCAATCAGGACGAAGGACACCCAACTCATTAAAAGTTAATGAAACCTATAAACGTGGTGCGCCAGCGATTCATTTAAAGCCCCAATCCAATCTCCTCTTCCAGCGAAGGCAAACAAGCCCGTGTGCCCCCTGTGCCGCCCTCGGAATAACAAACTACGGAATATTTTGTCCTGCATATGTTCTCCTGTGCAGACGTGCGCCGTGATAGGTTATTTTACAATGGAACTTGTCCAATTTAGTGAATAGCGAGATTGATGTTGTAGGGTGGGGGTTGGAATTCTGTAATCTGGGCCCGATTTGAATTTAATGCCTTGACTTTATAGCACACAGCTTGTCAGGAGTGGAGGTGATATGTCATTTCAACATTCATGAGAATCAATCACATTCAAGTCATGTGCTCATTTTAATACCTTATGAGTAGGGGGTAGTAAATCTGTGTGAAAGTCCCGCTTTATGTTGTTGTCAGAATATATACTAATCTTTAAGGCCAACTCTTGACATCGAGCTCTTCCTCCAAAACACTCCCACCTACATCAATTTAATAACAAGGAATCAACAGCAATAAAGTGCCACTTTACAAATGTGCAAATCCAAAGTGGGGGGCAGTAGCGGCCCCCTCCCCTCCGTCTCATAGTGCTTTCCTCGGGGGACGCAAATTAAATTCCCGGCATGTATAGTGCCACTGTCAGCTCACTAATGAATTCCCATACCCGAATTTGAATCAAATTAATCCTCAATTTAATCCCGTATAAATGGCTGCGTTATTTATCATGGAAAGGAGGATGCTCGGTTGAAGGCTCTGAGGTGTCTACCGGGTTGTTGAGCAGATTATGAGGAAGGATGAGGCCTGCATGTTCTCCCCACTGCAGAGTAGTCCCCTGATACACACTATTAACCCTCGCCTGCTTGACGCTGACAGAAGCATCGCCGTGTTTGTCACTTAATATCCTCTCAGATTAAGGAGTCAACTGGCAGATTTATTGGCGGGAGCCTGGTTACTCTTATCTTGAAGTGGCCGACAGAACGATAATGAAAGGTGCGCGCCGTGGAGATGATGTATTTGTGGTTGCAGTTAAATGAGCGGTGCGTTCAGGCTTGCTCCGACCTGCCAACGGGTGAGGTCACGCCGTTCAGTTGTGTTTAAATACCGCATGCAAATATTGCGTTAACGTTTTACGCTTTACAAGGCTTAATATAAACGGAAAAGATTTGTAAATCAGTGACTTAATTTGAGGAGCAACTTTTGAATTTTGCGGAGCAGTGTTTTTTTTTCAATCCCGGGAACTGAAACAAGGATTTTATCAAACAACTTGACTAAGTGCAATTTCTAAAGAAATTGCGTGGGAATGCTGAAAACTAAATGCTAATATAGCTGAATGCTAATATTTGAATATATGTGGAAATTCTTATGAAGTAAATTGAGAGATAAATTATGAAATTATGACCTCATGGTTACTGGACAATACACTTTACCAACTGTGCCACCGAGCAGTATCAGACACCTGGTAATGATGATAAATTATATGTATGGAAGTGGGACACAAAGTTGATATTTAACGTTAAATTGTGCGAATACTGTAAGTAATGTGGAATCAGACGATATATACCCTGGGAGACGTGAATTTTTGAAGTACGTTGAAATTTGAACAGTTTAAATCGGAAGTGTTATGTGGGAGTTACTTTCAACAAACAATTGGTTTTGTTCTCACATAATCAGCAGTTTTTCTTTCTTAAATTGTCATTGTCTATAGCTTAGTTAATAGGTTAGCTTAGAAAATAGCATGATTTGTAGCTAGTTCGTTGCTCCAGATGTGACTGTTAGCTTCCGACCAGATCGGTTTCGAGCGGAGCAGCAAATAAACTCCTCCTTGTACTCCGACAGAAAAAAAAAGTTTGAACATCACGAGTCAGTCTGGTGACGGGTGGTTGTGTTATTAGCTTGGCTGCTAAATGCTATCTTGGGTGACAGTTCAACAAATGTAAACAACACTTCCTCATTAGCCTCCATGTTTGCTTACACATAAACATCTATACGAACACTAGATGGCTTAAGGCGGAGTCGGCAGCGTTGTCACTAGTCGGCCATCTTAGGAAAGGGGACTGCTCTGCTGTAGTGAATGGTAAACCACATAATTACTCATAACTCACTGAGTTCTTGACGGATTTACAAACGGATAGGTTCGATAGAAACCTGTCATATCTAACAACAAACATGAAAATCGGCTGAGAATTTGGGAGAGTTGGGCACTCTACAATTACTTCAAAGTCCGTGCTCCATTGACTGTAATGTTCTTAGGGGACTGTCCCAAGATGGCCGCCCGGTGATGATATTACTTCATATTAGCTCACAGTGCGCACGAGCTATCTAGCCTTTTATTTTATTTTATTTTATAGATATCTATGTGCTTACAGAGCGTTATGATATTCTCCTATGTTGTTTTTATTTCACCACGCTGTGTGTGGCGTAGTAAGAACAACAGCACAACATAGCTGCATGAGTAGCCAGCCGAAGCTTTACAAGCTAGCAAGTGCGGCATAAGTGCTACCTGCAGTAGGTGGCGTGAGGGATGTACGTGCCAAGCGAAAACATTTTAGGACAGTCTCCTCTTGATTCTTAGTTTTAATATATGTGTATTAATGAGGCACAAAATGTAAATTTTTTTCCCTCACAAACAGACACGCGAACCCGATTTCGAGCCTAGCTTCATATGCAAAGCTTTCTCCGAATAAGAAGTTTCAGCAGTTGGTGTCAAAAGACCTTTGCAGCAAATCATTGTGATGCTTTTACCATGCAAATATACAATACTAGTCCCCGACGCTGTCAAATGTGTTTGGGTAAAGAAAAGCAATTTCCAGATGGCGGCTTCAGGTTCAGTTATTGACGTGTGGCGCTAAAGGCTGGAACTGCCGGGCACTTCCTCTTTTGTTGGTTTTGGCCTCTTCACATAAGAGCCAACAGAGACTAACAACACATGTAGCCATGCCAACATAATGATGTTTTATATCAGCAGAGGATCAGTTGTGTATCTAATATTCATGTGGTTGATTCTGGTATGTGTCAGTTGTGGGAATGTCACCAATTTGTGGATGTTTTGCGCTTAAACGAAACCAGGTAAGTTACTTGTGCTATGTACGTTTCCTGTATTGTATACTATGTATACGTTATTAAGTCGGCAGTTGAAGGCGACAGACGGTTCTGAAGACAGTTTGGCAGTTCCAAGGACAGTTTCGAGCCTTAAAAACCTGCTCCACCAAATGTCTGAACAGCTACGGTTTATTGAGGCATCTGTAAGCTTGCTCGCTCCCTTGCCAAGCTTGGCTCGCGCACCTAGCGTCGCGGCGAGGGATGGAAATCACACACACGCACGCACGCAGGCACAAAAGTTTGTTGTTTGCACTCATTCCCCCAAATCTTGACAGCCGCGCTACGGCCCATCACAAGTCGCGGAATTGCACCATCACACTAAACACACCATTTGTGTTGCACAGTTATCCTGCATGTATCCAATCCCACATGCTCGGCGACTACGGAAGGCAACGGCGGAGAGGTTGCGGGAGGAGGGGCCGCATAATTTGCTAGGAAACATTTTACCGAACATTTGGTGATAAAAACGCCGGCGTCAGCCTCGAGGCTTAAAGCAATTAATTCAGGATCCTGACATAAACTCTCCAATCCTTTGACAGCTTGGAGCTGAAATAAAAATGCTAGTTCTCCTGGGAACGGCAGGAGATAGCTGGCTCTTTTCTGGACTGTTTGCTCACTGGCCCTGAGAGGCAATCTTCCCCAGTCAGAATGAAATGCAAGGACACAAACAATGTACCGGCGAGAGAATGGGAGATGGGGAATGAACAGTTTGGACTATTTGCTTAGCAGAAGGGCAGCCACAATGGCCGGCCCATGGCTTTCCCATGCATCAAGCCTCTTAGTCTTAGGCCTCCCTTTGTTGCCTGCCTTCTTCTTCCCCGGCCAGATAAGAAACCAGCTGCCCTATACTTTTAATTCCCGTTAAACGCCATACTGTATGCTCATTTGTCTGTCAACATCGTCGAATTGTCCGGGTTATCGCATCTCGCTTCACCTTTGCGTGTTGCCGTTTAGGGGCTCTCGGGAACAAGAGGGGATAACGGCTGACCTCTCTTCTCTTCATAGAGGAGGTAGCACAAGTCAAGCACCGAGTTGCGAGGACGATTCCACGGAGGAGGTGCAAAACTCTCGCCAAAAGAAAGTGTCCTGGCAACGACGGCGATTAAGCAAAATGCTCGTTATTTCACCGAAGGGAAGAGCTTTTTTTTCATTTTTTTTTTCCAACCATGTCTCTCCTGCTTGGAAATCAAATAACACTAGTAAATTAATCTTCCAAACCAAGCAACCAACAAACAAATCAACAAAAACAACGTCAGTGGAGGATCAATACACATGATGAAGGAGCATATTCATGCATGTGAGCAGACACACGCCCCCCCCCCCCCCCCCCCACACACACACACCCATCCCCCTTTGTAAAGGTTGCGGTGTCAAGGACCCCCTGGGTGGTCAGACTGGGGATGATTTTTACACAATATGATGTTGTGAAGGAAAACACAGAAAAGTGATTGAACATTTTTACCATTACGGCATAATTTTATTGGAATTAATTTGAATTAAATGCACAATTACACATTTTTTGACAACACAAGAAATAAAATTAAATGACTGTAAGTACAAAAATTATGGAAGAGGATTAGGGTCAGTGAAAAAAAAAGGTTGGCAGGAATCTGACTTTATTCTCAGTATTCTGACTGCTAAGTGAGAATTCTGGTTTTAAAGTGTCAATTCTGACTTTAATTAATCTCAGAATGCTGATTTTAAAGTGAGGATTCTGACTTTAATCTCAGAATTCTGACTTTAAAGTGAGGATTCTGACTTTAATCTCAGAATTCTGACTTTAAAGTGTTAATTCTGATTTTAATTAATCTCAGAATTCCGATTTGAAAGTGAGAATTCTGACTTTAATCTCAGAATTCAGATTTTAAAGTGAAAAGTCTGATTTTAATATCAAAATTCTGACTTTCTGACTTCCTCCACAATTCATAGCTCTACGTCATAATTCTCACTTTAAAGTCAAAATTCTGAGAATAAAGTCAGAATTCTGAGAATATGAGAATCCTGCCAACCCTTTTTCTCTCTCACTTCACTGGCCCGTAAAAACGATTAAGTAAATTTAATACAAAAATAAATAGCTTGGATAATTACTGAAAAAAGCCCTTAGATTTTATATACATATTTAAAATGTTCAGTTACCTTTTTTTGTATCTTTAATTTGACATAATTGCCATAAATTTTAATCAATGCATATTCACGGCAAATAGTTTTACTCTTAATCCATCGAATGACATCGGAAAACTGGTCCAAGAGAAGAAAACCCAACTGCAAACAATAATGAAAACAAATTGTATTTGTATTTTACTGTAGATTCAGGAAAAGGCATATTGAGTGCAAGCAGTGCAGTGATCACATCACCGTTTGGTGCAACCACTAGCAAGTCAGACTTCAGCTATGACAGGCTAAATAGCTGTCTGTTGTTGTTTTTTTTTTTTGTGTGCATGTGGGGTGGTGCTCTCAGTGTCACGCTCCGCCAACGCTGAAATAAAGCTCTGTTCGAGGCATTTCAACACCGCTTAAGGTTGTCCGCGGCCGTGTAATTTATGAGTTGAGAGGACTTGCTTTGTTAAGTTCAGCCAGACCTGCAATCTTCCAGTTTCACGGCCAAGAGGAAAGAGTCGTGAGTGAGTCATGGAGGAAACTTACAACACTCCTTCAATTACCCCAAACAGTGCAGCCCCAGTGATACCTGCACACTCGACAAGCGAGCTTTTGTGGCCTAACGTTGACGTCATGTCATGTGACCTAAAGCCATCGCGTGGACAAACACCTGAACATGAGCTCTGTCACCTGTGGGTCGGTCAGTGGGGAGCGGGCGAGCTGTTGGCGTCATGCTCTCTGTGGGTGGTCACAAGGTTACACAGACCAACGCTGACGCCCTCTGTGGCAGCCCAATGTATTTTTGTAATCAGTTAAAAAGGCTCAAATCAAATCGATCAAAACATTAAATTTGTCTGTATTAAGAAATAATGTTTAATTATGTATCCATGTTTTTCAAATACATAACTTAAATTTGAGATCTTAAGTTTATATACCCTGGCAGTTATGATTAATAAGTAAATATAATAAGTATATAAATAATATAGTAAGTATAGTAGTAAGGGAATAATATTGGTAATTGTTCTTGCAATTTCTACTGATGAATGAACAAAAACCGTCTCATAATTATCTTTATTGTTTTATTTTGTTCTTTGATTGAGCTATTCTGAAATGCCTTATTTAGTTTAATTTGAATTTAAATTAGAAAAAAAAATAATACTTGTGTTATGCTTGACCATGCCTTTTGTTTAAAGATTGGCACACAATGTTTATATTTTCATGACTTGTATTTCCATAATGTGTGTGTCTGTGTGTTTTTAGCGCATGTATTTCCATAATAGTGTCTTCACTCACCCAATAAACTGATTCTGGATACTTATATAGTGTTACTGTATATTATGAAATTTTAATCTGTTCAATTCCAGTATTAGAAAGACACAATTGAAAAGCTTAGGTAGCATTTAAAAAAAAATTGTAGTTCAAATTAAAGAATTAATGAAACACGTTAATTAACTGGTGAATTGAAAAGTCTACTTCCTAGTCAATATCACTTATTTAATAAACATGTAATAACATGGCATTAATGTAATAACATATCATTTGTTTATTAACAATAATAAATGTGTAATAACACATTTCTGTGTAGTAAAACATAATTTAGTTTACTAGCACAATAAACATAATAAAATAACATTAATAAACATTGTAATAACACAAACTTTTTGTGAACTTAAATAGCATTGTATTTCTCAACACAATAAACAAGTAATAACATAACATTTAATTTACTAACAAAATAAACATGTAAAAGCAGTATTTTTGTGAAGTAAAAAAAAATTCCCTAACACAGTAAACATGTAATAAAATAACATTTGATTTACTAACAGAATAAACAAGTAATAACACAGCATTTTTTTGTAGCAAAAACAATGTATTTCCCTGCCCAATAAACATGTAATAACATACCATATTATTTCCTAACCCAAAAACATGTAGCAAAATAACATAACATATAATTTACTAACATAATAAACAATGTAATAGAATACCATATGATTCACTATCACAATAAAAATTGAATAACATAAAATTTTTGTGAAGTAAAAAACACTTTATTTCTTAATACAGCAAATATGTAACATGCAATAAACCACATTTCTGTGTAGTAAAAAAAAACCCAAAACAAAACTATTTATTCTATTTCCTAACACAAAAAAAACATAACAGAACAACATTTTTGGAATATGTCTTATTTATGAATAGCCTATTCAATTTTATACTAACTTTTTAATTATTTATATGTTGGAACAGACTGTATTTGACAATTATTCACAATATGTTGTACATTAAAAATCTGCAATCAAAAACAACCTGATAATTTGCTCCAAAATAATTTAAGTAAAGTAAATGCAAAATCAATAAAAAAATAAAATATTTTAAGTAGAAATGCAAACCCCAAATAAAAACGAAAAAAAAAAACCCACCTCCAAACAAACACTAATAATAATGATAACTAATAATAGGCTATACAACATTATGTGGATGGAAATCTTATATTGTTTCAAAATGCTGGCAATTAATTCATTGTTTCATGCAATAACTGTTTACTACTCCTGTTAATAATAACAACAATTTTGGACTCCAACCACTTGGATTGCAAATACTGAGCGCAGTAATTTGTATTTCCCATTCTTCCAGCTCAGTCAGACATGGCTGCATGCTTGTGCCTCGTTGCCAATGTGTGAATGTCAGCACCCTGTAAACACCTTTGACACACATGCTTGAATGTGACGGGCGAGTTAACTAAACATTCCTGGGTGTTCCCAATAAAGCTTTACCACTCATCCAGCTGGCTGCGGCGACCCGTCTCCCACGCTCCGCCAGGAACCGCATCCTGGATATACATTTAATCTTTCATATATTTCCATTTATGCTTTATATACAACTCTCATGTATAAAAGATACACAACAATATGAGAGAAATGCACGAGCTAATTTTATGTGTTTAAAAAAAAAAATCGTGAATTTAAAATGGATGGAACAACGCTCTCTGCGGATTTGGGAGTATAATTCCAGCCGTGCAGTTCTTATCGCTGCACCCAGACTATTTGAGTGTTTTGAGATGCGGGCTCCCTGAGGACGGATCGAAGGCGTCCTAGTCGAAGCGCATGCACGGCCCATAAATAGGAGGGTGGAATTTATCCGGAGCCTGTTTCTCTGTCAAACAGGGCTCTGCTGACTGAAGTGATCCCCACGGGCCGAGCTCTGGAGAGGAGGGAGAGGGAAGCTGCGGCAAGAGCGAACACCGATGCGTGCAAATGCGCATGCAGCCACCAACACACTCCACGGCTCACACAATGTCCCTCTCACTCGTGGGTTGTGACCGGCCCATGGCATTGGCCAGGTATGTCAACTATGTTTGCAGAGCCATCCATCACAAATGTACCTTCCCTCCTGAAACAGGAACTGTTGTTTGAAGCCTACACTTGTTAAGCCCATCCTTTGACTCGCCTCAGCTAATTTATTTCCTCATAGCCCGCGGCAGAATTTATTATCACCTATGTTTTCGTCCTCTATTTTATTCTCATTGTGAGCATGTGTTGTTAGAAACATCGGGTGCGTGTAACCAAGAGTTACAGTTTGGTCACACTAGTGACCCTTATCGTCGGTGACCAGGGTTAGCAAATAAATACTCGCCAGTGGAGTCGAGCCGCTTGTAAGCGGAGACAAGATTTATGGTCGTGTGAGCCTTGGGCATCAGGATATGAGGTATTCTCAAAATGAAGAGGACAATTTCAAAATGGCCTCAAAATGACTGTAAAATGTAGATGATTTTAAGTCTCTAAAACAACTTCAACTAACTTGTTCATTCTGCTTGTGTCAAGTCAAACATTTTAATATGTTCGATGTGCCCCGACTAATCTAAACTGTATTCTGATTAATATTGCGTTTGCGGAATATCAAGCAGGGGGCGACCATTTTGCCACTTGCCGTTGACTGAAAATGACATCACAGTTGCTGAGGGCTCAGGTTACGACCAATCATGGCTCACCTGTTTTCTGGGAGTGGGTCATGTGATTTTTGCAAGCTGAGCCCTTAGACCCAGTGATGTCATTTTCAGGCGACAGACAGTGGCAGTACAGGACAAAATGGCCGCCTCCTAAGATTGATCAAAGCAAGTGGATTTGCATTCTACAAACACTTGGGTCAAAATAACCCAAATTGGGCTAAGAATGGACCAACCCAATATTTTGGGTTCAATTTTTGTCATGTCAAATTAAATTAAAAACATAAAACAACCGAAAAATTGTTTTGTGGATTATTTATTTGACCCAACTTTTAGGGCTAAATACCTTAGAACCCAACTTTCTAAGGTATTTAGCTCAAAAAGTTGGGTCAAATTAAATTAATAACTCAAAAATCAAACCCATTTTGGGTTGTTTTGTGGGTTATTCATTTGACCTCACTTTTTGGGTTAGTTGAATAACCCAAATGAATTGGGTGAAAAATTAACCGACCCAACTTTTTGAGGTATTTAACCCTAAATTTGGGGTCAAAATAATAACCCACAAATCAACCAAATTTTTGGGTTGCTTTGTGAGTTATTCATTTGACCTGACTTTTTCGATTAGTTGAATGACCCAATTAGACTGAGTCAAAAATAAACGGACCCAACTTTTTTAGGTATTTAACCCTATAATTTGCATCAAAATAATAACCCACAAAACAACCCAACTATTTATCTGACCTAACTTTTTGGGTTAGTTTATTAACCCAAATGAATAGGGTCAAAAATGAAACGACCCAATTTTTTGTGGTATTTAACCCTGAAATTTGTGTCAAAGTAATAACCCACAAATCAACACAATTTTTGGGTTGTTTTGTGGGCTGTTCATTTGACTGTGGGTTATTCATTTGATGGAATAATCCAAAATGTTGGGTTGGTCTCTTTTGGGCCCAATTTGGGGTGATTTTGACCCAATTGTTTTTAGTGTGCTACTTGATTCATATTTCACAAACGCAATGTTTAGAGTGAGTGTCATAGAACACATTATTGAAGAAAGAAACCGACTTAACTTCCCCTTTCAAGTAAAAACAAAACAAAAACTTGATTTGACTTATATTCGGTATGTGAAAGTTAACAGACCACATGCTTGCCATTTTAATTTCAGAGCAGCCATTGTGAAAGCGTAAAACAAAAAATAAAATGACAGACTCGATCGAACAGCATTATAGATTTCAACAAATTTATTTTGGAAGAAACCTGTTAGTTAACAAACATGGAAAAATAAACTGAAAAATAATTGAGTGACATTTCACTCCTAAGCGGTCATTATACATAGAATTGCTAAAACACCAAATGTAATAGTGAAATGGGCTTTAAATCAAACATCAGATTGATACCGCAAAAATCTGTAGAAATGTTGCGAGAAGTTCCAAAGATGAAGGTAGCATGTTTGCAGGTAAGTGACTGAATTCTCCGAAACCATGCCTCCATTTGTCTTTGTCCGGTGCGAGTCGCAGGTATCACTGAACGTTAATGATTGACTTGAAGCACACCAAGCATCCTGCTTTGCGTGGCCACGTTTACACCACTAAATCTTTGTGCTCCATATGTCTTTCGTACAGTATTATTAGCACTGTGGGGGATTGGTGGTGGGCTGGAGACAAACTTTCAATAAATAACCATTGGAATTTTGAGGTAAAAGGATGATAAGAGCGTCTCTGACCCTTTTACTGCCGCTTTATAATACTGCGGCTGTGTAAATCTCCCCCTAATCTCCCCTCGAGATAAATTTGGCCCCTTTCTTTCTGGAAAGTAAATGAATGCCCCCACTATTTTTTTAGCCCCACCTTTTCCAGGGCACCCTGTGATGAGCGTGAAATTAGACTCGGGCTCATTGACAGTACAAAATGGAGAGCAAACTGAGATTAGGGCATGCTAATTAATTGGTAAAATGACTTGACTCTGTTAATGACCTCTTGCCAATCATTGGCGGTAATGATGGAAACATAAAAAAGACAAATCTTGTGCTTTTTTTCTTCGTCTTCTTCTTTTTATAAGTTTTCTTAAGTGGTCCTTTGTGCCTGCCTCTATTTATAAATTAGTGAGGGTGACAATATTTAATCATTTTATTATTGTTTCATATCTGTGCAGTATATTTACACCTACAATTATGTAGGTGTCAAATTCAAGGCCTGGGGGCCAGATCTGGCCTATTACCATTTTATGTGGCCAATGAAAGCAAAACAATCATGTCAACATTTCAAATTCTCTTAGATATTGCAAGCATTTTTTTTGTTACCAAACCATTACATTGCAGTAATTTGTTGAGTTAAATGAACCATAATTTTTGACTTTTCATTTAGCTAGTTGTCTATTAGTTTGTTGTACACTGCAAATCGCTGGCGTCTGGCCGAAATCTCATGTCAAGTCACACTGTGGTAACATTTAAATTTTTCAAAAATCTATTCTATTTGTCCTTCCACGCCCGTGGGTGTTATTTATTTATTTATTTTTTTTGAAAATGGTTTGCTCTCTTTGAGAATGCAATGCTAATGGTTGAACAAACATTTTTTTATTTTTTTATATTAATACAAACATATATATATATATATTTTTTATTTTGTCAAATCAATCAATGCAAAAGCTGTCAAAGTCCTTGACAATACATGCCTATAGATATCAAATAATATTTGATTGGAATACTTTATTATGCTACATTGTTTAGAATAGTGAAAAATAATTGTGTTTGCTCATTTGTGAGGAATAGGAACAATTTCCCAAATTTAACACCCAATGAAAATGATGAACAATTTTCATTAATATAATATTTTGCTTCTTGTCCTTTAATAGGTTCTCATTCACCAAATGAAAACATGACTGTGGTCCTCAATTGTTGACAAGAATCCCATCCTATTCCTCGTGTGCACTGAAAAATGACGTCGACCGTCATGTAAAAGGAAATGAGCTGACGTGTCCTTCCTGTCATCCGCAGATGGCTTTTGGCCTCTCCTTCCTGCCCGCTGTCGCCGTCGCGGTTCCAGCGACCCGCCAGCCCGAACCCAGTCGATGTACTTGGCCATATCTGCATGCGACCTGTCTGCCATATGTAATATCAAAGCCTCTGTCAGCATGGAGCTCAATGAGAACAAAAGAGAGGCCTTCATTAATGATTAACTGTTCTAAAAGCCCCGGCTTTTGTATTCCCATGGTGCCGAGGCTATCTGGCCGCCATGTGACATGCTCGCAGCGTTTTTCGAGCAGATTGGGGAAAGCTAGTGAGCAAACACAGGTGCTTTGGAGCGGCGTTGGCGACGCTGTCAGGGACAACCACAAACAAGAGCAGCTATGCCTGGCTAAATGAATCCCCCCGCGCCGCCTCGCCCCCCCCGTCTCCCTGTCACTGGCTAACTTGTTTGCCAGGCCGCACAGCCTTCCTTATGGAGAGTCCCTACGCCCCCAGCACACAAGGCCAACGTCCAGCGCAACTTCTCACACCCTCCAAAGAAACAAACAAATAAAAGTGAGGACGGCCGACTGCTTCTTTGAGGTGATGGCATTTGCGGCGGTCTTGACTAGTGGAAGAGCAAACAAATTAACGGCGTTGGAGTTTTCACTTTCCAAACCAAACTAAATGTCTTTTAGTTCAAGTGGGGCAATTCCACTGACCCCGGTGTCAACCGCTGTGTAAGGACTTGCACGCTCATGCACTTGAAATGACCAGAACGAAACGATACAGGACTCGAGGACCACGACACGTGAAGCGGGGATATTCATATGCAGCAAAGTGACACGTCACAAACAAATCTTGATGAAATACTCACTGCATTTTATTTATACCTCAACTTTAACTGAGAGTGTTCAGCAATTAACCTTTTCATCCAGACTGACTTGATTGTTCACCCTGACTGAGCTCCTGTGTCGCTCTTTACTTTGATAAGACAATCTGATGATAGGATGGCGTTATCTTAACACGGCTTTCCGGGCGGGAGACAAATGAACAATGTGTGATAACGGGAACAAAAGCTCACCTCTTATTGGCCCGACCGGCCTCCCCACAAAAAAATCACCAGCGTGGAAAAATCACCTTTTCATTTTCAATTTCCTTCCCAATCCTTTTAAAATCTGTCATACATTTATAATGTCTCTTGGTGGTGTTTTAATGTCATGCTCTGCAATTAACCTCGCCTATAAAGCGTTTATTGTCTGGAAAGACGATAAAAATGTACTTGAGCAAATATTTGGAATAAACAGCTGAGGAAATTAAGTTGTAAACACGAGGAAGACTAATGCACAATTAGATTATGGGACGTCAGCATAAATATAAAAAGAGAGAGTCAAAATTATGTCTCTGTTTGTGAAGCAGGGAAAGATGCACAAAAAATTATGTGAAAAGTAGGCATGTTCAATACCAGATTGATACCGCTTGAGGAGTCACGATACCAATACAAAGTGATATCACAAGTCTTTTTGATACATTAAAAAAAATGGCCTATTTATCCCAATATAGCATTTTTCCTGCATGAAATTAATGACAATTTTCAATTCTTAAAATTTCTAGTTCTTGATCATAAAAAGGCGTCAAGAGGGTGTCTAATGCTGGTTTCGGCCAACATGGAGAAAACCAACACCTTGGAATAAATAAAAACTTTGTGAAAACCAAAACAATAACTTGTAATTGTGATGTATTGTCTGAATTCAAAATGAATTTTTTTCAGTGTTGTGTGTAATTCTTATTTAAATTTTTTAGGTTATGACATACTTGTCTATCTATCTATCTATCTATCTATCTATCTATCTATCTATCTATCTATCTATCTATCTATCTATCTATCTATCTATCTATCTATCTATCTATCTATCTATCTATCTATCTATCTATCTATCTATCTATCTATCTATCTATCTATCTATCTATCTATCTATCTATCTATCTATCATATCTGTATGATCAGAAGACTCCCTAAGCGATTCAAAAAGGATTTCGCATGAGCGGCGATATATTCAAAGAGGTTCATGTCATTCCCCGTCCTGCTGGATTTATCCTTTACTGGCCGTGAGCTGAGTCCGATGAGAGGAGTTACAAATCCTCACTTTTAGGCTCCTTACTGTAATTCTAAAATGCGGGGGCCCAACATCTCGAGAGGGATTTGAGACAACATCTTAGTTGCCTCGTCATTGTGTTGGGCTGAAGTCGTCCACAGGCGTATTGTCCGGCCAAACGGGCCTCAGACCTCAGCACGATCCAAGAAAAGTTTGTCAGTAGTGAAAGACATGAAGACATGAAAGCTCGGCCACATGTTGAAAAGGATCTTTTCAACTCGCCGGCCACAATGGGGAAATCTGAAAAGAGCAAAGTGTGCTTTGAGCGGCAATACAGCGCATTAAGTCCTTGTCTTTTGACACAGAGAAAGAAGCAATATTCCTCATTATGGAAAAGGTACTTGATGAGTAATGGGGAGGGGAACCTTTGTGTTGTACCTGCTTCCATGAGAGATGTTTGAGATCAAAGCAAGTCGATCAAAGGGATCTTTCAGGATGTTTTTGTCACAGATAAAATGTATTTCATAATCAAGACCAAAAGAAATCTTAATTTAGATGATTTAGATTGAGCAAAATTTGAACCTACAGAATTGGCCTACAAATAAAGTGGGGGGCAAAACCAAAACCAAAAAAAATGCAGTGATTCCGACAAAAAACAAACCAAGGGTTTAAATATGAAAGCTGCCTTTCTGAGGTAGAGAGCCAAGATTCAAAACCAACTTGAACTTAACATTTCTGCTTGACAGGTAAGTTCATCGCCTCTTTTTGGTTTTTAATTGATTATACATTCCCAAAAAGAAATTTCAAACCCATAACATTTAGTGCTTGAGCAACAGTCTGTTTAAGAAATGCTACCAATGTAGCAGCCGTGGCTAATGTTAGCTTTGTTTACAGTGCAGATTAGCAACAAAATAAAATTTTGCCACACCTCTCCAGTAGCATTCTTAAAAACTGATTGTGCAGGTTTTGCGTCATCAAAATGACTCACTCTTTCCAACAAGGTCATTCAAGGTTATACTTCTTCTTAAGAAATATTTCCAACCCCCACATGAAGTTGCCTCTTGTCTTACAAAGAGTGTTAAAAACGAAACGGCATTGCCGGAGTGAACAGATTACCTGGGAGCCAACCAAATTGGTCATGGGTCAGCGCAGGGACGAACCTGTCCCTACACTCTGTTAACTGAGTGGGCTGGTGCTATCCGCCCATTTAGGCAGCCAGACTGTCGACTTGTCGCAGAGTACTCATAAAACAAACGTTGTCTCCTGGTTTGACAGGCTCCTTCTTTCAAAGGCATTTATTACCTTGTCGAGGTCAATTACAGCAAATTAAACAAAAAAGCCGAATAGACTAAAAGTAACATGCGCTTATTGTGCCACTTCAGAGACAACTGATACACTAACTTTTTTTTTCTTTTTTTTCTTGGGGAATGGATTTCCAAAGACGGTTTTCATAAAACAAACAAACAAAAAAAAAACTATCTGCTGGCGGAAACGGGCTTCTGACGGTAATTCTTGGTTTTTTCCTTTTCCCCCCACTGGCGGAAATGTAAAGTGGAACATATATTTAAATTTAAATCCAATGTACTACAATATATATCAATTGAACTGTTTTCCATATTTGTTTTCTCAAGGATATTGAAATTGCTACCACGTATTAAGGGTTAGGGCGCATACACACACACACACGCACGCACATTCCCGGTTTAACTACCATTGTGGGGACAGACTTGTGGGAACATTTTGGTGGGTCCAACAAGTTCAGACCTCTTTTTGAGGATCAAGACTTTGTTTTAGAGTTTAGGTTTGAATTGTTTTTTACAAACATGTGGTCCCAATAATGTAGCAAAAACAAACCCACACAACACATGTACACACTCCCTGACGCCTGTTGCGCTGGACCACTTAGCGCAATTGTGAGACAGAGGCGGTCCGCTCAGGTAATGGAGCAACTCAGGTGGAAGACCTCTGAGCTGCCGTCGTCATGCATGAGCTGCAGTCAATGACAGACGTATGTCGACCAACACCTCACTTCCAGCTTTACACACATATACCAACCTGCCGCAAGACCCAATAACCATTCTATCCAGTCCATTGTTTCCCTCCCTGCCTATACCTCTTTTATGAATACGGAGCATCTCCCTTGGCTTAAGTCAATATGAGCTATTGAACCTCGGCATATGAGTCAAAACATGAAGAGAAAGGATTGGCCATGTCAGATGAGAAGGGAATAATTACAATGGTAATTTGCAGCCAGGACGTCAACAAACACACAGTACACACACACACACACACACACACACATATATCTATATATATATATATATATATATATATATATATATATATATATATATATATATATATGCTGCAATCATTTCTGTGTGGGTGGCTTCCATGCATGGATGTGCGTGTTGCGTGTATGAGACAGCTGCCGCTTTTTGGCTCTGACATACAAATGTACACACACACACACACACACACACACACACACACACACACACACACACACACACACACACACACACACACACACACACACACACACACGCACACACACATACACACACTCAGGTAGCAGCTGGGCAGGCTCACCTGTCATATTAATAAAACCAGACAATCCCTTCCATCAGCAACACAACAGCAGCAGCAGCCAAAGCAGACAGAGAGATAGAACAAAAGAAGAGAGGCGGAGATGGATGTGTGTGCAAGAGAGAGAGAGAGAGAGAGAGAGAGCGAGAGAGAGAAATGAAAGAAAATGACGAATATGGAGCATATTTATGCCTGTGTATATCTGCTTATTCTCATTTTCCCAATAATTTTTCAGGGTAATTATATCTAGTGTCAATTTTTGGGGTGAATTTTTGCTATTCACGTTGAGCTTGGTCCCTATACTCCCCGTCTAATGAAAGTCAATATTGATATTGTCAGGGATGTATTATTTAATATTAGGCTTTTGCAGTATCCTGTAAAATACCGTAATACTCACCCGTGTATAACACGCACCAACTCAACCCTTAAAAAGCAGTTTATTTCTCTGTACTTGTGTATAATACGGTCCCCTGATTTACTGCTATAAAGATTCAAAATATACCATGAAGTACATGCTTTTAAATCTAAGTTAAAAGCTATGCTATTTTCCCAAAGCTACGATTAATTAGTCAAATTATTTTTAAAATCATGTTTTCGAAAATCTTGCTCTTGCACTCTACACCCTTTTAGTAATTTAAGTAAGCTATTTTCTTGAACTCTTTATTTTGCTTTTATGTCTCTTTAACGCTGTAATTGCTTTTAAATGTACTTTTTAATTACAGTATGTGCACATTGAATTACATTGTGCATGAAATAAGCTAAAAATCTTTGATTCTATTTCTTTAAAAAAAATATATATATTTTTTTCAATCTCTAGGTACTGCTTAACTTAGTCTGAAGTTTTTCTTATTAAGCCGGCTGTATAATAACAAAACAAAAATCAAATGGGTTTATACTGTACTCTTTCTTGCCCTAATTTTTCGGCATAACAAAAAGGAAACACTTGAAAGTGTATAGTGCATTTAAATGGTGGTGATCTCATCTGGCTTGTGTATATTTAGTGGTCATTGCACACATGTTAAAACAAAACAAAACAACAACATTTGTTACATTTGCGTTAACCCATGTTGTATGTTTCTTAGCATTATTATAGTATTTTCAGTTTCATTTCATGTTCTGTTCTGTGTTATTTTTTTTGTGCCTCCAGTCCATGTCAGCTCATTAGGTTTTTGTTTCCACCTGTTCTCGTCAACCCTGTCCCTTGTGTCAACCAATGAGCTCTTTCGTCCAGGTGTATCTCGTTGTATTGTTCGTTCGCTCCCTGTGCTTACTTTGCCATCAGAAAGCAAAAGAAAGTCAAGAAGAGGATGGTGAATGAGGGAAAAACAATAAAGGCAGGCAGAAAATGACTAACCTGCATAGAAAGGAGGAGTTGCTGTTACAGAGAGGAGCCTTTCCTCCTCCTCCTCCTCCTCCTCCTCCTCCTCCTCCTCCTCCTCCTCCTCCTCCTCCTCCTCCTCCTCCTCCTCCATTAACCCCTGGAGGGCCTGGCTGCTCAGGTAGTGCTGATGCGATTCACTGCAGCCACTGACAGCATCTCCATGGGTGGCTTCCTCTTTGTTTACTTTTACCTGTGGACTCTGAGAACTCGATGAAAGCCCTAATGTGTCGTAAGTGACAGCAAAATGCAAACACTCATGCAGCCGCAACATCCTCCGACAAGCTGCTATGATTGAAATCTTACAATATAAGAAATATATTGATAATTTGTCACCCCCTGCAGTGGCATAAATTAAATTAGAAGAGGAGCCACAATACATTGTCGGTATCCTGGCAGCCTCAGTCAGAGGCAGCCGATTAGGCCGATTACCGACATGGCTGAATTGACAAAACGTGTCGGAGGGAAGAAGTAGGAAATGCTTGATAAAGAATCTTTTGAGGCCGACTGACAGCCCCCAGTGAGTGAGCATCAATTTATGGATGACGGCACAAAAAAGAAAGTTCCCAGTGTTCATCGGAGGCCAGTGAATCCAAAATGAACTCTTTTTATGAGGCTGACTTTGCCTCGGCGATGGCGCGAGCACAAAGCGGCCAACAAAGGGCGGCAGTAAAGGGGGAGTTGTGACAAGATAGCGACACAAAGAGAGAATCAACTTTCATGTGGCTCAATGCAGGCAGGAGCCCGGCCCAGCTGTTTTTAATGGCGATGCATTGACAGGAGGGCAGGCTATTTTTAATCGCGTGCACTTCTTTCAGGGCCGCACACAAAACCTCGCTTTCAGCCAGCTTTGTGGCCAACCTGCTGTGACCTGCATTCAAGGCTGCGCCGGGGTCGCCGGCACAATGCTCACCGAGGGGAAGGGGGCTACAGGGATGTCTGCAGCTTGATGTCCAGTCAAAAGATTCAAATTCCCGCGCGGCGGACCACCACGACGGATAATATTCCACCCAAATCAAATATTAGCACATCCGAATTTAAAGTCATGCTAACTTTGTTACATTTCTGGCTAAATAAGGTGCTAATGGCTCTGCAAACAAGCACACAAAGAATGTACAAACACGTCGGAAAACAAAGAGCTCTTATAACAGGGCTTGGGATCTCGATGAAAAATTCAAACAATATTAAATGGCGAGTGTCAACAGCAGACACACTTGTGCTGAGGACCCTTCAAACACAGCGAGTAACTCAGCACACACATTACGCCACCACAGTTCAGCCTCTTAGTGTAATGATGATGGCAGCTTTAACCAGGACACGGCTTTTAAAACCTCCCGTCCGGCAAGCACTCTTCTGTCCACTGGCTTTCGGATGCTAAAGAAACGCAAAGGTCGAGGAGGCGATCTGTCTGGGCATGTTAGCTCCCCCGCGATTTACCTGTACGCCACGGGTCACCTGGATTCCTTGGGTAGCCTTCCCTCCCTCCCCGCCTCCCCGGTGACCACTTCATCAGGAGCCGCGCTCCTGAAAGATGCAGATTAAGATATCAGCGGCGAGGGATTCCAACTGTTCTCGTGCACAACACGGAGCAGTAATACCTCCTGACAGGGGAAGCTTTAACGGCAGGTTCGCATTCTCACATCCATCAGTGATGCCTCATCACAGGCAGGCAGAAAAAGAAACAAATCACGTAAATATGTGGACCCCACGGGCTGGAAAACATGATTTAAAAAAAAAAAAGCTCAGGAAGGAAGGATACAAGACAAAGGACAACTTTTCTAAAATAGGAAAGAGAGAGAACAGAAAGTGTCATGATGCAAATTTGATAATGATAATGTTTCCTTTAATTTGTAATTTTTTTCCCCCATCGGCCTTAATTTAAGCGATTCTGTTCTGCTAACCACACTGTAATAAATTGTTAAATGACTGTATAGCAAGGCTCAAAATATTTTTTTCTTTGTGGAGCAGTCGTTTGAGGAGAAAATTTCAAATTTTGAGTAACATTTTTTTGCAGGACTTGAAGCAAGGCTTTTATTAAACAATACAAATCTGACAAAATAATGAATATGTCACATTCTTTTTAATACAATAAACAGTTTTTATTTCTTAAAATCACATTGTGCAAGCTCAATTTTCTTGACTAGAAACATTTTCAGGGGACATTTCAAACACAAACGTATATTTCAGTTTCAACTTAGTATTTCTGAATGGGTTGTATGGTGTTTTGGCAAAGCTTAATTAATAAAAAAAAAAAGATAAGTAGACCTCAAGAGGCAAATAACATTACTGATATTCTACATATTTATAATGTATAATTTAGGGATAATCTGCTTTTAAGACATACTGCAAAATTGTAAAATGGCCATTATACAGCGGCTGATACCAGTATCCTCCTGTGGCCATGTTATGTAAGATTTATATGAATACGTTTAAGCCTTTAGGACACTCCTCCTGGCTGATGTACGCCAAACTTAATTTACTTCCGATTGCGGTTCTGTTTAGCGAGTCGAGTTTCTCTCCAGAATCTAGACATTTACTGTATCAATTTACCTGCTATTTTCTGTGCAAAGTTGTATTTTCTCTACTGGTTGTATTGCAGTCAGACTTGTGTGAAAAGTGTACTCCATCACCCGAGAACTTAATTCCGTTGTCTCACGATTACATGTCAGTTAGATTAGCAATTAGCATGGCTTTTCTGTCTTTCTCCATTGTCCCTTTGTGATGGAGATGACGATTCATGTTTCTTTTCTTTTTTTGATGAGGCGCAAAATTAAATTTTTGCTTTACAAACTGCAATGGAACACTGCTTATTTCAAACAGCTTATTTTTACATGGTTTATTGTCCACAACCATTTATTTGATGAAGCTAATTATTTTGTGTGCATTTTTCAAACAAAATACGATTCAATACAGATCTCAATAAATGGAACGATACAATTCAAGAAAGGTACACTTTGAAGTGGAAGAATTTGCTTCGGTTTAAGAATCTCTCTTATGTTTTCATTGACATTGCCATAAGCATTTGCTTTCTTAAGTGGAAATAAATATTTACACTTTTGTTGACTCTGTCGTATTCAAGCATCAAGCTAAATAAAATCCTTACAGAAATTCAAAACATTTTTGCTGAACGGTGCATTGTCAGCTTGATAACAGAATTGTGTTCTTACGTGAAGGGCCACCACATGCTTTTTAAAAGTTGACATCTGTTAAAAATGTCCAACTTGTCATTGTCCATCCTGTCAGCAAGCTCACATGCAATATTTTGCACTTTGCTATAACAGTACATTGTCTTGTTGATGTTGATTTACTTAAAAACGTGTGAGTTTTATTAACACACATTTCTAACAGTATAATATTGAGTAATATTTAAAATCCATTTGTCTCAGCTTCAACATTTTAGAGCTGAACTGAAGAAGTGAATTAATGGTGAAATCCTCAACAACCAAGAGAGGCTTGTTTCTTCTATTTGCCCGTTTCAGCTGTGAATCTGAACTAAATCTAGCTGTAGATTCAAAAGTAAATGATGTAAAAAAACAACATCCATATTATTTTGTCTTGAAGAAAACTACCTGCTTCCTTCAAATATAGATCGTTATAAGAATGATGTACGTTTTGTTTGCATTTTATACTATCAAAACAACAACTCCTCCTCCTACTACTACTAATGAGCATTGTAGAAAACGGATGAATGCACATATTATTTCTATCCTGTTAAACAATATCACAGATCACCATATGGACCAATCAAAGATGATCTCAAATGTGAGTAGAACGTTTTGAAGCACAATAAATGCCTTCCATGTGTGGAGGTGGCACTTCTGCTAGCTCCTCGCCACCACCTGTAAACAGTCTGCCAAGTGGGAGGGACGAACATTCAAGACAGCAGGTGCGTCGTTATCACCGCCATAGAGTGGGTTGTAACAAGGCCACATGACAATCAACAGGAAATGAAGCCGATAGCTGCCTCTAGAAAACGCAACAATGTTTTATATACTCTACATTTTGTTTTCTAATATAGCTTTTAGCGTTAACTTCACGAGTAAAGCAGAATTGTGATCACGTTTTGCAGGCTTCTATTTCAGGAGACCCCGTGGACTAAAAATGGTGTGACATTTGCAGGCGTTGCTTTGATGAGGAGCCAACTGCTCTTCACGCCACCTGCCTCGCCTTACCTGTCCTTGTGTTCATTGAAGAAAAAAAAAAAACTCCCCACTTTCAATGTCTACTGTACAGAGCAGCAGCACACCCTCCAAATCCCCGCACAACACCCCCCAACCCCCCACCCTGGAAAAAAAAAGTGACTTTTGCAACAGACAGAAGCGAGGATATAAAGAAGGAGAGTTGTTTTCTTTTCAGTGTCTCCCCCTGGCTAAATCTGGGGTAAGCCCGCTAATCCCGCTTGGAGTGATGACTCACAACGGGTGTGGCCAATGTGTTCCCAAAGATATCTTTTCCACAGTCGGAATATCAATAGGAATGTTGATGTTGGCTCTGGGAATCACGTTGTGTGCCATTTCATCATTTCATTTACCAGCTGCCCAACGCTTCTTTCAGAAATAAAGGATGGGACACAATCAGATCCATATTTCCTGATCATTTTGACATGTAGAGGAGTGTGTGTTTTACGGATGTTTTTATGTATATGCGAGAAGGAGCGACCTAATTGTTATTGCGTGTGTGTTTGGCCTGGAGACAGTCGATGGGAATCAGCAGTGAGCCCGGAGGCGGGTGGGGGGCCTCCATCTCCCACTTCCCAGTGTCTTAGTTGTAATGCATCCCTCCACTAACAGGGATCAAGGTATTAGAGATTCAGGTTATTTGTATTGATTTTATGTGCTGTCATGCCGGCTTTGAGGATGCCCTCATATTTGTGGAAATTGCAAATTCCGCCTCGGAAATGTCACCAGCATTTAATCTCTTCTCGAGTGGTCAATATGGGACCCTCTCCACTTCACTCCGGTCCGGCCACGTTTATTAAACAGGGACCACACACTTCCTCTGTTACCATGACACCACGCTGAGTGGGGTGGGATTGGTCCAGACGAGAAGGTAACATGGGAGGAAGAAAGTCGAACATTAATAACTTTGGATGAGGTCTTTGTAGCAGTGGTTATTAGATGGATGAGGAGTGTTAACTTTAGATTAACAGAGCCAGAAAGATGTATTTATAGTTTACATGCGGTCGATATTTAGGTTTCTGAAACATTCCCAATAAGCCATTTACCAGAGCGAGGCAAAACCGTCCTTAAATTAGCTCGTCATTGACAGATGCCTACCTTTCGGCGAATGCTTTATGACATAAAGACTCGTAAAAATACACAAACTGAGGAGGACCGTCTGTTCTGACCCCGGATTGGCGGATGTAAACCTGCTTCAGTCAGTGCTCAGTCCGTGTATTTTTTCCAGGCTTTGCGTCATAAAGCATTTGCCGAAAATGAGGAAGCACTCACCGAAAAGCGTGCTAGCTCTGCCATTTACAGGCGTGAACGGACAATTAGTCCCACAACGAATCCCGATCTAACCCGCGATGAACGTCATTTCCACTTTTAACTTTATACGGTAAATAAAAGACATTTACTCACCATCCTAACAAAGTAGTCGGTTGCGTCCTCGCTCCAAAAGTTCTGTGCTGCATCGCAATGTTTGCCATTTTTTGTTTACTTATGCATGTGTATTTCTGTTTTGTTGCACGCTAGACATCGGGACTTATATACACGTATATACAGTATGTGCGTATATATACACAGTGTGGCATTTTCACCGTAGAGACAGAAAATAATGTGAAAACGCCGCGGAGAAATCAATGTATTCAAGCTAGGCTGGTTTAATGAAACGTAAGATGGCCGCCACACATACAAGTAGTTAAATCCAAGATTCCTTGTGAATAGAGCATGTGCAGAACACAAAAAGGGGAAGTCAAAATACAGTATTCTGGTTAATATTGCATTAGTGGACTATGAGTTAAGCAGCAAAATCCAGCAGGTTTTTTCCTGATATGTGAAGGCGGACATTTTGCCACTTGCTGTCGAGTGAAAATGACATCACAGTTGCTCAGGTCTCAGGTAACAACCAATCACCGCCCAGTTTCAGAAAACAGGTGAGTTGTGATTGATCAGGAGCAACTGTGATGTCATCTTCAGTGGCAAAATGGCCGCCCCTGAGATGGATAAAAACGTCTGGATTTTGCTGCATAACTCATATTCCACAAATGACAAATGACATGTTTAGACTAGTGAGGTCACTTATAACATATTATTGTCATGAAATGTTTAAGGTTGACTTCCACTTTTAAAGGAAGTACCCTGGTTTATATGACCAAATATTTGATTTCGAAAAGGGGTAATATTTTAAAATATTTGGATTTTTGTGCATGTTTACATGGTCTTTCCAAACCTGAATTTTGCCAATGTTATTATTGACCGCATGTAAACGTATTAGAATTAGAATAAAAAACACTGCTCTCAATATAACTATATTTATTTACCACTTAGTTTATTGAAATCAAATCCAAATCATTCAAATTGCGCCAGCCCAGGAGGAGAATGCCAGGTGAGGTCATGATTATTATTCCACGAGGTCTCTAAGCGCAAACGACGTCGTCGCATCCGCCAACATTTGCATGTGATTTCCATCTTTGCTTTTCCACGTCATAGCAAATGTTTCTCTTTCTCCGCTATTTACAGGAATGGCCGGGTCACCCCCTCCTCCCCCATCCTTCTACTCCTCTCTCCGTCGACCGCAATCAAATTTACTCTGGCTTGAGTACACGTTTAGTGGGGACCATTTGTTTGAGGCAAACACTTAGGGCCCTCGTATGTCATTGACCAGTGTCCACAAATATAATCCTATCAAGTTCAATCTTAGAATGTCCTATGCTGTTGTTTTCCTAATGCAATAAATGGAAATAATCCCATCAGTCATGTTTTATATAGACTCAACTCCGCTTTTGTTAGTGCATTAGGAGCTTGCACTCCTTTTTGTTTGTTCCACTGTTGATAATTTTGTGATTGTTTCAGCGACACCCGCTTGTTTACATGCAGCCCGGTATTTACAGTTCTACTCCAGGAACGAGCTCGGCTAACAAACATGAACCTGCGTGCGTGAATGCGCCCTTTCTTGCTTGTTGATAAAGCCCTGCTTCTTGCCGAAGCCCTCAGTTGACATGTACCTACAGAGAAAGCCTTAGCAAAACAAGCCGGAACCTTGTAAATATGCATTGCCCAACAGTGGCACACGCGCTGTTGGCTTACACACTGCTCGTGGTGTTTTTCTTTTTACCTCCAAATTTGCTCGGAAAACTAATCACGGTCTGATAAAGCCCATGGTAAATATGGGAGAGATTGACACCCACATGTCAAAGTTTACATAGCCGGACCAAGTGTACATATAGGCCGAGAGAACTGCGGGGCTGCGCTGCGCGGGGCTGGCCTGACCTCGGTTTGTCTGCGCCGATGAAACGGACGCTTTGTGAAGGAAGGCACACAGCAGGGGAGATTACTCAAAGACTCGGGCCCAAAAGTTAGATTGTGTGAAGATAAACTTTGCGGCCGTGCTTGGTGGGTAAACTTGACGGCGCAACACATTTGAAGTGGCAACAAATACGCCATTGTTTTGCTGTTATTTATTTCCTTTGTTGAAATGGTCTGTCTGGTCTGAAAAGGCTGTCAGACTTCCAATTGCTTGATAATCCACAGCAAAGACAGTGCAGCTAACAGAAAGGTTAACCCTTGACTGATGTGTCTGATGTTAATCTATAGATCAATTAGGTAGAGGCACACTGGGTCAAGCTACAGATATTGCGATGGCCATTAGTTGGCCTGTCTGCCATTATTACACAGTCACATGCTCAAACATTGCAGTGGCTTGGTATGCTAGGCACAGATGCGGAGGGTAAACAGACAGGCCTACAAGGATTGCACAAAATATTGATCTGACAGCAGATGGGAACCTTGATATCAGACATTCCCTTCTTCATGCCTTTCTGTATTCTCATGCGTGTGCACAGGATGGAGCATTTGTGGCAAAAAGCACATACAGTGTTATTTGTTTTGCTTTTGTTCATCTGTAATATATCACCTATTTTTTAAAGGCTTAAAAGGGCGGTTAACGTGGCCTGACAGTATTTATGCATGCAAAGGGCTTGGAAAAAAGAAAACGTTGCCCTTTACCCTTCATCTGTCCAATAAAATCTGTCCCCCCCAAAATTTAAATAAATAAATAAATTAATGAATTAAAAAAACAACAGAATCACTGATTTCATCCGCAATGTAAACGTAACTCTATGTGCTCCACATACTGTAATTAAAAATACAATATAGCATTTAAAAGCAGTTACAAGCAGAGTTAAAGAGATTTAAAATCAAATTAGAAGAATTAAAAATGGCTTAGTAATATTACCACAAAAAAAAAAAGCGTACAGTGCAAGAACATAATTTTTGAAAACATGATTTTATCAAATTTATAAACCTGGATTAAAAAATAATAAAAAATTAAACTTTATTGGTTTGCTGTGAATCTTTATTTGTTTATATTATTCACTCTGATAGTAAAGGATTCCATCAAGTCGGGGGCCATATTATACACAAGCAGGGTTGAACTGGTTCAATTGTGGGCTGCTTTCTTTGGGTAAAATGGAGGAAAACAATAATTAAATAGCACCACATCAGCCCCAAAAGACGGCCGTTTATAAACATATTTATTCAAAGCCACGCAGTCAAAATTCATACGTAGTATTTATCATGTGTGCAAGCCGTACATCCCCATAAGTATAATACATCTGAGATACGGAATATTTAAATACTAAAAATTACAATAAAAGTCTTTGTTTATTATAAGCAATATAATGTTCATTTTATTCATCATTTCATAATATGTCATGTATAGAGAATATGCCATACAGTATAATCACCAGCCACACCATTAAGCAAATGAGGGCCAATACAAATAAGCTGCTAATACAAACAACATTAAGCTCTGTTTTTAACTCATTCACTGCCATTGACGGCTATAGACGTCAAAAATTCATTTGAACTATTTCTATTAGTTTAAATTTTTTCCCACTTTTGTTAACAAGAGTATGAAAACCTAGATTTTTTTTTATTGTACTAGAACAGATATAAAATTTGTGATTAATCGTGAGTTAACTAGTGAAGTCATGCGATTAATTACGATAAAAATGGCAATCGCCTGACGCCCCTAATTTGTAATAATCTTTTCATAAAAAAAAGATTATTAAAAATTGGAAAAAAAATATTACAATTATTTTATTTATTAATTGTAAAAAAATTAAAGATTATAAAAAATTAGGGGTATAAGGTGATTAAAATTGTTCATCGTAATTAAGCGCATGACTTCTTGGTTTTCATAGTCTAGTTAACAAAAGTGGAAAAAAATGTTAAAATAATAGAAATAGTTCAAATGTATTTATGACGTCTTTAGCCGTCAATGGCAGTGAATGAGTTAATGACACTTTCACTGGATTTTAAATTGGAAACAGTTGATGCAGTGCAGTCAAAACCACAGCAAACGAATAATAATAATAATAATAATAATAATAATAATAATAATAATAATAATAATAATAATAATAATAATAATAATAATAATAATGCTATTAATAAAGGCAAACTCTTGTGTTAGCTATACATTTAATATACTGTGTGCAATATTGCTTCCTGCTATAATATTCCAAGCCTGGAGGCGTTTGTCCTCTCTCCAAATGCCAAACAAAGAGGGAAACACTTGCACAAGGCTTCTTTTGTTGCATTAAGCTGCGTATAAAAGAGTTGTCCACGAGAAAAGATGGATTGCAATTTTCCATGACTTCATTCAAAGCTTTCCATTCATTTGCAGTGAATGCGATTGATGGCGAAATCTCCGAGGGTAGACGAGAAGATACCTTGCCCATCAACAGCCTAGAAATCCTTTTTCTTGGCGACTGATCTCATAAATATTTTAGGTGATCACATGACACACGCTGGGAAGAATGTCAACAGGAATGACCCATTTAAGGAGTGATTCTTTCTCTTCTATGGCAGGCAATAAGCATCACTTCAAATGAAAAGATGCAAGTGGTCTAAGTAGCTGAGAATAGGTTTTTTCTTTGCAGGAAATTTCAATTTTAAGAAAGGGTTATGACGGGTCGCATATTTGTCCGGACTATCCCTGTGCGCCACATTGTGGGTAACTTGTGCAAATAGCAATGATGGGTAATCCAACATTCCTCAATCCTGAAATCTGGGGATCATCACAGCAGGAGGTTGGAAGCATATTCATGTCTAATTATGGTTGTATATCAAATTACTTATACCACTCTGTTTCACTCCGGCCCTGAAGATCAATCAGCTTCATGGACAAACAGTATCGACAAGACGGACGCATTGAAATGAAAATGTTTTTGCTCATAGGGTGTCAGGTTTATTCCACAATGACTGATTATTTCCTTGGGTAAACAGGCCAGTCATACCTTGTCGTCACGATGGCTCCAAAAAGGACAGCGAGGCTGCTTCCCGAAAAAAAAGAAAGAAAAAAAAGAGCTGCCAGGGAGCAGCCTGTGGCTCAGCACAAGCCTTCGTGATAAAGTGGCATTTCCCGCATACAAAGGAGGCATCGGGCCTAATCCCCAAGCAACCCACACCCCCTTCTTTCTTCCCAGCAAGGAAGCACAATGAGTGTGGACCTTGTCTTAATCCAAAGGTGGGCTATCACAATAATCTGGTAATACATGCTGATCAAAGCCCATTCAATGCTAATCAGGACAACAGATCAGCATTATGATCTAATTAGGGACACCCCGTGTGCCACTGGGGTGGAATGCCACAGCATTGTCCACACTACAGAGGATGACATTAAAATGGTGGAGCACAACAAAGGACTGGCTGTAATGCTGCGCTATAATCCTGTTCTGGCAAAATAGCAGACAGTAGACATTTAAATGAGAATGAAGGGAATCTATCCTATGGAATCAGGAAAAATCGGACATATTTAAAGTCAAGTAAAAAAAAAAAATCTTTACATTTTCTATGCGCCCCCATTAATCTAAACACAATATTCTCATTAATATTACGTTTGTGTAATATGAATTAAGCAGCAAAATGCACCCGTTTTTATTCATCTCAGGGGGCGGCCATTTTGTCTTGTACAGCCAATTGCTGTTGACTGAAAATGACATCACAGTGAATAAGGGCTCAGTTTGCAAATGTCCCATGACCAAACCCATAACAAAGTTGAGCCGTGATTTGTTGTCACCTGAGCCTTGAGCAGCTGTGATGTCATTTTCAATTGACACCAAGTGGCTGTACAAGACAAAATGGCCGCCCCTGAGATGGATAAATGCAGGTGTATTTACTGCTTAATTAATCTATCACAAGGACAATATTAATCAGAATACTGTGTAGAGCTGCCAAAGGTAATTGATTATCAGATTAATCAACAACTATTATAATGATCGAGTTTGGGGCCATTTTTTTAATTTAAAATGGTCCTAATCCTCTGATTTCAGCATATTAACATTATGCTAATTGTTCTCCGATTTCTGTAGTCCTTCATGAAAGAAAACTGATGATCTTGTGAGTTTAATCAAAATAAGACATTTGCAAACAACTGTTTTTACTTTGGAAAACAATGACCGCACAAGTACAACATCAATCCGCTCCTTTTTTAATCACTATAGTATAGAAGTACAAAACAGACACCAATCACTGGTTGATAATCAATAATCAGAGGGATAAATGCTTTTGTAATATACTTTATTGCAATATTTAAATGAATCAGAATAATCGATTAATCAATAGAATAATCGCTAGATTAATGGATTCTAAAAATATTCGATAGTGACAGCACTAATACTGTGTTTAGACTAGTGGTGGCGGTGCATAGAACATACTGTATTATTATAAAGGCAATTTTGGACTTGACGTCCCGTTGAAGATTCTCCGTGTGACCCAATACTGCAAACCTTCCTTGCTTGTGATTTCCTGCAAATGTTCCACATTGGATTTCTTTCCCTTGTTTTTTTAGTCCACTGGCAGAAAGATGCATTTTCTGACATGAAGGATGATGAAGAGGTTGGAGGTGAGCCATGGTAGAACATAATCTCACAGCATGACATTTGCTCTTTGACTCCCCCCCATTGGCTATGAAACCTTCGCTGACTCCGCTAGATATGTGCTGTACTCCTTTGTGGCTTTGGCTGCGCACGCTGCCTAATTAGGCATGAGCTATTAAGCAATCTTTAAATCAATTACCCACTTGCCTTTTCGGAAGATGTTGTTCCCCTTTGGGAGGCGGCATCGGTCACGCCTTGTCTGTGCGGTGTATCCCCTTGCAAGTCCAGAAATGTGGGTGGCCGCGGCTCTTTGAAAGCAGCACAATACAGCTCCTACATTTGGCTAAATCAGTAGATAAAAAAGTCTGCCTCAACAAGGCTCCTGGGAGGGGCTAATCCCATCAAAATGGACTCCTTTTATGAAAACAATAATAGCCAGTGCCTACTAATGACCGTGGTATTTTACACGTGGAATGCAAGGTGAGCAGAACTCATAAGTGTGGCATTAAAAAAAAAAAAACCTTTGTGCAGTGAGCAACATCCTTTCCACCTGTAACTAAAAAAACAAGGCCATTTTTGGAGTGAGCACTGTTTAGATACTCCTTAGCTAGCAAAATAGAGGCCAGATGTGCAGGTAGGCGCCTCATGTGGCTACATGTAGGAAACGTGTGCGACGACCAAAGGCGGCCGTGTCGACAGCTATCGCTTTGCAACTTGACTTTCCCTTTCAGGCGGTGTACAAAGAAAGGTTTAACCCTTTATTTGGGACTAAACGTACCAGATTTGCACTGTGTTGAATTTGGCACAACATCAGTAAGGTGCTGTGCGTGTGTGCGTGCGTGTGTGAAAAACAGTCAGCATCATTGGAATTATACACAACAATAGGGGTTAGCATTGTAAAGGCTTTACAAATTGTTCATAAACAATAGTACAAATCAATTTCATCAATCAAATGTGAGCTCAGTATTTGGCAGGTTCAAGGTGTTGTGTCAATTTATAGTTATCTATTATCAATGAACAGTCATTTGTGGGGCTGAACATTTTTGAAAAATAATGCAATTATTTTTCCAAGGTCCTTTTGCAAATGAATTGGCATTACAATCAACGCTATCAAATGTATTGTACATACTGTACATGTTTTGGCCATATAGGTTATGCTAAAATAAAGGCAAATGAAAGATGAGTTAGTATGCAAGACAGTTTAAAAATAATATAATAATTAGGGATATTCAAGACCACTTTTTTCAGACCGATACCAATACGAGTACTCAACCCTTGAGTAGTCACTTATACCGATGCCAAGTAGTAGTACCAATACCACTATTACTTTTGATAGATAAAATGTCTCCCCCCAAAACAAAAACAGATCATTCTTAACACAGACTTATGTATCTAAAAATAGCATTATTTGTTTAAATTGCATGAAATTAATGAAAATTTTCTTTTCTTGTCATTTCCACTTTGCATTTCTTGATCGTAAAACTGCCACAAGGGGACGGGCCTCCGTTACGAATACCGATACCACTCAAATAAAGCATTTAATGAATGTTTGCATATGACATTCAGAATATTTGTTCATGTGTAAATATTGGGGTCTTTTTTTTCATGTTAGTGTGCAGTTGATCTAAAAATGTTGAAGACGTCCTCATAACATTAAAATTACATGTTGAAAGAACTAAATGTTGAAAGACAGCTTTACTTTCAACACGCTTGCTTGTTTTAGTGACAGTGTGTGACCGTGCAAATTGTGTCTTATTGCTTGCTTATTGTAGTTAGGTTTGCATTTATTTTTCCTCTGCTCTTCACACAATTGTTTGACTTGTAATAAGCGTTGCAAAGAAACCAACAAAATGTCACAGAAAAAGCAAAACATGCACAGTGTGAACTGAGCTCTTGTGAGGTGCACTGATGTCTCACGTGATGGAGACCCTTCTGAAGGAGCAATGACCAGATTCTCTGAAGTGAGGTCCTGTGAGGTGTGCTAACATTTTGTGTAAAGTTTTGTGCCACTCAATTTTTTTGTGCAAATGATGGTTTTGATGTTTGTATACAAAAACCGTCTCCAAGCCTAAATAATAGAATATCAAAGTGCTCATACCACGATGGCGTATTAGGGCGTACTTTTTAGAGGGCGGGGGCAATTTTCCGTGAAAAAAACTCGCAAATTTACAACTTTATTAAGTGTCAAATTTGCGAGAAAAAAACGTTATATTTGCGACTTCATAAAGTGGCAGACTTGTGAGAAAAAAAAAAGCTCAGAAACTTACGAGAAATACACGTAGCGTAGTTATAGTCTAATGTGAGGATCCGTTGGTGGTTAATGGGACACTGTTTATAAAATAAAAAGGCAGGACGGAGACGGATTCATTCTTAATTTAGTTTTTTTCCCATGCAAATCTTCCACTTTATAGTCACAAATTTGCCACTTTATAAATCTTTTTTCTCACAAATTTGCGGCTTTATAAAGTCGCAAATTTTCCATTTTATAAAGTAGCAAATTTGCCACTTTATTAACTCGCAAATTTGCCACTTTATAAACTCGCAAATTTGCCACTTTATAAAGACGTAAATTTACAAGTTGTCAGGTTCAATAAGCTGACATTCATAAAAAACACAACACAATGAAGGAGAGAAGACACCTTTGTACCTTTTCACAAGCTAGCGAGGAGAACATGCAGAGGTGTGCCTCAGTTACAACCTCCTACCGCTCTGAAGCACACTCTGCCGAGCCCTCTCTTTTTATTTCTTTAGGGCGGTCCCTGGTTACATGGGTGTTCCAACTCTACAAAGGGGGTGGGGGGAACAGCATAGGTGGAACACAGTGTACTTGTTTGTCTATCTGTGTGTGCATGTAAGTGCTGATCACATGTGTGGCCAAGTTTGCAATCATTTCTTAACAGACAACAGGGCGTCTTAGCGGACTGGCTCAATTAATTCCGCTGGGATGGATGTTCTTGTTCTTGTAGTCATCATGAATCATCACCTGTTAATCAGCTGTTAGACACGACTACCTTAATATGCTATGTAGGAGCAGAGCAAAGCATTCTTCATTGCAAGCAGAAGCAATTCTTCATTGCAGCAAGTAGTAAAGTGCTTATTCATGTGATAACTAATTGTACAATTTTTTTTCGGAAATTATTTATACATGGCCCTAATACGCTGTCGTACTCATCCAGTGTTAGAAGATATCTTAAAAATGCAGCAATGTGAGATTTGGTATTTTGAAATTGGCGTGCCCACACAAGCAATAGCGATTCAGCTGGATTAGTCGTCGTGCCAATGTGATGACTTTAAACGAGTAGAGAGACAAGAGAGAAACAACCAAACCCAAAAAATAATTGGTTACGACAACCTGACATTTGAGCGTCACCGCAATCCGAAGTGTACACGCCGTCCCATGTGGGTCAGTCAGAGGCTCAGCCCCCACCCCCCATCCTAAGTCCAACTCCCACACACAGGCAGAGACAAAAAAGGCCCACCTCAGTGTGGCCCTATCAATGTCAGCGCTTTGTGCGGAAGTCTTTCAGGGTACATGAAGTGTCTTTAGCAACAATGAGATCAATAGCCCGGCCAACTGTGCAGCCAGTGAGGCCCCCACTGAGCTGCAAGACGGAGCACATAAAGCTACTCCGAGTCCACACGTCTGATCTGTATCTCCATCTGCTTGTGCGCACTCAGCCCTCACCAACTTCTTCCCGACACGTCCTCTCATGTGTTTGCTGTGTCGGACATACGCGGCGCTTGCGGTGCAATATTGATGTGACATATCGCCCCATTTAGTTGGAAAGGTCCCAGAGGACCTTTCAAAGTTTTCTGTGTACTCTGCTGAGCCAGATCTTTCCTGACAGTGACCTCAGTCAGCTTATAGGTACACTGCATCGGACAGGTCAGTGCCATTGATTTCCCATTGCCTCTTGGCACAATCAGGAGTGTCAATGCACCACTGAGATGTGTCCTTGACAGAAGTGTAACACGTCAGTAAGCAAGCTCCCCTGGGGCGGGGGGGGGGGGAAAAGAAGAAGCACATTTTGCTTCATATCGCAGTTCTAGTGAATTCATAGACCACCAAGTTAGACGCTTTTTCTTTCCTAATTTACCGTCATCATTTTTTTTCTTCAAACAGGAGCTGGTCTTTGTGATATAATTCGAGTTCTTTAGATGAAATAGAGTCTCGACAGGCAGTGGCAGGATTATGTGAAAGCCTTTTGCTGTCTTGTTCTTTTCTTTGTGAGATTTTGGTTGAGAAACGGCAGCTTAATGACAAAACAAAATGTAAGCAGGAAATGTAGGAAACTAAGAAACAATACATTCCTTCAGCAGTTAAAGAAAATACATTCTCTACTATTAATGCAAAAGCACAAAGGAATCGTTTAATGCATGTGTTTGAAGTCAGCCACAAAAGGGGAACAGCTTTGCTTTATATTCTGTCTCGTTATCCTCCCAAAATGCCAAGCATAATGTCATGCAATATCTGACCAAATGACCTTAATTTAAAGGGCTGCCATTGATGTCAACATGGAGTAAATAGCAAGTTGCAAATGGGCATTGATTGTTTAGATGCTCCCGGTGACAGCGTGCCAGCAGAGAGAACTTTTGTTTACACCTCAAATTTCACCGAATGGAGAGGTGAAGATATTGCACCTTACATTGGAAAGAAATTGGAGCTAACAATCCAAAATAAAAAATCATCTACATCAACTCAATGGCGGTGATGATTTGGCTGTTAAAAATGAGGGCTGAATCAGAATTTTCGTATTTGAGTGAGATTGTGTGTGCTAGTGTCACAGGAATGACTGAATGGCGATG
The DNA here is from genome assembly GCF_054856555.1 of Leptonotus elevatus. NCBI lineage: Eukaryota > Metazoa > Chordata > Actinopteri > Syngnathiformes > Syngnathidae > Leptonotus > Leptonotus elevatus. Next base: position 14,167,317 of record NC_141252.1, read on the forward strand.
CATGTGTGACGTATGACATCATGTGATGCGCACACGTCGAGATACCACACCAAATGTTGCGTGTGTATGGTAAAGTTTAGCCAGCTAATGAGCATTATATTAGTTTTCAGCAATCAGTTACTAAAGCCCTTCAAGGCAGCGTATCAACACCTGTTTTTACTTCACTGTTGACTTCCGATGATATCCGACCTTTGTTAGCGTCGCAAATGTTCACCTCTCCGTGTGATACAATGCGCTAGCATGCTAGCATCTTAGCTGCTACGACAGACACGACACGGATGAATATAAAACTTTACCAAGAGTGAAAAACACCCCTTTGGCCAGTAGTGTGACGAGGGATCTTGGAGGTTAAAGAAAGTTATTTTAAACTAAAAAGAAGAACCTTTCCGTAGGTTGACGTTTCTGAGTTAGCGAATCAGCCGCATATTTACATTTTTATACGTTTTCAAAAAGTGAATGAGGCTTGGTAAAGCACTTTGAACATATGGTGTAGATTAAGAGGTGTAAAGTGCACTCTAGTTACTATTTACCATTATGATCAAATTGGATTATTCCTTTTTTGGACTATGACAAGTTTTTGGGCGAAAGCATAATTACTAACTCATTCGAATGGATTATTAACATACATTATGGGGCCTAAATGTAGGAACTAGCCTTTGCTTACACTTTAGCTGCCTCAAAAAAAGCAGCCAGTGTGTGCGTGTGTGTGAGATGCAAATGACTCCATACGTCTTCAGCATAGAAGGAGTTTATTCAATGTTTTGATCTAGACTACCGCTTTGCCACTTTAAATGTACAAACTATTCAGAAGTTTTCTTTTGTTCTTCACCTTTGTAAGAAAGTGGACAAAATATTTGGAATGCATTAAGTGCTGAAAACCGCCTGTCATTGCTAACAATAAAGGGTCGCCTAATAGATGTTGGTATGGATGGTAAAGAGAACAAAAAGAAGGCCCTCTGTTGTCCACAAACTGCCTGGCACAACTAAAAATGAATCCATTAACTTCACACTGTTTACTTTGTACTTTTGGCTGCGAAGGCAAGGAACATAAAAAAAAAAAAAGTCGCAGAAGCCAAGGCCTCAGCTTCTTTCACAGGCCACGTTTTTTCGGCTTTTTAAAAAGTCACACGCCAAGCGGCCTGGCAGCGAGCAATGACAAGGCGCGAGGGACAAAATGGACGGAATGAGGACACAAAACCAGCACAAAAACGGTAACATCTGCAGCCGCTTCCAGACAGACAGTTGGATGTGAATAACTCAGCACTTTGTGCCCTGACCTTGGCGAACAAAGAGCGGGGGAGATGCCTCGAGAGCAGAAAGGGACATCCTGGGAGGCGAGCATCCACTATGTTATTTCAGCAGGTTGGCAGTCAATATTCCTCTGCTACTTGTGTGAAAATATGATCACACTAACTTGAAGGTTATAATACACGTCCCGATTAATTTCACCCCAGCCTAAAGTTAGAAAAGGCAAATTCCTCCCCGTCTAAATCAAAGGGCGACACCACAAAGCAACTGTGTACTTCAGGACTTAAATCTTACAAGTTCCTAATCCTTCTGAAGTCCACATGGGACCCTTGGTCTCCATGGCAACAGTGGGGCATTCAACCAAGTGATTGCCTCCAATGAATTTCAGATAAGACAAAATGGAAGTGAATTGATGTGATTTTAATGCAGAAGTGCGCGACGGAGGGGAGGTCCACTCGCTTCATATTTGAATAAAGCAAACAGAGCCGACAAAAGGCTGACAGCCGTAAATGACATTGTCAGTACAAAAATTATCAGCCAGTTTACAATCTGTTTGCTCATGTAGAACAAACAGAATGTGTGTGGCATCCCCGGGCTTTGTGAGCGGCAGGGCCAGCAGCCGGCGGCGGGAGAAAAGCAGATATGGGCTCCCCCTGCAGCCCTGCAACAATTAGATAGCAATTTGACAGGCACACTCCAAATGTCACTTTGTTGTCCTCTTCCAAGGGCATCCCAGCCTTGTCTTGTCTTGCTTTTTTTGTATTGGATCTAAAAGGAAATACATAATTGAGGCGCCCCCCCCGACAAAAAGACAAATTGTGGGAGGACATCACAGACGTAGGGAGACGCATTCCAAACATGAGAGCTTCAGTTTCCTAGCAAGGGCTCCAGTCGAGGTGGACCAACAGGGAGATCCTCCGAGCCGGCTTGCTCACACTGCCCTTTGTTGTATGCTGTCACTTGTTTTGTTTTGGTCTTGTTAACCTCACTGGGGCTGCTCACATGCACGCAGCAGCTGCTCGGCTTGCAATGGGCGGCAAAGCATCAATTTGATTCTGAGACAGGCAACCAAACCACAGCAGGTTTGCACCTTGAACCTTGCCACTGTAATGTCAACTGTCCATGTTATCATGCGACAATGAGCCCCACATACTGTTGGTGGATAAAGAATATTTGATAACATTGATATACAATGTCATTATCTAAATGTAGCACTTTGACAGTTTGTTGAGTGTGTCATGTTGATTCTAAATTGGAGCTAAGCAATGACCCAACAGATCCAGCTGCGGGTGCTCTTTATTTTCTGTCCAATACAAGTTTCATATTTAATATAGAGTAGTAGATTCAATTGCAAAGTGCATGCTAACGCACAGTACCTAAAGCGTATCCCTCTTTCTAATGATTAAAACATATGCAGGGCACCCAACTGCCCTGAAATGGTGGCATTTTGCCCCAATATTTGATTTTCATCGACTCGCGCCATTGCATCTAAATTTGTTGATTAAAAAAATAATAAAAATACTATTTTTTAAATATTTGTTGTTGTTGACAAACTTCTGCTGTACATTTCAGACGATTTATCAGTAACAAACTAAAAAAGAGTGGGATGATAAATTTGTCATGTGTGCTCCTAAATCTTCCATTTACAACCCTAAAATTCCAGGTTAGGGGCCACTAAATAATCAGATTTACTATTTTTTAATATTTTTTGCTGCTGAGTAGCATACTAAAAAAGGGTGGGATGAATATTTACTTTGCAAGTAAATTTAAAATGTGTTCCCCTAAATCTTCCACTAAAATTTCAGGTTAGGGGCCACTAAATGTTCCGATTTTCTTTATAATTACTTTTTTTTTTAAATGTTTAGTTGCTGATAAACATGTGCTCCACATTTCAGTCCATTTATCAGTAGCATACTGAAAAAGACGGGGATTAATATTTACTTTTCAAGTATTCTAACGTGTGCCTCTAAACCTTCCATTTGCGTCACAAAAATTTCAGGTTTGAGGCCACTGTGCTCCTAGTAAAAAAAAATAAGTCTGGAGCACTGATATATTTCTAATGTTATGTGTTTACTTGAGTAATAGTGGTTGGTGTCACCCCCAACTTTGCATTCATTCAGCCTTGTTGACATAAATTCAATGTTTCATCCCCCCCCCCCCCCCATTGATTTATCATTTATTTATTTTATGACCTTTACCAGGTGACACGTGGCCATAAACGTAACAGAACCATGAACCCCGCAACCCCATCCAAATCAGTCTGTTAATCCACATTGCTACATCTGCTAGCTAGAGGGCTACAGCACATGAAATTTCATTGGTGAAGTTTCCTAATGAAAGCAAATAATTTGCGTCATCTGTACGATCTGTAGCATCACAACTGAGAGACAAATTGAAATTCACAAAAGTGCATCAGACAGTTTTCCGGTATGTATGGCCTGTTTAAATGTTGTTTTTGTCATGCTACTCGGATTGCGAGGTGGAGTTAGGAGAACCTAAATGCAGGAAAGCAGGGAGGCAAGGAGTGCTCGCTCTACCTACCAAAATAAAAACAAGACTCAAAGTAACAAACATAGACTCATAAAACACAACATGACGTGGCTTGGGGATGACAAAAGCAACAAACAAAACGAACAACAAACCAGCGAGCTAAATACAAGCAAGCTGATGACACAATGAGGAGCATGTGCACACGGACAAGAGGGAGTTGATTGGCTTACACAAGGGAGCAGGTTGATGAGCAAAGGTGGAAACAAAAACAAGATCTGTGACAAAAGAAAACAAACCTGTTACAGTGTAGTCTTATTTGCCAATTGTGCAACATGGAGGAAGGAAAATACTCATTTATGTGCAGATCAACATTTGAGGAATTTTTCTCCATGGAGGAGCTCTTTGTGCTCATCGTGCTCTTGGAGGATTTGTTTGCAATGCACTTGCCCCTGGAAACTTCTTGTCTCGTTTACATCAAATTGGAACAAAAAATGTAAGCAACAACTATTATTGCTGTTTTTTATGCAAAATCCAGCACTGGAAGACAAAACGCTGAAAAGTCAAGTCCTGTTAACTTTTGATCTTTTCTTGCCAACATGGCGTCATGGAAGCTTTCTTGATGTCCAGCTGAAGTCGTCATGAGAGAAAAGCAGCTTGTCACAACGGTCATTGATATTCATCCCGAGATGTTTCTCCCACCGCCGCTCTGATGTGTGGCTGCTGAGATGCAGTTTAGTCTTATTAAAAAGTTGTTTGATTAGTCGGCCCAGGAATGAAGGCTGTGGAAAGGTCTGGCAGCAGCAGATAAAAGGGGAATGATAAATAGGCCGTCGCCAGTCAGCCACTAGAGCATCAAAACACATCCATTTCTTTGCAAACTTGATCCAATTATTGCCAACCACTAACACCAACGCTACTATGCTTTGCTCTTTTTATTCCAGGCTAAATTGCTCTTGCCCCTCCTTTTTTTCTTTTTGCAGATACGGCAATCGGTCATAAAGGGCCAGCCATCATTAGTGCTGTTTGAATTGGAGCCCTGTAGTGTTTGGTTAAGAGGGTTAATGCAAATTTGATGAAAGAATAAGGCTGCATTTACATATCGGCCTCAGCTCACATGGGCTGGGTAAACATTCTGTTTATCTCAAGTGTCATTTTATGATTTCAGTCAAATGTAAGAGCGACCTTGGCCCAGTCGGAGCACAAGACCAAGGAAATGTGCTCCTATTAAACTACATTTAGTCAAATTCAAAATTGTAATTCACCCAATATAGCCAGGTGAAAAAAATCTAAGGTAATCCTTGTGAAAAATTCTTACAAAATGTTGGTCTTTTATTTACATTTTGGCAACAGGCAATTTGACACTGAAAAAAAAAAAATGGATTAAAAACACTGGATTTAAAAATATTTTTTTTAAGTACAGCATTAAAGAAATGTGTAGATGTCTTTTCCAAGACACAACAACAACAGTGACATGCAACATTTCTCACAAAATTCACTTTCCAAGTTTGCATTATAAAATCTATCCATCCATCATCCACATTGACATTATTAGGAAAAGAGCATAACTGAAAGGGATGCAATAAAGTAAATGGCCCACAGTGTAAATTCCACAATTAGAATTCTGTACAGGTATGAAAATTCCCACTATTCCTTGGTTCTGTATAGTATTTTACAATTGCTTCAATAGATAAAAAAAAAATGAAGCCAAAGCAAAAAACATAGTGTCAATAAAAAAATAAATGAGTGAAAGCAGTGAAATGTGTCTTGACCACAGTGTGCTGCCAGGCTGCTAAAAATAAGGCAAAACACTGCCATCTATGGCTTCTTCCTGAGGACTGCTCAGGTCTTATGCAGCCAGCATAAATAAAGCCTATCAGCTATTCAATGAGGGAAAAAAATGATTGTGCAATATTTGCAAATAAGATTAATACAATACAGTTGTAATCATAACATTACAAAATACATCATTACGTCATTTTCATTTTTAGAAATAGACAAAGCATTTAGAGCTGCTGTTCCAAGCAAAGTTTGGATGTCTCCCGAAGCTGACATGTTTTTGGCTTCCGAATTTGACAGATTAGACTGAAAGCTAGATTTTCATCCAAATGGGCATCTGGTGGCCATATCCTTTAAGCAACACAATTCTGCACAAATCAGGGGTTCTGTCGGAGCTTTTCCTACCACCTGCTGTGTATCTTCCCCTCGATGTGATTGAGCCTGCCTTCATTGTTTCATCATTTTATCTTTACACTTTGTCGGCCAAAATGCAACACAAATTGCACATTTTGTACTTTAATGGCCAATATAAAGACACAGCAAGCGTTCTATCCCATATGCACCTATAACGTACTGTACATGGCAGATATCCCATTCCCGACGCATCTAGATTGGCAATAAAAGACATAAGAGGGCACAAATTTGACAACGATTCAAGAGCGCATTAAGGCACAATAATGAAGTGCATATAGCTGCCAGACTGGGGTAGCAGGCTGGCGGTGAAACATAGAAGCGAGCCAGATGTCAGGGCTTCTATAGCTTAGGCCTTGACCAGGCCTTCGTCTGCGGCGGCCCTTTATGTCGCTCTCTGCGTGATGGTCCCCGGTCCCCTATGGGAGCCCCGAGGCTTTACTGGTGATGAGACGCGATCTGTCCCGTCTGTCACCTCGCTCCAACTTATTCATACGCCATCCATACAGTCGCTCCTCCAAGGCCGCTAATCCCCGTCTCCCGAGGTGGAAGGCAGACATGGAAGCAGACAGGCAGGCAGGTTGCAAGTCTGTTCCTAAGATGTTCAACACACTGAGCATGAAGGCGCATTTCACGTTGACAACATTTCGAGCCACGTTATCAGCATGAGCTTGCAGAACAGTGGGCTTCCGCCGCCATGCGGAAACCCCGGTTCATAGCTTAACGTGCTAACGCATGCGGACATAGACGAGCTCAACAGAGGCGGTGGAACTGATTTCATCCTCCAGATTTGGACTTTATGACTTTGCATCCTAATTTATCGCTCTTTTGCTTTCTTCCCCGCAACTTTCCCACCGCCAGATTCAAGAAATAACATCGGCAAACTGCAATATGTTGAAAGCCGTCTGTTGTTGGATGGAGGCACCTCAGCACTCGCCTAAGTACATTTGCTCAGCGTGCCATCCTTTAATGTTTACAAACAAATACAGAAAAAAATGTTTATGTAATGCGTTTATTTGAACAAGAACTAAGAAACGTGCAAATAGAAACATTCTTAGGCAATCTTTGCTTCGCAAACACACCTATTATAGATTCAAGTTTGACACTGCGCCAGCGTTATCCAGGTAAACGAGCACTGTGACTGACAACTGAAAGTGGTTTCTATTTGTGGTTGTGTGTGTAGCAAAAACACACAAAGAGGTTCTGCGAGTCTCACCACGGCATCAATTCATCTCGAACGACTTGACCACTCCCTTTAAGGATCAGCACAAAAAGACTGACCTGGGGCACACACGCCAGGGAGCATTAATCAAGTGCCACAGGTGTGTGTGTGCGTGTATGAGATCAGACTGTAGTGCTATGTGTTGCAACTGCTGGGTCATTTTAAGGGCACTGGATCAACTCGACAATATCTTCATAATAGCAACCTGTCACCAAAACATTCAAGTGTAAATGTGTTGCTATTTCCTGTTGAGTATTGATTCTCTGATGTGCGATCAGGAATGTTTGCCAAACTCAAATAGTTTTGTTTTTTTCTACACAGATTAACCTGTTTAATACAGAGCGCAATCGCCCGTTGAGCTGTACGTACCGGTGTGCTCTTGTGTGTGTGCGTGAGATAAAGACCACCTGTGCAGCGGAGGAAGCCGGTGAATTTGGAGCGTGCTTTGTCAATTGCCGTTTGATTTGTCACTCAACGGCGTCAGACTGAGTCAGTTAGCAAGCCACACCTGCTTTCCCCATCTCGGGCCTTTCTTCCCCCTCCGATACAAGGTGTATTTAAGGGTTCAGCTCCAGGCCAACAGTGTTGACACACATACCTCGCAGCGTGCGGCTCACGCCCATTTCTTTCAGTTAGCGGCAGCGGCGAGCTACAGCGAGAAAATCATCAAAAGCTTTTGCCGTCAAATCTTGGTGAGGGATGCTAATTTGTATCATTCATTTGTTGCCTTTACTGTTGTATTGAGACTTAAAAGGGAAATCAAGCCATCGTTTTTTTTTCCACACTATGGTCTATAAAGCTTTCTGATTAATATTGCATTTGTGGAATATGAAGTAAGCTGATAAATTCACCCGTTTTTGCCCATCTCAGGGGGCGGCCATTTTGTCTTATGCTGCCACTTGCTGTCGAGGGAAAATGCCATCACAGTGCCTAAGGGCTCAGGTCACAACTGTCGCAGCTCAGTTTTTTTCTAGGTTTGGTCATGTGACATTTGCAAGCTGAGCCCTTTTGGCACTTTGATGTCATTTTCAGTCGACACTCGACAGCAAGACAAAATGGCTGTCACTGCCCTGAGATGGGTAAAAACGAGTGGATTTTTATTCATATTCCACAAACGCAATAATCAGCAGTGTTTAGACTCTAGAGGGTTGCATAGAACATATTGTAAAAAACATTTTGAGACTTTGCTTCCATAGTTAACTGCAACAGGGGTTCTTAACCTTTTTTTTTACCATGAAATCCAACTTTTCCCATAAAAAGTGGCCCGCGGACATTCAGAAAATATGATTTATGTTGACTTATTATTGTTTGTATTTAATAACTAAATTAATTTAAATCTAGTTAGGGTTTATAAATGTATTATCAAATAACATGTGTGGTCATCAATGACATTTATTTACTCCCAATAAGATGTCCAACAAGAAAAAAATGCCGGAATCAACTTCTCCCTTTTAATGTGTGTTTATGTGTTTGTGTGTGCGTGTGCGTCTGTGTGTGCGAGTGTGTGATTTTAAACAAACGAGGCAGTGCAATCCGATTGACCGTTGTGATTCACTCAAGGCAGTTCTTCACATTATCAATCTGGGACTTCTCCACGGTGACTTGCTCGTACAATATTGCGAGCTGATTGGACGATGCCGCATCTTCTGCACGTTTGTTTTGACCAATCACAGCAACGGATGAAAATATCATCTTCAGTCTCGCCTTAAGAAAAAAAAAAAACACGAACATCTGTACCAGATAAAAATGCAGGAAGTGCCTCTCGCACATTCAATAAGGAAACAATGAGTAATTCTGCGACAACAAAATTCATTGCAGCGTCCATTCGTCCATATTAGTGTAAGAGGATTTATTTTCACATTGATATATGTTGGAGTTTAATTCTCGTCGTATTTGTGAACAAATACAGAACAATTTCTGGTTAGAGGCAGTGGGAAAATATATATTTTTACTACACGGGGGTGGGAGAGGCGTAATATTCTGTACCTTGCTACATGTGTACAAAGCTGCGGCGGCCTTTGTGGCCTTAAGTTACACTACTGAAATTACTTTGCGGCCCACTGGATGGCGCTCACATCCCAAGGTTTGGCCGAGGCACAATTGTTAAGAATCACTGAACTACTAAGATCTGAAAATGTTTCCCTTCGTAATTCAAGAATTTTCTTTACACTAACTTGTACTATAAATAGGGAATTCTCATTAATATTACGTTTGTGGAATATGAATTAAGCAGCATGATCCACCCGTTTTCTCAGGGGGCGGCCATTTTGTCTTAGACTGCCAGATTATTATTAAAAGTGTATTTACACTTAAACACAGACACCTGCACAAATCCTCAGCCTAAAGGCAAAATTACACAATTTTGTTTTAACAATTTAACCTTTGTGGACTGCCGTGACCAGAATGTCTGAGAATTTACACGGACATAAAGAAAAAAAAAGATACATTACTTTTTAGCCCAAGATTTTATTATGACAGGAAGTTAAAATTTATCATGCTTTTAGGCTGACAAAATGTCATATATAACATATTATTTCAATTTTCATTATTCTTTATATAGCTCAAATTCGAGATTGATGTACAAGGTTCCACCGTGACAATGCAAGTCCCCCAAAAAAGTATAGCTGAGTACCACCAGTGCAAGACGCAACCACTAATACAGTATTAACTTGACTCTTACTCTGAGTTCATAACATTTTAAAGACAGATTTTGACACATCACTTTTATTTGGTCTGATTTGATAGTGCACGTGTACCTAATGTATCTTGTGGCCAAAGAATAGACAACGCCAACTCATCAATTAAGCGTGGTAACGGTAGTGCCATGGCTGCCAATGGAACTTATTTATTTATTTATTTATCTAATTATTTTTATTGATGATGTGACTGAACTCTGAAATGTCTCAGGCAATATTATCTGCTCATACTCAGTCAAATTCTTCAGAACTCATGAACGGTATGTTACAGTGCAGGTGGGCAATTATCCCGCAGAGGCAACTAACTCATTTAAAGCTATTACGTGGAATGTTATGCATTGACCAATCACCTGACCCGACTATGCGAGATATGAGTATTATAAGAATTGCCTCGATTTATGGACCTTACTATAACTAGTCCTCAGGTTTGAGTGAGACATTTCACCAAAGACAGACAAAGCCACCCACCTCATGGATGAGAGGCACGTGAAGGGACAGCTAAGTCACAGCTGAGAATTTGTACAAGCTTTTGTAGCATAGAAATCAATAAACAGCACACAAGACACCACGAAAGCAAAACTGCTATCATAAAAACAAGATGCATAAAACAGCACTTCTTTCAAACTCTAAATCTAAAGATAAAGGTAAAGCGTTGTGTTTGGTTTCCATTTGCCTTTTTGAGAGCAGCCCAGATAAGAACGAGTCAAATTGTCCAAATGCAGGGAGCAGCTTATTGATTGGCCGCTGCACACAATGCTGCCATCGAGTCACATTCCTCACATGCCAGTCAGTCTGTCAGTGACCCTGAAACGGAGCCCACTTTCCCAATTAGGGTCATTAGCGTGAGTCGGCAAGTGGCCCGGTCACACACGGCTGCAGAGCAGGTCCACTCTGGCGCGGTGGAAGGACTCCAAGCAGAACAACACAATCACAATGTTTTCACCAAGACGTCCATCAGGACATTCAGAGGCGTAAGTGATATTTGGAGGCCAAAACAAAGAGCTGAGGGAGTCGGAGAAAACTCAACTCTTGGACTCTGTGCATTGAGCTTATAAATAAAGTTGCCTCCCATCACCAGACTGGCAGTTGTGGCAGTTGATTCATTTTACACTGCTCTTGACCGCAGAATTGGCATTCAGCACAGGAGGTTTTCAGCTAAGCACGCACCAAAACCACCATTCATACTTTGTTTATCTGTACAAGCCCAAAAGTTGTTTTTTTCCAGATGTAATATTATCGTCTTATATGAAAATAATTTAGGATTCTTGTCTCACATTTTCCTATTCACCACAATAGTTTTCTAAACGAGCGATTCAGACAGCAAATCATTTACATCTGGTGGTTACATCTTTTTTTGACTGCGCATTGTCACCCAAAAATGAGTCGTTAATGTACTGCTGATTGTTGTTGTTACTCATTTGACTGCTTATTTGTTTGTTCAAATGAAGCTTCAGTTTGTGGATAGCTGGAAAATTATATATATGTATTGGGGGTGTCAAAATCTGTGTGTTCATTGTGAGTTAATTTTAAGTTTCCTTACTTGGAAAGCCTGTACTGGTGGAATTCCATGTCAACATTTAGCAAAAATGTATTCATTAATAATGCATATATTTGTGGAGTCTGGGGTCAAGTTGTATTTTACTTAACTTATTTTACTTTGAATGTGCAGAATTTCCCAAGTTACTTCATGTTAAAGATTAGGTAGCTATTAAGAAAAAAGAAAAGAAAAATGCACTGAGCTTTCACCGTCTTACAAATGAAAAAAGACCTCACAAATCAACATCACACTTATTTTTTTACAGTCTTTTTAATTGTATCTCAATTTTATGAATTATTATGAAAGTACTGTATCAATGATTAAAAGCTGCAGCCATATTTCTATTAGTTTAAAATGTTTCCACTTTTATGTTACAGTTTTTCTCCATAGGTTTGGCACATTTCTTAAAACTGAAATTACATTTTCAAAATACCACGGGCAAATCCCAAAACCACCTTATAATTGGTGTCAACTGAATGGCATTTCTCATTGCTCTCATCAATTAGCCAATGTCTCAATTGCCTCAGCGGATCTGTGCAAATGGTTGTGTACATTTAGCCTACAGTTAGCACAATGTGCTCACATTTAGCGCATTTTCCAGATGAATAGATCTTGCTGATCGAACTGGATTTGTTGTTTTTCATTCGAATGGTTGTCCTCTCCAAAACATGTCAGCAGGACTTCAGTGTGGAAGTCATTACACGCAAAATCATCTGTTCAATTGTCAAAATGCGAATTTCCATCGTGGCCATCTCATCAGGGTCTGGTTTACAACCCATCCAAGATGCTCATGGAGCTACTACCACCATACTCTCCTTTCTTCAATCCAATTGAGGAGATTTTTTTTCCACTTGGAAATGGAGAGTGTATGAACATCGGGCTCAAGACCAGTTGGCCCTACTTCAAGCAATGGATGCTGCATGCGAGGACATCACAGGTGATCAGTGTACAGGATGGTTGAGACATTCACACCGTTTTTTTTCTTCCTCGCAGCATTGCAAGGGAAAATATCAGCTGCGACGTGGATGAAAACGTTTGGCCAAACAGAGAGCAGCGCATGGATGGCCAAAAGAATGAGGACGATGGCCAAGACCCCCAATACATATGTATAATTTTCCAGCTATCCACAAACTGAAGCTGGTGAAGGTGACGATAGTGACTAGAGAAAGTGTTACAACAGTTTGTTCTGCATTAACGCTGTGTGATAATATATAATTTTAGCTATTAGTTTTTTGTTTTTCATAAATATACTATACGAAATCCGGCTTAAACTTTCTTTTGTTGCATTCTAATGTATAAGTAACTTTGTGTGAATAAAAAAATAAAAACTGTTGTTTCCTTGACTGCGAGTGGAATATGTCAAACCGCAAACTTTGAAAACGGCTCTTGTAAAATAATTTCCCCCCTCAGTTTTATATATAATTGTATATTGTTAGCAGCACCTACTGTTGTGACAAAACATCTAATCATTTTTGACTTGCAGTGCTCACGCAATGCCAAAGGGATGATGCATTGTGGGGGCACTGACTACTAATAGAAATTTGGTTTTGACACAGAGGTAAGATGTTTTGGGAGAGATATGAACTTTTGCAGATGTGTTGTGTAAAATCATCTCAGTTATTTTTGGCAAAAGCACTAAGTCAGGGGTGCTCAAGTTTGGTCCTCGAGAGCCCCTATCCAGCCTGTTTTCCATGTTTCTCTCCACTAACACACCTGATTCATGATCAGGATCGTTATCAGGCTTCTGCAAAGCTTGCTGATTAGCTGATCATTAGATTCAGCTGTGCTGCAGGAGGGGAAACATTGAAAACAGGCTGGATAGGGGCTCTCGAGGACCGCACTTGAGCACCCCTGCACTAAGCGAATGCAGATAAGCCAAAGCAATTGAGAAGGCTCTTTGCAGTCGTGACAGTACCGACTCTTTCTTTGGGAGAGGAACTTGGACTGAAGAATGTGTGACTAGTTTTGTGATAGATACGGGCCTTTGCTAATGAACTGATAGATTGTGCAAAAATGTAAATGAGCTTGCTGTTTTGAAAATGTAATTTCAGTTTCAAGAAATGTGCCAAACCTATGGAGAAAAACTGCCACAAGAGTATAAAAACTCAGGGGAAAAATATTGTTCATTTTATTGTACATTTAGAACAGATATAAATGTGCAATTATTTGTTAGTTAACTATTGAAGTCATGCAATTAATTACGATTAAAAAAATTGAATTGCCTGACACCCCTAATATATATATAAAACTGCAAATACCCTCTTCAATTGTCTTTCTATATCAAAATTAGAACATCTGTACGTTAAAAGTGATCTAAGACTTAGGCTACATATTGAGCGTACTGAATGATTTCATATACAATGTATATATTTATTGTCGTGGTCATATGAGAAACTGTTCTTCTACAGTACACCATTGCAAACTACAATCATAATAAACATATTAGTTGTCAAACAATTAACCAATTGGAACTGTGCAATATTATTATTATTTCAATACATGTTTTCACTGTTCTTGTACTGGATCTCATTCAGGCAGAATGTGTGTCGTCAAAATGGCTCCCACAGCATCCGCTAAGAATTCCATAATATGCGAGTTGTCATGCTGAATTTTCAGGGATATAAGAGGAAGTATTGTATCTGTAGTTCATCTGGATGTGAGACCTCCTTACAGTATTTGTCTTTACAGAATCAAACACGTTTTATGCTTCTATCTCAGTGTTTATAAGGATTTACTATACAGCTCTGAGCACCACCTACATTCTCTTGAATCATTACCAACCGAGCAGTCTGTTTTTTTCCCCCTTTTCTTCCCCCACTCAAGTCGAGATAAGGTGCGCAAAGAGATTTGGAAAGTGGAAGAACAGAATGATCAGTCAGCGACTTTCACATTCAAGAGACATTAAAGCGAAATGACTCGGAGAGAAATCAGTGGAGATTAGCGCTCAAGCTGTTGGCAGGTTGGGCTGCTGAAAAGAAGCTGAAAAGAATCTGAGCTGTGGAGCTGCCAGTTGCGTGCGTAGATTCATCAGGTTAGACGGCGATGGCTGGATGAGGCTGCGGGAAACGTGCTGAAAGGTGGCACCTTCCTACTTGTGAAGTGTTGAACAAACAGTAAATGTTTCTCAATGTTCCCGGTGCCAAAAGTGGAATAAAGTTGTCAGAGGAGAGTGCAGAGTTAATGCACATCTGTTTTCAAATGTAGGGAAGATATCTGAAAAATAAATACACAAATAAAAGTCTAGTATAGCACATAAAATGCCGTATGCACTGCAGCATGCTTGAATGGTATGCTGTAATATTTGTACCAGCGTCAACAATGGCTCTAATAACACAGTTCGACAGTACACTGCGGGTGTACTCACACAGTGCGTTTAGTGTTTGTTTGATGTGTTGTCTGCCTTGTAGAGTGTGAAGCCACTCACCTTGTTCTCTGTCATAAAGAGGCTGTTTGCAGAAAGCTCCTCAGACTTACTGCAAAGTGTGCTGAAAAGCACGGCACTCAGACAGACCGGCTAGCTGCTGATCTCAGCGGCATGTTAGTAAATCATAGTGGGGAAAAGAAATAATCATCCTGCTTTGTTTGTATAACTGCTAAACCAACCCAGTCCCAGCAAGTGAGCCATGATTGTTTACCACTCCAGCTGTGACACCCTCCACTACCAAAATGGACAAGAGCGAGCCGTATTTGCTTAGAGGAACCCGCTTTGTGTTTTCATACTTATTGCTGAGGTGTTTGGTGTTAATAATACCACTTAATGCTGAAGGAATACCAAATATATCTGCACAGTTGGCCAACATGAGATGCTGTGTTGAAGTAAGCAAGACTGCCCCCCAGCGGAGATGCAACGCCACAGCTCATGTTGAAGGAAATGCAAAAAACTCCTGTGGCAGGATTTTCTGATTGGCAGATTTCAAAGCACTGCAGAAAGACAAGTTTGTAGTTATTATATATTTTTTTAAACATAATTCTTGACGATTAGCCCTTTGCAATTAATTTTTTTTTTTAAAAATCAGTAATTTTTTTTTTTAGTTCCCTCAAAAGAATTGCTTTAATTAAGAGGTTTTGAATTTGAATTTCGGCTATCTTCTGTGCAAAACACTTTTAGTCCCATTTGACAAGGCTATGGCCTGACTAAATAAAGCTCCTCTCATCAGTTCAACATGCCACAATTTGTAAAAAACAACAACAAATAAATAAAAATAATAATCAAAAAATCCTTATATTAAAAATGAGTTTTTAGCAAATCATGCGTGATAAGTTTCCTCAAAAAAGTTGTAAATCGTCAAATTCATGAACGCCAAATCATGAATTTATGGGGGTTCCGCTAATAATCTTGTGCATGGTTCAAACCTGTTTAACATTTGCGTAAGAGATGGGATTTTTTTCCCCGGGGTTGATCATTTGTTAAATACACGCTTGAGTAAATAAAAAGTAAAATTGAGTCGAGCCAGCTGTGTAAAAGATAGTTGTCTAAATCAATACACCACGGGTGTAAATTTTTTCACGGGCTTCCCTCGTTGAGCCGTTATCACGTTAGAACCAACTAAATGGTGAATCGTCTCAATTTTAACCTCCCTTCATTTTCTTGACATCAGCTGAAAAGATGTACACCTTTCAAGAATTCAAAGATGCTGTCAAATACCACTAGAGGGAGCCCGTGTGACAGTTTGAGCAGAGTTTGAGGACATTCTAAAAATAATTTTGTATGAGCTTCAACTCCACCTCATTACGATTTATTTAATTCAACAAAAAAACATAAGCCACAATACTTCTATCACCTCATCCCCGCCCTCTTATGATATTATGGTTGTTCCGACAGGTGGTGTTACCTGACTGTAACTGGGAAGCAGGCAGATATGAAGAGGACGTGCAGAGGCAATAAAGCCATAACCGACTTCATGTATGGTGGGGACGTTATACACAAGCACCACCTGCTCTTCGTTAGGGCTCTTTACCACCAGCTGGCCAGTGTTTTATATCTCTTCTTTTACAGTGGCTGTGATTAGATTGAAAAGGTCAGGTGGAAAATGGAGAAGCTCGTGTCGTCATCAGGATGTCCTGCTCCTTTCCAACGCTCAGATGATGTCAGACACAAGACGAGATGCTGGTCCTGGAGCATTACAAGACTTAGATCAGTTTATTCTGTGTCGCCACCCTGTGGTTTTGGGGGTGCATGGCAGAAGATCATGACATCGCCTGGCACAGTCGGGATATCCAGGAGGCAGGACCATATGTACAAAAAAGCAATGAGACTCCAGTGCACATTACTGATATTCAACAGATTGTTCTCATATATCATTTTCTCACGTGTTCGGGAGATTTTGGCTTTGTTTCTTTGTAACATAAGGATTTGTGTGCTCATCCATCAAATTGAATGTTGTGTTGGCCTCTTGGCAGCATCCCTGACCAATTTTCTTCTTCTCGTCTTTTCATCAATTTGAAGTGACGTCCAGTTCTTGGTAATATCACTTTTGTGTCATATTTTCTCTGCTTGATGACAACGGCCTTAACTGTGATTCTGTTCCATGGTATGTTTAATGCCTTGTAAATTATTTGGTAAGCTTCCTGATACATTTGAACAATGAGATGCTGTGGAAGCTCAAAATTGGTCCTTTTTTTCCACAAAGACTTTAAACAGGGCTGTGTAGACTTTTTTTTAACGCACATTCAGCCTCCAGTTTACCTGCTGTGACCCTATAACAATACAGTACCTATACATATATAAATAAGGATGACTTGACTTAACTTGACAAGCGGATGGATTTAAGAATATGGGTTTAGTGCCATCTAGTGGTGAGCCTACAGACTGCAACCAGTGGGACTGCAACCGCCCATTGTGTGTGCCCACCGACTGAAAACAGGAAGGAAAAATCCCAGTAGCTTTCCAGCATTTCATGGAGGCGGTTGCCTGGGAAACAATTTAAGTCAATTCGATATACTGTAGCATCCTTCTCTCTCTCTCTCTCTGTCTCTCTCTCTCTGTCTCTCTCTCTCTGTCTCTCTCTCTCTCTCTCTCTCTCTCTGACTCTCTCTCTCTCTCTCTCTCTCTCTCTCTCTCTCTCTCTCTCTCTCTCTCTCTCTCTCTCTCTCTCTCTCTCTCTCTCTCTCTCTCTCGCTCAAATATACGATTGTAGAGTTCATTTTGACATCCATTAAATACACAAATGTGTTGTACATTGACTGAATGCTAACATTTAGCAATTTGATATATGGTGGTGTTTATTATGGTGATGAGATCATTTTGTGAAAATTCTCCTTATTGTCACCCTTCCCATTGAACATAAGTATGGCTAATCACTCAAGCTAAACTAATTAAAGACAAGCTGTTTTGTATAATACACTAAATCCAAACGCCTCATGATCCAAATGCAAAATAAAAAATTCTGACTAAACACTTCCTGTCTGAGTGCCCAGAGGATTCTTACCCTGGATTCCAATTTAAAGTATAGGCTATAGGGAGAGTGCAAGCATGTTCAAAGGCACATCTTTGAATTATAATCAGCGGGAAGCAATTAAAAAAACCTGCTTGCTTCCCTCGTTACTTTTCCACAGCCATGTTCTGCTAATGGCTTTGGATCATGGTTAAGCCTTCCTGCAAATGGCTCTTAATCCAGTAGGCCTGCATTTGGTTACCTGAGGGAAATACTATCCACGCTCTCTGCTACCCCCACGAAAGACGACAGATTAGTCCAATATATATTAATCCCCCCCATTTATCTTTGTCAACTAAGGGCCCAAAAATAATTTGTGAGAGAACAAATAAGAGTCAGAAGGCAGGTGCCTGCCACCTCATGTCATCTCATGTCACTTCTTGGATTGCGTCACGATGAGCTGATGATATTACGCTGCTCATTTTGCACAGCATCAACATTTCATGGGATGAGTCTTGATTTTTCTTTTAAGCAAACAGGTGGTCTTTCAGTGCATCTAAAATGCAAAATGGCCATCAGACTTGCATGGATGTTGAAGAAAAAAAATCTAAATTTTTTTGTGCCACGACCCAGGCACTTGAGGCACTTGAGTACATTGGGATGATGAACTCAGATGTTTTTACATTTACAGTTCATAAGAAGACCAGGAAATATAACAGCATATAACAGCTATATCTATCTATTAAAACACCCATTGTATGTTGTACATGTATGTTTGGCCCAAGTATCAAAATGTTGATTTAAACAGGAGACTCAAAGTATTATCTTAAAGAGACATCAAACCTCTCTGAGGTTGTAGCATTGATGTCCCCGTGGTCTCACCAATGAAACTTATTATTAGAAGCTGGCATAGGGCCACAGTTACAGCACATTTAATTCACCATTATAGTTGTGTGCCACTGCCTTTCATTGGAAAAAGGGTCATAAACATCAAACAAATTTTCTATGAAAATTTTTTCTACTAGGCCATAACCGGAGCATCCATCCATCCATCCATCCCTATCTATCTATCTATCTATCTATCTATCTATCTATCTATCTATCTATCTATCTATCTATCTATCTATCTATCTATCTATCTATCTATCTATCTATGCTGCCACTGTATATTGTAGCTAATGTACTTTGTAATGTTTTCATGTTGCAGGGGGAGTCAAATCTCTGACGTTCAACGTGCAACGTTCATGGTAAACATGCCACATTGCCAGCAGGCCTTATTCCTCACCCCTACATCCTCAACTGCACCTGAATGTCAGTTGCCAGGCTGATAACAACTTATGTCACTACAGTACATGTCAATGGAAGCTGAACGAGCACGCAGTATGCTCCATGATAATATACTTGTACAAGAGATCTATCAAATAACGCCATTTGTTTTGCTTGAGTTTTCTACATTCTATGACCTTGGCTTTTGTTTACAGTGAGTGAGACTAAAATAAAAATTAGCGACCAACTTGCCGACTGCAGGTGAATAAGGGCACGTCTCATAGTATATGATATCATCCTCGAGGATCTCGTGACCAAAGATATCATGATAATAATTTAATTTATGTAAATGATGTTGCATTTGTTTTGAAAGGCAACAAAATGACTTTAGCACACATACAAAAAAAAAAGGGCATGCCAAAAGGGCATGTGCCAAATGTCTTATAGAATTTCATTCAATCTATGTAGTGACATTTGAAGGGGCAGGAATCCACTTCCGCATGTCAAACATAATTTGAAAGGTACTGTTTAAAAAAAACAGATAAATGATTAATTATTAATAATGAATGATGATGGTGCACCAAACGATCAGAAGGGGCATCCATCTGGAACGCGAGTGCTTAAAGTCCATCGGCCAGCACATCTGTATATTGACAGTGAATGGCAAAATCTTGGCAAAATCTTGGCAAAATCTTGGCAAAATCTAAAGTCAACAGATGTATTACACGTGACTTTTATCAGTATACTGTACATACAGGTGGACATGGTTGATGTCATTATTTTAGAAAGTCAAACTCATTAAGTAGAAATGTATTGTCTGTGATGATATGCTGTGAAAAAAAAGAAGTGTTTTTTTTTGTTTTTGCTTGCATTAAAACCTCTCATTTTTGTTGAAATGTATTTATTTATGATTTATGATCTCATAAATCTCTGGCGAAAAACTCATGTCCATGTGTGTCAGTTTGACTCTTGGTCATCTCTTTGGCGAGTCCACTTCAGGGATGAGAAAAGCTGCACAGTGTTGTCGAGTGATGGAGCGAGGAGACCAGTCGTCTTGACATCTTCTACCTGGTTGTGGCCAATCAAAAAAAGCACACTGAGGTAAATGTACCTAAACGTCAAGTTTGTAAGTTTCGGGGGAAAAAAAGTAGCTTTAGCAGGAATGTTTGTTCCTTGCCAGCAGATTAAGTGTCCTTATGACGTTCTTTATGTATTTTGTATGAATGCAGTATTTCCACAATCCTACATCCCTCTGTTAACCACTTGTCTAAATAGTCATAAATCACTACTGAACTCTGGCTTTTTATTAAGAAGGCACTAAAGCTTTCAAAGCTGCTGTGTGGGACAAGAAAACATGCAAACATTCTCTGCTGCAGTAAATAATTGCCCCAAATTACAGCAAATGATTGCTTTGCTTAACATGATCCACACGTTGCGTACACACGATAGCAGACAGCTGCTTTCTCACCATGCAGATTGAACTGTTATCGTCCCTTGGGGTGGGGGGGGGGGGGGGGTCGCTGACGGCGGGTGGCGGTGGAATCAGCCTTTCAGTCGAAAGGGAAGACTTACTGAGTGATCCATTTTCCCCTCGCACGGATCAGACTTCATTTGTTGTATCCGTGTCGTCAGCTGGGATTGCGATTTCCTTTCCTTTTTGACCCGTGCGCGTCATAAGGCAGACTCGCGCAGGAGTGAAGTTGCAGAAGAACAAACATGAATGGTGGAAACTTGAAGGCTGTGGAGCCTGCCTGAGGTCCAGTCCTAAATCTGAGGGTTGTGGGACCGACTGACTTACTGTACTCTCTTCATTGCCAGCCTTTGAGGAAGGATTGGAAAAGTCATCAAGAGGATTTCGAAACAAACCCAGAACACATGTGCTCACCGACGCAGCTCTCCAAACATGAAGTGATTAATATCGAATATGTGGAATTAATTGGGAATTTCCTAGTGACAACAAACTGTTTAAGAGACCTCAAGAATAATCTTGCGTTGAACTGCATCAGTCTGCGTTCACAAATTCACCCATGAAATTTGTTGTGAGGTAGAAGAAGTGACTTTGCGGTTATCTTTACGTACGCAGACTAAAGAGATCAAACGCCTGTGCAGGGAAGAGGCGATAACTGCCATTTTGTCAGGAAACGACACTACTATCAAACACATCCACTCTGCGTTATGTCACGTCGCCATTTGCAGCAAGAACAATAGAAGATTTAGCAGCCAAAACAGTGCAATTGGATCATTTGTCATGTGGACTCCATGCCAGGAAAATACAGAGCAGCTTGAATATGACTGCAGTAAACGTCATGGTTCAAAAACGAGCTCAGCTGCCTTGACTTTGACCCGTTCAATAAATAGCTGCAGTTATCTGAGAAGTTGGCAATACATGAACACATTTACAATTGCTGATTCGTAGACAAGGATTAGTGAGTAGACGTCAATCACTGGACACAACATTAGGTACATCGCTACAATCGATTGAGAATTTGAGATTATAGAGCTTAATTTTGATTGACACTGTTAGAGAATATTATCACAATGACAACTTTAGTATTATGTAGATGCATCACAATGAGATCTGTTTCTAATATGCTAGGTTTCCGTTCTGAGCTTCCTTATTCAGGGTCATGATATTATCAAATCCATGGTATATTCATAATTCTATCAGCACTGTAGTGCTAAAATGATGGTGCAATATAATCACTAGGCCACTTCATTTGTTTATGCACGATGAACGCTCATTCTAACTTTTGAATTCTAGGGATGAGCGAGTACCAATACCGGCCTTATTTCAAGGTATCGATACTCGTGACAGCGACCAATATCAATATCGCCCTCTTGTGGACGTTTTATGATCAGTCACTCGAAGGGACAAATAAGAAGAATACAAAATCAGGCTGACCTATTAATTTCATGCAATTTTAAGATAAATAAGCTATATCAGGATATATAGATCCATCTTTAAAAGTATCTGTCATTATTTTCTGGTGAGAAATTTTGTGTATCAAAATCGGTACTTGGTATCAGTGGCTATTTAACAGCTGAGCAGTGGTGTTGAACATCCCTAATTCTTTTTCTCGTACAATATTTCAACTCTTCCTATTATTATCACACCGCACACCATGATGCACTGCAGCTGAACACCATTTTAAACTACAAACACAATAATAAGCATAACTTTAAATGAATACCACAATAAGCATCAATCAAAAGGTAGCACATTTTGAGTCAACTTTTTTGATCCTAATTAAACGCACATTTCATTTGATTAAATGTGGAATATTTGAAGAAATTACTGGCGGTGACATTTCAGAGCTGCACCAGCGAAGAAAAATAAAGTTCATCCAATCATTTTCTACTGTGGACCGCTTGACTCATCAGAATCAAGAGAGATGTGGGCGATCATGAAAGCTGGAGAATGTGGAAAAAACCCATCCAGCTGCCTAAAAAAAAGAAAGAATAATAATTATTAGGCCTATGTGTATTTTTCAAAACAGAGCCGATATTACCATGTAAAGATATTGCCTCATGTTGCCAACCTCTCACCAGCTGACCTCATCACCCCCACCGCCGCCTTTGAGGTTCACGTCCCCGACCAAGTGGTCCTTAGGTCAAAGAACTGGTCCCTCAGGAGCAAGGTCTTCACCTCTCTCCTTTTAAAACATCATCTTGTTGTGGCAGGGTCATGTCTACTTCTGCAGACATTTCCTCAAGATGATGACCAGGAGGAGCAGCTGCAGGTAGAAGTTGAAACTCAGAGGATGAACACCTGGATATGGATACTGCAAAACATCTTTATAATAATTAAGGGTGCCCAAAAATTGTGCGCTCATTTTTTATTAATTTAAAGTTCATATTTTTTGTTTACGCGCAATTAATGACCGCCATTTATTTGGAAAGCCTGTATTGGGGGAATTCCAGTCGCAACACAGCAGACACGTCCACGTCAAGATTGAACAGTAATTAATTTAATAATAATGCTTTTTATTTGTGGAGACTGAGATCGAGTTGCATTTTACAATTTTAAAAATGTGCAGAGTTTGACAAGTTACTTCATGTTAAAGATTAGATAGTTCTTAATATGAAAAGAAAAATGCACTGAGCTGTCACCAACAACTTGCAAATGCAAATATGCCATCTAGTGGCATAAAAATGACATCAACACAAATAAATTTCACACTTGTTTTTTACAGTACAAAACATATTTTTTTATTTTAACTCAGTTTTATGAATTATTATGAAATTACTGTATCAATGACTGAAAGATGCAGCCATATTTCTATTATCTTAAATGTATTTCCACTTTTATGTTAACAAGAGTATGAACATTTTTTGTTGTACATTTTATTGTACATTTAGAACAGATATAAAATGTGTGAAGTCATGTGATTAATTAATATTTTTACACGTATTTCTTAATTTGCTGCAGTACTTTCAAATTACAATTTTAAAGACAAGCTTCAGGGGCAATAGCACAACTTAATGTGTTCTATAAGGTTACAAGTTGCTTTTGTTTTTTTTCTTCACACACATGAACACACACACGTTCACCCCGCTCTCTCTTATTTTTGGAGACGCAGGGAGATCCTCTGCCAAAGGCCGCTTTATACTGCCGGGCCTCCAATCCAAACGGCCCAACAACATTTAAGAAACCTCCAGGGCCCATGAAGACTAAAAAGCAACAGAGGAAAAAGTGCAATAGACGAACGACCACACATATTGACTGAGCTCATCCCACCAAGCTGCAGTAAATCACTTTGAAAGCGAAAGACGTGCTATCATCGAGGGCCCATAAAGCCACCATTTGTATGAGCAGCCTCCTCGCATATAACTGTCACTAACCATCGTGTTGGTGAACATTTCATAGTACGCCTCTCACTAAGATCGCACTTTTAAAACGAGTGAAAGTTCTTGTCATGGAAAACATTCAAGAAATTAAAATAGGTCCAGTTGAACAAAGTGTACCTAAAAGATGGCGGAACCATCAACATTGGATACCATTTCATTTATCCTACAATTGACTAATTGTTGTCAGGAGGTTTCATGCATTATGTAGCCTCCTAAAAAGAGAAACGTAAACAACAACAGCAAAAATAATCTTGTGACGTGTACAAAAAGTGTTGCTTTTTTTTTGTAGCATGCATTTGTTTCTGTAATGAAATCATAAAAAAAGACTAATGGCAACATGATGATGCTTTTAGCATCATTAACTACAGTGTAGGCAAGTGAGATTTTGGCAAAAACAACAACAAACAAACACAATTATTATAATTTTTTTCATGTGTTCTATGAATATAAACAGAGTCATACTGGATATGCATCATTTGAAATGTACATAAACAATAATTATTAACCCACTGATCTGAATATATGACTGCATAGCCGATAGCTCATACACGCCCATGCGAGCCGTTGAAGCGACAGGCCGGCCATCTTGCTCCTCCCATCTCACGAGCAGACATAAACTATACGGTATACGTACAGATTAGACATATACAGCTTGTAGGCAGTTAGTATAGGGCCGGGTTGGTGGGCTTGTGGGGTGGTCACTATTTTCTAACAAGATAAAAATAAATAAATAAAAAAGAACAAGTGGACAGTATGTGCTGCTTCCTGTTGGTGGAACACAAATTCGGTTTTCCTGCAAGAGGCCTGGCAGACTAGTCTTGTTCACATGGGATATTATTCCCCTATGCAAAGTTTGATAACTGCCGAACAAGTCAAATAAACAAACAGAGAGGACGTGATTTATGGGTGCAGGACACAAGAGGTTTGTTTGTTGGTCCGAGTTGTTTTCTTGTGTTTGGTTTGGGCTTTATAATTGCAATGTTGCTCCTGCTAATTGTTTCATTAAGTATACTTAGTTGTGCAGTACTGAGCAGTCTGTTTGATGTTGCGCATTAGAGTGCACGCAAAAAACAAAGCCACCTCGCTGACCTCAATTCCAGACGGGCACTCGTCTTTCTTGAGAAATTCGGTTAAGTTCAGCCCGTCACTGACTGCCATGAGCTGGCTTTGTACACCAAATGGGGCAGGAGTCAAGATGTGGTGGACTTCCCTCACTTCAAGCGTCTGCCATGTTAGCCAGGTTGAGCTAGCAGGCCATTTTTGACCACAGTTTACTCTAGGAGCAAGCGAAGGCGACATGGAACATGCAACGGTATTTACTTCATCACTGGATTGATGTGGGTGGTCCCCCCTCTCGGCCCCTCCTTTTCATTGGAACACAATGGCTGCACCAGACGCTGCACTCTCACATACTGTCCTGCCTCATTGGAAAAGCCATAAAACACGGTCGTCCTGGGCTCCCAGGCATAATATATTTGGAGCATTTTCTTCCCTCACAGGTTACCCCACATTTGCTACTTATCACCACAAGAACGAAAGGAATTTTTATCAATATATTGACATTTCCAGAAATCTGATTTTAGACATCGTCTTAGCTTAGCAAAACACCCAATTGTACTTCAAGAAAAACATCCCCGAAGGTGATTTCTTGAGTAAAAACCAGCATTCATATCCTTTTAAGAAGATTCAGAGGTGTTTTTATTCTTTTCAGTTCAAAATGTTACCTAAAGTTATTGTTGACGCTTGCATTAGAACACAAGATCGGCTATTGAGTAATGTGTGCATGACCTTGCCACATGACCCGAGGCAGTGGAAATGAAGCAGAGCCATAATTTTGCTGAATTTGACTTTTGACCAGAGAGGAAATCTGCTCCAATATGGTTTAAATTATTTCACTTCCAATTTTTCATGGCTCATTAGAGAAGGGAAACTGCACTGTAAACCAAGGACAAATAATTAAAGCATTCGTAGACTACCTGTTAAACATTCATACACATCACACAAATACCTCCCAAGCTGAACAGTGCAAAAATTCAACACATAGAATCTAGCACTTTGTCACATCAGGCATCATCAAATCAATTCAATTCACAGTTTTTTTTTAATTTTTTTTATTAAATGTTTATTATTATTATAACCTTCACAGGGAAATCTAAACTCACGATCTAAACTCTGTTTGATATAACCAATCAGATCACACACATGCAGGCGTGCAAGAAGTAATACTGTATCTACAGCGAAAGCTGCATGTTAACAATGCTGCATCTCTTCAGCCGGGGAAGTGGGGATGCATACCTCAACAGTAGCCAGGAAGTAGACTAGGATCTCGCCGACAACTAGTTGTTATTTTTAAATGCAAATACTATTTTTATATACAAAAGCTAAATGTCGCTTAGTGACTCAAAAATCGGAAAATATCAAAACAACTGCCACAGTATTTTGGATTTTATGGACATTCAGCCTTTTTTTTTTTTTTTTTTGCACCATACAGTTGTGCTTATAAGTTTACATACCCCTGGGGCAATGGTGTCCCAATTATTGCCCTTCATTCATCATTTTTAAGCGGCCCATGGCATGTAATAAAAATGACCCCTGCTACTGATGAATTTGTTTTACTGTATACTGTAGAGCTTTTCTATAAATCAACAATTTACAATAAAACAAGTCAGACTCACAACATTTCTCTTCATAAAAAGTGAATAAAGACGATTTTTTACAATCAAAAATGGTTTCTTCCAATTTCTGCTCTGCGCCATGATCCAAATTGTGAAAATATCACAAATGGTTCCCAAGTAACTGCTTTAAAAAGGGTCAACAGATTGCTCCTCTTGTGCTTCTGAATGTCAAGATTGGATTGGGGCCATTTGGCTGCTGCTCAGTGTCGGAACTGATATTTTCTGGTGGGTTACGGGGTCTCAACCACAGCAAAATCTGGTCAAATCCAAAACTATTTGCCTTATAGAAAGTTGTTCAGGTAGCAAGTTATTTTTTTCAACACTGTAATATATGAACACAATGCAATTGTTTGATTGACCGATTTTTTTGTGTACGTGATAAAGTCAAAAAGTTCCCAAGGGGCCCTTAAGCATCTTTTGATTTTTCAGAGGAAAACGTTTGGACAACCCTGCCCTAGGGGTACGTCAACTTATGAGCACAACTGTATACACTGTATTATATATTCATTCAATCATCTTCAGCAAATACTAGGCTGATCTTGAAAAACGCAACACATATGAAACTTCCTGTTTTCAAATACAAATTCTGTAAAAATAAAGCAGTTATTAGTGTGCTGCCAACTAGAGTCTAATAGTGGAATTACAGCCAACATAATTTAGTTTTAAATTGACCCACCTGATTTATTGTCTTCATCCAATGTATTCCACATTGCCACTCCATAAACTAACAAATTTAACTTAAAACTACTTGAACAGTAGTACTGTGTACCCCAAACAATTTCACCTCTCAAGACATACCTGTATGTTCTTTTGCTGCCTGCCATCAGACAAATAGTACTGATTCATTCCAGCAAAAAGTGAAAATGCCACTGGGTGACACTACAATTATTTTTTTCAACCTTAGAAAAATATTTTCATAACTCTTCCGATGAAACATCGACTTAAAACTAGTTGAATGGTACCTTTGCCATGGCCTGAGGGGGTCTGTATCATTTTTACTGGCACTAAACAACTTTCAGGAGGATGGTAGGAGCACAGCCACACAAAAAATTACAAATGTGCTGACTGCTTTATGGCATACGTCACTTCCCCCTTTAACCATTCGTTACAAAGACGGAAGTAAATTTTAATGCCGTGAGCCTAAAAATTGACGCAATGCGCATGTCCTCATGAGAAACGTGGTCTTCCTTCAGGCATAACGTTACCGACGTTATCTATATGGCGGCGCCATAATCAACGCAAACTGAAAGTTCCTTAGTGTTGTTTTAAACATGTATGAAATATAAAACATTGCATGATCTCTATAGTTAATAAAGATTCTACCATAGCAAACGTTTGAGTCAGGAAAAAAAGAAGAAAGAAATCACTTGACATCATTTTTCAAAATTGTTTGGAAATTAAAACAATATGGAAGTTACCGGGCTAATTGTGTTTGACTTTGACGGTTCCACTGTATTAATCCTAAAACGAGGCCGTGCGCATGTAACTTCCTTCATCAAAGTGATGTTTCATGGGCATGCACACAAGCAGTTTAAGGAGTGCACAGACACGGACAGTCATAACCGCACACGTGGTAATGTAGATGTAACTGGAAGACTTCTTGAGGCATATGGATGCCATTTGTAGGCTGCACTGAGAATGTATAGGTCAGTCTTACCCGTCGGTATCTCTCTATCCATCTGTTTTCACATCACTTGCAAATTATAGTGTCCTCCAGACTCAAATGAACATAAATCAGGATGGTAAAAAGTGCAGAAGTTTTCCCATCTGTCATAAAACAATGATTTAATGTACGGGTTGTCAAAATATGGCACGGCGACTTCGCCTTGCTCCTCAGCAGTAGGAACACAAAGCACCATCTCATCGGTGTAATTTATGGCCTCTGAGGGAAGGCAGGGTGATTAGGGCTTAGGCCACCAACAGCCAGAAAAACAGTAGGCGCTCCAATGAGGATGGATGGAAAACCTCGACCAAATGTATCAAACAATTCAGCTAAATCTATTTCTGTTTGGAGATATATGGCCTGTTTAGAATATGTGGTACATCTCTGGAACATTTGGTCATAGTGCAGTTGTGAGTTTTGGAGAATCTACGTTAAATAGTCAAAGTCCGTGACATGTGATGTGTTGGTCAGCTGAGGCCAAATCAAATATACAACGGGACCTTTCTGGATTTTAAACAACACTGTAAATGATGTCACCGCGTCTCCATGTAATTGTTTCCTTTCAAGGTGGGGCGAAAGTTAAACAGCGACCGCCACAAACAAGAAGATAGCCTTTACCTTAAATAGCCTTGCGCTACGACTGCCCCGTGGGACTTCCTGTTGTGGGCTGTTAATTAGCTCCTGATCATTAATAACGCAGGACTCGGGAGGAGATTCTTTACTTGTTGACACTTTCATGTGTGTCTAAATAAACACATATTTCCTGTAAACCCAAAATGGGAGCAATAAAATGCGCCTAGGCTGTCATGCAATCGAGGCATCCACATTCATCCACCTATCATTATGGTGTTTTTCTTTCCACATCAAGAAATGGGAACTTTGCAAGACAGGCCTGAGCTGCTCGAACCCTTGAGCAACTTTGAATTTAAAGCAAGCGCCCAATAGCTAATATGTGTACTCAAAGCGTACCAGTTGATCTCCACCTGTCTCTGAGTGTGGGAAGCATATTTGATGGTCATTCATGCCTTGTTTTTGTTCTGGATTTTACAGCTGCTCATCTGGGTCCCTGGCCGGTCATTGGCGCAGTGTGAAAGGAGTCAAAGTGGGGCCGCACACGGCGAACAAAGTTGCCCCACAGGTGTTTTGCTAAAGTACTCTATGGAAAGGATCCCTCAGCAACATGACCATCAAATTAGGCTTGTTACCTTTACATTGTTATAAATTACAGACAAACAATTACAATATCAATTATATTAGCAAGCAATCAGCTCGAGTAACATTTTCAAATGTTGTATCTAAATCATTTGGATGATCCAGTGCTGTAAACGTGGCATCCAAACCTGGATTACCTATTTTAATGATATCATAGAACACATTCCACAGTGGTCCACTTTTTTTTTTTTATTAATCAATTTTTTAAATGCTTTTATTTTTTATTTTACTTATTGTATTTTAGTATTTTTTTTTTTTTTTATAGTTGGTTTTACTAGATTTTACGTGCATGATAGTGTGCAGATCTCAATGTGCAGCTTTTTGGAAACACTTGCTTATAAAATATGCTATAGAAATAAAGTGGACTGGATTGGAACACTGGGGAGCAAAAGAAAATTTGGTTGAGTTATATTTTTATGCTTATTAAAACAAAAAAACATGCATGCATCAGTTTTTTCTAGTACGCCAACACTCCCCCTCCAGATAAGCAAAATTTCGCTGATTAGCTGTAGTAAGACTGTAGTAAGAATAGCTGATTATATAATTGGACTCATTGACAACTTTATAGTAACTTGCCTGTGAAGTCACAATTAAGTGCCATATTTCATACCATTCTATGTGTTTATATGTTCAATTTCTTTTATATATTATTGATTATTTTAGCCCGCAGCAATCATAAAAAATGTCAGCAAAATTCTTAATATTTGGAGAAAAAGTGTTTGAGAAAACGAAAGAAAAAAGAAAAAAAAGAGTAACATTTATCACAGCTTTTAGAAAAATTGGCCTAGAAATCAGGCATTTTAACCCGCAATAATCATAAAAAATGCCCGCGAAATTATAGACAGATAGTAGGAATTACTAGTAACCATATTATTTGGCAAAACAAAGTAGTGTTAAATAATCATTGCAGTCGCGTCTGTTTCTTTCATATTTCATTGTATGTCAATATTTTAATTGTTTTATACTGTAGAACAAGCACATATCTGTCGAGTACTGTATTTATTTTATTTATTTATTTAGAAACAGAGGCTCTATATAGTACAAATGATAGAGAAAAACTGAGTTCAGCATTGGATTCCACACCCAAAAATTTGTTGAAAGCAGACTCAACAAAAATTGTGTTTTCAATGTAATAAGGGGTGTACAAAACAACAACAGGTTGATACCCCCCCCCCCTTTTTTTATTCATTGAAAAAAAAAAATGCTTTAAAACTAGTTTTTTTTTAAATGCTTAGTTCGCACTTGAACCTGGTGTGCTTTTAATATTTTCAGTATGCATGTGCACTTATGCACCCCTGTGCCCTGTCTATTGGTATTGTGTGAATGCAATATCATCACAATCAATTTTGACAAACGCACATTCCACACTGTTGATTTAATTAAATAGTTAACCACACTGCCATACAGCTGTGCACAAGTATTCCTTTGTGCTGCTTTAAAATGACCCTTACATTTTTAGCTCTGTATTGCCCCCGGAGGTCCACCCAGTTCTGGCCAAGTATTCCTCAGGAAGACCCCGATGTTCTCACTGGGACACTTAAACACGTGAAGTGGAGGCCTGGCTATCTGTTTAAACAGCAGGTAGGCCACCATCTTGCCTCTTTTTGTGTCCATGGCTTCCTTCAACAGCTGGGGGCAGGGGCAGGGGCAGGGGGGATTTCCCATATAGTCAATGGTTCCGAAGGGGCCTTGAAATATTTCTTTCAGGATGAAGCGCCATGGAAACAAAAACATAAATATGTGCCAGAATATTGACCATTTCTTTTAACTGGCTTGCTTGCAAGGCAAATGGTAACCTGACAGACATTGGTAAATCTGGCGGAATAAAACAATTCTCATTGCACTACGCTTATGTGTAAGTATGAGCATGACAAATAAAGAAATATAACCAGATCCATCGTTAAAGGAAGTAATAAAACAGAAAAAAAGGATACTTTGCACAAAGCCTGACAGGTTTCCCCGTTCAAGGTGGCCTCAGCTGTGTTTCTATAGCGTCTCATGTCAACACCACTGACAGCAAAAAGCACTTAGGGACCCACAGATCACTTTACCATCTTTCCAGCGGGAAGGTTATTGTGGAGAAAGGCGGTGGGGTTATGTGGAGGGGGCCAAAAGCAAAAAAAAAAAAAAAAGTTTAAAAAAAAGTGATGTATACTTAAAATCTTGAGCCACTAGGTGGCAGTGTTGACACTAGATTGATTAAATAACGTTGGAATATTCAACTTTAACGATACATTATTTTTTGCTGCTCATTGATAGCTGCAATTAATCATAATGATGATAATGATAATAATAATGATAATAATAATTCTTTTTCCAGACAACTGTGCATTCTACTAATTTTAGTGTCATCAGGTTAATGTTAAGATGATTATATCTCTTTTGAAATGCTCCATTTAATTCTTTAATAATAATAATAATTAAAAAATGCTCATTTTCAGATGACTCTGCATTCTACTAATTTTAGTCCCACAGGTTAATGTTAAGATGATTATATCATTTGAAATGTTCCATTTTTTTTTTTTATCATCTACCAAATGCTTTCATGCGCCCCCCCTCCCCCCGGATAATAGCTTAATTGCTAAAGTACTCAGACATTATGGGGCACAAATGGTAATCATTATTTAATCTAGTCGCCTCATTTAAATTTAGGTAAACACATCATACCAGTCAAAATATTTGTAAAACACACTCATTCTAAAAAAGTAGTTGATTACACAGCTCATATTTATCATTTTGCTTTGTTTCTCTATCCAGTTATTAGGCTGTTTAAAAATAAGTGGCATAAACAAACTAAAAGTAAGAATTCCCTGCAGTGTTCACATGACAATTTGTAACCCTACGTCACCACCACCCATGACACATGGAAGCGGCTCTTGTTTGTGAGTGTGTGTGTGAGTGTGCGTGTGAGTGTGTGCGTGTGCTTGCCCTCTGTCAAGCTGCTCCTCACTGAACTGTTAACTTTTCCTATATGGGTTACCAAGGCTGAGCGCAGTCCCTGTGGTGCAAAAAACGCCAACAACATACAAGTAATGATGCTGATATGCGAAACACTCCTGAAGTTCGCACCCACTGTTGTGATGAAAATTTAAGTCTTTAAATGAGGTGTTTGTACTTGTGAAGAATGAGCGTTTAATAACGTGACAGCAACATTTGACTAAACAAACACATTAAATCCATTGTCGGCAAGAATCCTCTGAGTCGATAACAAAATGAAAATGTGTTTGTGTGCGTGTGAGTGTTTGGCAGCACTCACACACACGGTTGGTGACACCAGTGGAGTTATGCAGCCAGGTGAGTTGCCGGCGCCAGTAGCAGCGACACCGTCTCACCTTCTCTAAGCTCGTCTGTGTGGACGTCTTTTAGCGTGGGCAAATGTGTCCATTCACGGCAAGTGGAGCGTTTCAATGAGGCGCATTAGCTGCTGTTGCGCCACTCGTTCTCCAAAAGGCAGCTCTGAACTTGCTTTGATGGCTGGCAAGCAGGCGAGTGTGCGTCTCCCTCCCTCTCCCTCTCGTCTTATCTGCAGCGTCTTGCGACCGCATTGGAAGGTCAAGCAGGACAGGATGTGGCCGCTGGAGCCGAGGCATTCTTAAGCTGACAGTTAGGCTTCAATGTCAAATCGTCATGCCGTAATTCGCGAGAGCGTTATAACACTGTAGCGTTTAAGAAAAAGAAAAAAGGAGGTCTCCTCATGAGTAAGCTAGCATTTAGAGGCCAAATATGACTGTAAACTGGTGCTTAGAAGGAAGCAGTATGTTATGACGGTTGGCTTCAATTCATGCCTGCTGAGGAAAATCACTTTTCCACAAAGGGATGTCAGCCATCTCTCATGTTCCCCGTCACTCATTCACAACAAATCATTTGTAAGTCACACTTGGGCTTTGAAGAGGGTCGGGCACCCACCAGAGAGGAATTCCCTCTGCCGGTAAAAACCTCTGGAGGAGGCCTATGATTATATCTATATTAATAGCTCTGTAAGTTTAGAAGGATGTTTGGTTGGTCCTGTCTCACAAATGGTGCTTCTTTTTCCCCCGCAATCATCTTAAACTGATTAGGGTGTGTAGAAAATATCAGGTTCTTCTGGAAAGCGTGTGCTAAGCCTTTGGTCTCGTTGCGCAGGCCTGCATGCCACATGTAATAAATTATTAGTCTTAATCTGAGCCATGACAGGAAATATAAATGGATTTGAAACTGCGATAAACAAGAGTATGGATGCATCTTGACTGGATCCAAGTTTGTTATTTACTATTTCAGCGCATGGATTTAATCCATGATGTTATAAAATTACAAATTTTTGTACACCAAACATTTTTCCATATCAGCATAGACGTATACTGTAATTCTCTAAAGCAGTATGAATCACACAGCTGTGTTGAATGTCACACACACAGGCACAATATTTGTACATCCTTCCATTTACAAGTTCTTAAAATGGCTGCACAGAGTTGAAGAAAAAATTGCTAAACCAATGGCTAAACTGGGGGG
The DNA here is from genome assembly GCF_054856555.1 of Leptonotus elevatus. NCBI lineage: Eukaryota > Metazoa > Chordata > Actinopteri > Syngnathiformes > Syngnathidae > Leptonotus > Leptonotus elevatus. Next base: position 14,201,223 of record NC_141252.1, read on the forward strand.
GGGGTAGGCTAAACAGGCCAGCATTCCCACAAAATAATGCTAATATAAGTTCACTTTCTCTCTCTCTCTCTCTCTCTCTCTCTCTCTCTCTCTCTCTCTCTCTCTCTCTCTCTCTCTCTCTCTCTCTCTCTCTCTCTCTCTCTCTCTCTCTCTCTCTCTCTCTATATATATATATATACACACACACTATGTAAAATGGGTTTCAAACAACAAAAATGTAACAGAGGGAGCAGGTGTCATAGAAGGACATTTAGATAATGTTGCATCAAGGAAGGCCAGAAGATAACACATTGGAAGTAATTTAACAATCTGATAATTAACATAAAATAAAGTAAGCATGCTGGGAAGCAGAGACAAAAGTATTGCATTCCCTTAAAGAGGAACTCAACCCCCAATTTGTATTTATTTATTTATTTAGTTATTTAGTTATTTTTCCAATACATGTACGGTAAAATGTACTATGCAGCCCCACTAGTCTAAACACGGTATTGTGATTAATATTGTGTTTGTGAGATATGAATAAAGCAGCAAATGCCACCTGTTTTTATCCATCTCAGGGGGCGGCCATTTTCCTCAGGGCTAACGACCAATCACAGCTCAGCTTGTGAGTGTTACATCACCAAACTCAGAGAATGGGTGAGCCATGATTGGCTATTACTTGAGCCCTGAGCAACGGTGGTTTTCAGTCAACAGCAAGTGGTAAAATGGCCGCCCGCTGAGGTGGATAAAAACAACGGGATTTTACTGCTTAACTCTTAGTCCACAAACACAATATTAAAGGGATACTTGACTCGTTGAGCCATTTTCAGCAGTAAAAAGTAAGCATTTTGTCCAGAATTAATATGATTACGTCATTATTTTTCATGTACAATTAATACCTTTAAAAACACATTTTTCCCACTTGCTGTCGACTGAAGATGACATCAGCTGTGCTGAGGAAATGGTTAACGACCAATCACGTATCACCTTGAGCCATGATTGGTCGTTACCAGTTTCCTGAGCACAGGTGATGTCATCGTCAGTCGACAGCAAGTGGATACATTTCTTTTCAAAGGTATTAATTATACATGAAAAATAATGAAGTTATTAGATTAATTATTATTTTCTTACTTTTGAAAATGGCTTGATGAGTCAAGTGTCCTTTTAATGAGAATGCTGCGTTTAGATTAGTGGGGGCGCATACAACATATTATTGTAAAGAAATGTTTTGTAATGATTTCCTTGTTGGTCTGTGGGATGGGAGGCGCCAAGCATGGGAGGCGGCAAATTGTCACACAGAAAGAGGGAGCCATTCAGGCAAGGACCACCACAGTGTGCATCACTACAATATTAGTTAATAGAGTAATCTGGATAATAAGAGTCAAAATGAAACACTATATAAGCCATCTCTGTTTTTTTTTTTTGTTTTTTTATAGCATAACTGGTCCTCACAAGGATGGGAAAAAAGCTTAGACATGCTATTTTTAGTTATTTCCCATTTACAAAAATATTTGCATAGAATTTAAGATTTTTTCCCCCCTCTACTCTGTGAGGGAGAAGAATCGTGTTACTGCATTATTTTACATGTTTTGTTCAAAAATCGGAGAAAAAAAAGTTCTAATGGTTATTTTGCTGCTGAAATGTAACATGTGCTGTATTTAAAATTCTCAAAAACTCACACAAAATAATAATATAGGTTGCATGTGTTTATCAGTTGTTCATTTGAATGATTTTATTTCAAATATGTGTGGAGTGTGTGTGTAAATAACTAAATCATGTCTTCAGTGCATTTGGAGACTGTTTTCCTGCTGTTACTGGTGAAAACTGTACATTTCCCCCAAGTAATATGATATAGTTCTGCTGGGGCATCGACACGCCTTTTTTCACAGTGTAACAATTTTGCGGCAAAACAACTGGTCGCAGTACAAGGCAGAGACAAAGTTCCTCTCCCGCCCCTCTGTGGGGTGACTTAATAGCAGGCCTGCACAAACACTTCCCAGACTGCACAACAGCTCCAGCAAGTGTCATCTAACAATCATGTCCACCACGTGGATGCACCCGTGGGCCTCTTGGAAGCTGTCAGAGGTCAGCACGGACCAGGAAGGGAATAGAAGAACAAGATTCCCAATAAAACACGCAACTCTGACCAGCTTGCGCTCTGCTGAAATGAGGGCCAGGTGGCCTGCCCATGTTCAAAATCAACACCAGACATGATGCTGGGTCGAAATGTTTCTTCTTCCACGCCATATACACAAGTGATGGACTGCATTTAGAAACGCTTAATCTTGTTAGCAGCTCAGGTGGACTTGTTAAAGTGGATCAGAACCAAGACCGCCGTTTGGCCCAAGCCTCGATTCCCTCAAAGCAAACCGCAGAAGCGAAAATGCTTTCAGTACGTTAGCCACAGTCCACTTTTATTTATTTCCTCTGACGCCATAGATCGTGTTGAGCCTTTGGCACTCAAAAATGTGATTCAAATAAGGTGAGTTGAACTGTTTGAGTGATCTTTTATTTGCCATGAAATATGTTTGGAAGGATAGATTAGATTACCTTTTTTTGGCCGAGCCGAGTTAAAAAGACGCCTCCTTTTTCCTGCTTTGACTGAAATTAAATTTTCTACACTGCCTTCACATGTAAGCCCCAAGAGAAGCACTTAACGTATTCAAACAATTGAGTGGAAGTCAGGAAGGAAGGATTAATGAGCAAAAACAAAACAACAACAAAAGAACATTTACAGATTGACATTGCGTTTGACTTTTTAGACAATCCATGCAAAATAGTTGTAAATTCACGATACCTAAAATATATTACAATATGCAATTATTTGCTAGTATAAATTATGTTTGCTCTTCAAAATTATACTTTCTTCTCTAAATATTGCCGGTGCTAATCGTTATTTATTCAATACTAGTTTGGTTTCTAAGGACAACGTACTGTAACGCAACTTCTTTGCCGGAACATGGTTTCTATTGAATTGCCTTTCTGGCAGGATGAAGCACATGCGCCCTGGAGCAAGGTCGGGCAAAAAAATAATAAGCCCAATGCGATTAGGATGCTGTGACATCATCACCCAAACAGTGTTTCATGGCTATAACCAAGCTGAGCGTTTGAATGGGACACATGAAAGGGCGCTTAGCTGCATTTTCTCATAGGAAGTAACTTAAGCTAAAAATTCTCACTTCAGTAAAATACCTGTTTGGAAAAAAGTCTGTTTGCAGTTACGCCAACCAAAGGGGAACCTCCGGGCAGTTTGATGCATTCGCTTCACACGTCTTTCCATGCTCATCATATAGACAATTAATGCAATCAATTCTTCTTCTTTTGTTGACTTAGTCACGTTGTACACGTTCTGCTTTTTGTACAAGTTTTAGTGAAGTCTCAAGTTGGCATGTTTTTAACCCTCCTGTGGTGGAATCATAAAACATCCTCTGAAAACATCCAAGTTAGGTTCTCTGAATTTTTTTTTTGTCAATATGTGGCCTGTGGTGACTGGTGAACAGTCCAGGGCAGACCCCGCCCAACCCGGACCCTCGAGGCCACCCAGGATCCTAAAGATGATAAGTGGTAGCAATGGCTGATGATTTGTGAATACAGTTGTTCTATATAATACTTTACAAATGCAGAGGTAGTCCAGGAACAAAAACTTTACTCCTTCTATTTTATTATCACACAATTTTTTCAACTCATGCGGAGGGAAAATTAACTGTGTAAGAAACTTGCCTCTTCATATAATATAGATAGACTGAAAATATCTACTTTGCATGGTAGCAGCAGTCTCCAAGTGCGCGTGATTAGACTCGCTTAGCCGTTGGAATAATAAACTTGCAGCTTCTGGCCGATTTAATCGCACATTTAATCTCCACTCTCAAGAGCAGAACTGGTTTAAAAGTTCCTAACTGTCCTTTAATGTCCTTTAAGTGGCCTAGTGGAATAATCTCGAGCAGGAGAATTTGTCCGCTATTTCAAGTATATTTAAGCAACATGTCTTAACAGTTGGGCTGCTTGTTGATGATTCAGGCGATGTGAAGGTAATTTGTTTGCCTACTGAAGTCGGTACACAAGTCGAATTGTCTGCAAGTGCATGTGAGGAAGCTGTTAAAGATAAGACTCCTACATTAAATAATCCAAAAGGACAGACATACGCAGTTTGTTTACATGCTCCCATTAATCACGTTACTAACCACTACTTTTTCCACATGTCTCTGTGAAGTATAACATTACATCCACTGGACACCAATCTTTGAGCAAATTATGTACAGTGTGCCCCTGTAATGCTTGAAAGACATGACATTTATTGTCTAAAAAAACAACCTGCCTTAGCTTTTTTTTTTTTTTTTTTTTTTAAATCGGTCAATGCTTTTGCAGTGTGTCAACACATTATTTGACACCGCTACCAAGCTCCTAATTATTTGATGTAGTGTAAAAGTCAGGAATTGATTTACAGCGAACCTCCACATATTGCAGGTTCGTCAATTGCAACCTATTACATATTTGCAGATTTCTTATGGATCTTATCCTCTGTTTTTTGCTGGAATTTCTTTAGTAACATATTTTAGAGATTTGCCTGTTCCTATCTCCCATGAATAGTGAATTAGATTAGATTAGATCAAACTAGATTATAGGATATGAGATCAGAGATTCTCAGCGTAGCGTAAAATAATACCTAATGTTAGATAGGCTCCCTCTAGTGGTACATGAACACATCACTATACCCAAGCACAGTTCAGTTATATTTAACTATATAATAAATAAATAAATCTTTAAATAAATGTCTGCTTTAAACATTTTTTAGTTACACCTTCAACGTTTATGTGTAATAAATTTTTATTGAATCACGTAAAAATCATAACATTTTAAATGTTTGCTTATAACATGTTGACTTTGTTCCTGTTAAATTATATATATATATATATTTATGTTTTTCATACTCTTAAAGGATCTTTGTGCAGTTTGTCACTTTTTTTGCTCGTGACTGCCACCTCTGGCCCAAGGCGTAACTGCAGCATCTTTGTCAGGCTTATTCATGGTGCACGTGCGAGTAATCAGGTAAGAAAAACTCCGCCCCTCCCCAAAGAAACTGTGGAGTGTGAGGATCCGCACACTCCACAGAAAGGGAAGATAAAAGCTGATAGGTGCAGTCAGAATAAAACAGTAAGGGCTCTTCGTACTCATCTGGGCATTGGTGGCATGCACGATGTAGAAAAAGCTTTAATATTACCTTTTCAAACGGCACAATGCACCTTTAAATGTAATACAGAATATTGTTAATTTCTTTTGTATTTTTTTTTTTATTTCTTGTAGTATGCCATCTTTAGTGTCACGTCATTTTTATTTTCTCATATACCATTTTGACTTCCTTCCTGTAAATTTTTTGGTGTTGTCTGCTTGTATTATGATTTTAGGTATATTTTTTCATGTCAAATGTTGCCTTTTTTTTTTCTTAAAAAATTATTTTTAGAACATAATCTGTCTAGTTTTTGATAAATATTTAAATCTATTATGCTTGTGTAATGTAATGTTAGTCATGATAGTGCTGCTTTCTTGGGTGGTACGTACTTTTAAAAAAAAAGCTTGAGAACCACTGGATTGAATCATTTTATTTATTTATTTATTTTTTTATTATTATTTTTTTTTTCTAAAGAGCTCAGTATTGTTCATTCGGTAATGTCATCATCATTGCTCTTTTTTCTTTTTTTTTTGTATGTGTGTGAGAATGTGTATGTGCGTGCGTGCGTGCGTGCGTGTGTGCGTGCGTGCGTGCGTGCGTGCGTGTGTGTATTTGTTAGCTCACCAAAAACCTATTAGAAAAAATCCCATACCGTTCACCTCAAGAGACCGAAGGATTGAATCATTTTAAATGCATCAATCAATTCCATTTTCACGATGGAGTATAAACGAACGTGTATGGTCATTCTTGACCAAATAAAGTTTAATGAAGCAGATATCCAGCTGTACTTCTTGTGGATGGTTTTGTGTCATTTGATCCTCTTTTCGTCAGTTAACAGGCTACTTGCTGTTTCAAAGCAAATGATGTAATACAGTACATTATGAATGGGGGATGCCAGTGTAGTTTAACTCATGACTCACGTTGGCACCTTTATCCAGAGCCTCACCATATCTTAGTGAGTCCTTTCTTGGCTCATGTGCCGCCTCTGCACAAAGTTTTAATGAAGCCATAAACTATTGCAAGAGCCAGTTCACTGGAGCTGCTGGAAGAAGTGAACGGGTGTTGAGGACTGTCTGTTTTTATTCAGCTTCCTCCAAATAAGACCGTCTTTTTTATTGTAATCTTGGTGGAGGTAATACTTTTCTTTTTTGGTGTAAAAAAAAAGAAGAAGTAGCTGTAGGTACAGTATTTGACTTGTGAACTTGATGACATTAACGCTAAAAAAAGGTCGACTCAAAGACTTTTGAATCCAAAGCAGAGCGTTAATCTTTTTGAGGTTTCGTTCCATTCATTTTGTGTTTGTTTACTCAGCGATCAATCGGTTGCAAGCGCAGTAGTCAGCTACAAATTATGTGTGAGCACGAGCGCTTACCACGCCGCACTCGTACTCAGCTGGTTTTGATGCAGGGATGGGATCACGGGACAACTCTTGGACGCCAGTGAAAGGCCTGTGGACTGTGGCGGTCGGCTGCAATCCTCTGTGGGTGGGAACACGCTCCAGTGTCCTCGGCAAAACAAAAGCTGCCCTTCCATGCAGCAATAAGTAGGTCCAACCTCACGTCCTGCATCGCAGTGGGCCGACGGCGCCTGTCGGCCGAGGCCGAGACGCCATTTCTCCACCAGATGTATTTGTAAGATTTGGTAGTGCAACAACTTCAAAGTCCCACTTGATTGTTTTTGATTGTACGATTATTCAATGCTGAGGTCTTTTTCTAGTATTTCTGGAGGGAAAAGATATTATCATTCAACCACACTTATTTAATTGCAGCAATTGGAGCCACTCTAATTGGGCCTGGCCTTTCATCTGTAATGGTAATGATTATGAGATTGTTGCTGCACAGTCTCGTCTGATGAGCAAACGGGATGATATCACTGCTTTAGCTTCAGTTGTCTTCATTTATAATATAAAGCATCTAAACACCCAGTGCAGTCACCTATGTATATGCCTAAGTGATGCAAATGATCTTTTATTTCCAGTATATAAAACCATTCAAAACCATGTACTCAAGTTGTTGATCTTGATGTTTGCCACTGATTTGATCTTTGTAATGGAGGTCTTGAATAAGTAAACAGTGGATGCCTGCATACAATGTCAACAGGCTTTGTCAGACATTTAAAGAGCATCTAATCGTGTTGATTTAAGCAATTAAACATGAAGTTGCCCTCTGCAAACGCTGACTGACTGTATCGTCTTAACCATTATCTGCAGGGCCTTATCCTCAAAGCATTTTCCATGGGCCGATAAAGGGGATTTTTCAGTCATTAGGCGGTTAAATGTCTGGCTTTTTGGGGAGAAGAAAAAAAAAGTTTGAGAGACGTTAGGTGCATTTTAACCGATTTTGGTTCCTGCGGTCTACAAATGTTATCAGGGTGCTCTTTACGTAAATTATCCTCAAATGGCAACCTGTTGGTGTAAAGAATGCAAGTACAAGCTTTTGACCCACAAAATTGTTAGTGAGGTCTGAAAAAGAGCAGGTACTCATTTTAAAAGTTTGTCGATGTAAAACTGCTGACTACGGTCAATAATCGAGGTAAGGTCAAATTTCGTTCTGAAATATTGGGGGAAACCCGTTCACATACGTGAGCGGACAGTTATACGTATCAGGCTCTAAACCGCATACAACGTCATTACGCAATTGATGTCAGTTCCGCATTTATAGACACACTGTGGTATTTTCTAGAGACAGAAAAATTACATGAAAATGCCGTGGAGAAATCAATATGTTCAGAGTGGCAACGTAAGATGGCCGCCACACATACAAGTAGTTACCCTACTATAGACCAAGATTGCCTGCAAACAGAGCATGCACAGAACACAAACAAATGTTCAGTTCAATGGCAGTACCCCAATACGATACGTAGGCTATTGGGGTTAGAAAAGCGGTAATCCAGGTGAGCATTATCAGGTTTTTGCGCATTTACATGTCCTTAAAAAACACAATTATTACCAATATTCCAGTTTTGAAAGAGTTATTGATTGCGTGTCATTTATGCCTTTGTGATCATGTAGAAGTTTCCATGTTATGTCAAGCCCAATGACAATGGTGTTGTGTATGGTCCACTGTGCTCATTTATAAACGTCTGTTCAGACTACGGTTCTTTGCCCTGATCACGTCCAACATGACGAAGATTCCCAGCATGAGATGCCATCCAAAGATGTGGACTGTGCCCACTATAGGAGCTGTTTTGACAAGGATTATCTCTTTCATCACACTGTAATTTATAACAACCCCCAGCCTCGGCAGACCTCATATCTCTCTAAAAGAACTCTGCTTACAAATATGAGAGTAATGCTGGTAGTTTGGTTTCTCACCTTCTCCTGAGTAGGAGGAGGAAAAAAACCTCAAACATTAAAACAACTCGTTATCTTCGACCCATATTGCAGGCTGACTCTTGCACAGGAGACCAGGCCATGAATGTCTCACCTGCATAGTTATGCTGAGGAATGGGTCCTTACAGATCATCACTATATGGGGGGTTGGGCTGGGGGACACGTAGCACTTGCAACTTTACCAAATGTTGCTTTTCTTTTTTTGACCCTTACAACCTTAAAACGTCTGTGTCAAACCCCCATTTTAATAAAAAATAAATAAAAAATAATAATTATAATTTAAAAAACAGAAAGAACTGCTTTGACCAAACTTTGGGTCGTTTTGATTTTAATAAAGCTTACAACCTTAAAACCCAATTTTGTCCCCCCAAAAGAACTGTCCAGATACTTGGGTCAATTTGACCCAACCTTAGGTTGTTTTTAATTCTTATAACTCTTACAACCTTAAAACTGTTGCATCAAAAATAATAAAATGTTGTCCCCCCACCCATCAAAAAAAAAAAAAAGAACTGTCCAGCAACTTGGGTAATTTTGACCCATCCTTGGGTTGTTTTATTTTTTTTAAACCCTTTAAAACTGCTGGGTCAAAAATAGCCCAATTTTGATCAAAAGATGGACCAACCAGCAACTTTGATAAATTTGACACAACTTTGGGTCAATTTGATTTTTTATAAACCTTACTACCTTAAAACTGCTGGGTCAGAAGTTACCCAATTTTGGTAAAAAATAAATAAAAATCAAAGACCAGCTACTTGGGGCAATGTTACCCATTTTGTGTTGTTGTGTACAAAATATTGGGTTGTTTTTGCAACCAAAGAAAGTTGGGTGAAATTGCCTCAAGTGTACAAAATTGGGTTATTTCTGACCCAACAAAAGAGAATGAAAGAATGATTCTTCTGTCGCCCTGTAATTGCATCTGAGGTTCCAAAATTTTGTGCATGTTTTTTTGCTCTGCTACACAGCTCGTCAAGTCCACACCATGTCTTCACTACCAAAATAAAAAGCCCCAAAATCTGTTCATGCACTACAAATATACATAGTTAAAGTTTTTCTTCAATTTCTTAATGGATGTTAACATATTCATCCCGAAACCCTAGCCATGAATTTGTTATGCAGCATAAATACAGGGACACAGAGCACAAGAAAAACTCTAGGTCAGAAATCAACACAAAATTTGCATGAAGGGCAGCAGAGAAAAAAAAGAAAAGAAAACCAAGATTGCGGCTGAATAGCATTTTCCTCCTATTACTTTTGTGAATGGTTAAGTAGTTCCAAAAAGCCACCCACATTTCACCACGTAGGGAGAAACCAGTCTCAAAGTGGCACCTATTTATGGATTTTGCGACTGCCAGCGAGACATTCCAGCAACGGTGAAAAAAAGCCATTGAGTGGAGCTCATCCATCATCCTAAAGCCATTGGCTTGAAAACAGAAGCAGTGAGGTTATGATTTGGGAGCAGGCTTTGCTCTGATTGGTCCACCAACTTTTGACTCCCTTCATGTTAACCCCTCCCCTTTACAATACAGCACAGCAGTATCGTCCATAGTAGTGTGAGTATGACCTTCATCCGTGCAGATTGTGCATGCGGAGGGGAAGAAGTTTCGAGCTGACGTCATGAACTCTACCTCACCTGTACAGACAGATGCAGCTGGTGGCCCTTGCCACACCTGCTTTTATGCCAATTAGCTCATCTTCTCACTGCATCTGCCAAGTATGCAAACAGTTGTACTATCGGTGTGAAAATCAGGCCGATAGTCAACATGGCCATGTCCATTCAATGCAGTCAAAAGCAAAACAGGAGGGTAAGTTTTGCGTCTTATCTGCTCGGCTTGTCGTTGGGGATGAAATCATAAAAGCGCTGAATAGGAACTGTTTTTACCCAAGCCTAGAGCGGTGACAGTAACCATGTAACACTGACTATGGATCCTGCTGTGAAAGCCCCAAATGAAAATGAGCACAAATAGCACAATTGGTCGATAACTGTTATTGTTTATGAACAAACTGTAACAGCTACCTCGTCGAGGCTGTGACATGTTGAGCGAAACTCAATTGTGGATGCTGAAGTAAATAATCCTGTCAAATGATCTGTATGTGGCTGAAATCTGGCAGAGGGCAACTCCTGCAGTCACTGCACAAAACTAAGACCTCCATGCTGACCACGGAAGCGGCGCAAAGTCCACGAAATGTGCGTCCAACAACATGCGCGCACACAGGAGGTTTGGCACACAATGAGTGCTCATTGCACTATTGCCTCTGAACTTTCCAAGAGTTTAAAAAAAGGGACCACTGACCACTGACAACCACCGAGACAGCGGGACAAAGCAGACAGTTGTTATTCATGTCACAATTGCACAGAGATAAAAGTGCTGCAGTAATTAACATACAGTTCAGTCATATGGCAATTTTGGTACATTAAAGCTGCAGGAAATATGCAACCATGCCGTGCCATAATTAACATGCACACTTAAAATAAAGACTCAATAAATACCTCCAATTAAAATACCCTCTTCAAAAAATAAAAATAATAATACTTTTAATTTGACTCAAATGTCAAAATGAGAGAGTATAGTCCTGCGACAAAAAATTCTGTCAGTTAGTTAGTTAACCCCAGGTTGCTTTTGCGTTCAGGGACATTAGGATTAGGGTTGATGTTATCATTTGCATTCTGGGGCAGCAGGAACACTCCCAACGGTGATAAATTCCTCCTAGCAGCATTTTTCTGCATTGGAAAAAAACAAAACAAAAAAACTGATGAAACAAATGTTCTTCCTCTTCACACAAAAGTATGAACTACAGTCAGGACCATGAAATTAGATGAGGATTAGGCACGTTTTTTATGTATTTAAGATAGGATTGTCATTTTACACATGTACAACAAATTTGTGGACAATTTCCCCTTGTCAGTGCAATAAGAAATATGTAAAAAAATTACATTTAAAAAATAAAATAAAATATAATAATTAAATAGCATAGTAATATAATAATTATGTTTTAAATAATTATAAACAAATAGCTTAATTTCCACAGTAAATTATGTGGGGAAAAATAAAAACTTTTTTTTAATGCTATATCATTTATAGGAGAGGTCCCACAAACCCATCAAGATTTTAAGGATAGACTTTTATTCTTGACTAAAAGGTATATCCTGAAGAAATGGTTGATACATACGTAATTGGTACATGATTACATAACTCTCATGCATTGTGTTGCATTTGACACATTACAAAAAAACAGTCACACACACCTCCACCCACCTATTTTTTTTAGTCCCCCCCCCAAAAAGAAATCTTGACATTAATATGATTTATGCAGCCCCTGTGAAATATGAGTTAAGCAGCAAAATCCAGCAGTTAAAAAAATAAATAAATCAATGTTAGAAGGCGGCCATTTTGCCACTTGCTGTTAAGTGAAAATTGCATCACAGTTGCTCAGGTAACAAGTTACAACCAATCATAGCTGAGCTTCAGAAAACAGATGAGCCGTCATTGGTCGTTACTTGAGCCCTGAGCAACTGTGATGTAATTTTCAGTCGACAGAAAGTGGCAAAATGGCCCCAGAGATGGTTAAAAATGTGTGAATTTTGCTGCTTACCTCATATTCCACAACCGCAATAATCTTCAGAATACCGTGTTTAGACTAGTGAGGTCACATATAACATTGTTATTGTGAAGAAATGTTTGAAGTTGACTTCCCCTTTAAGAAATGTAATTCTATATTTCAAGATCAGGGGGTCACCAAACCTTACGAGATCGAGGGCTACTAGAAACATAACTAGCGATGTTTGATACCACTTTTTTTTCTGACGGATTTCCCCCCAAAAATCAAATTGACAGATTATTTTAAACAAAAACTTATATAACCCAATATAGCATTTTTCCTTAAAATTGCTTGAAATTCATGAACTGATTTCTAGAACGATTCAGAGGGTTCACTGCATGATGGGGGCGGCGTGGCTCAGTAGTATGGTGGTCGTCTCACAATCCACAGGTTGTGGGTCCGATCCCATGCCATTGTGACCATGTTGAAGTATCCTTGAGCAAGATACTGAAACCAAGTTGCTCCTGATGCTGCGTCATCAGTCGTCGAATGTAAAGCGCTTTGAGGGCCTTGTAAGGTGGAAAAGCGCTATATAAATGAAGTACCATTTACCATTACCATGATGTCGTCATATTCATGAAAGAAGTATGATGACAACCAAATTTATCAAAAACACATTGCACCCCTGCGCCACAACTTAGACCTGCTCAAAGCTAGTTTAAAGTGTAGTTTAATCGGGAAAATAAAAGTGGAACGCTTTGGATCAATATGAACTATTTCCAAGCCACAAATGAACATTTTTATCTACCGTGAACAAAACAAGACAACATCAGGGCGCAACGTCTTCTTTGAAGGCAAAATATTAGGAATGTGTATCAGAGTGAGCTTAGCTTGCTGGATATCAGCAGGGTCATTTTCCAGCAGTTCGCAGCTTTAACAAGTGTGATTAGGAGAGACCTGGGGAAATGGTTTAATGACTGCTGCTTGACTGTGCTTCAGCAGCGAGTGGGTGGGTGGTCTGACGTGAAGGGACAGTACTCTCATGTGCTGCGTCCTAAATGGATGTTTCAACAGAACAACAAACACTTTTCTTTTCACCATCCCAGGGAGGCACCAGAATAGGTCAACTTGTATATTTATACACTGATCCTAAATCGCTGTGGTGAGGTGAGTCCAGTGATTTACTACAGATAATATTTAGAATCCCAATATTGCATACATGTACAATATGTTAACTCTTTGTATCCCTAAATTTGGACGCTACCGATTTACATTTCAGATTTATTGACTGCACGTGCGTTTTCCCCTAGGGGGATTTGAACCACAGTCCTCTGAAGATACTGCAGCACTGTTTCAGAGACACGCTCCTAATAACCATCGCAGACTTTTATAGCTGGCCCGGCGCCACATCTCACCGCTCAGCTGTGCTGCTTGAGAAGGCCGCCTCTGAAGCCAGTGTCCGAGTGTCACTTGTTTCATCTGCAATTAATCAACCATCATGGGTTTGTTGGGTTTACCCCCCCATAGCTCCTGCCAGGTTTATAGTCAAACACAGAGCCGACGCCAGGCTTTAAGAGACTTCTGCCACTCAATGGGCTTTTCAAGTTTTGACCCTCCCCTAACACTCTATAAATACAGTAGATGACTGAGCAAAGAAACATGGTATAGTTAAAACAAAATCTGAAGTGCATTCTCTTGAGGGTTTTGATGACACTGAACATCAATGATGTGATTACATACAGTATACATAACCCTTACATGACTTATTAGCCCAGTGGAGCATTTTGGTGTCTTTCTTCCCGTTGTTTCAATTCAGTGCCTTCTTAATGTACTTTTTTGTTATGTTTCCAATTTTCTACAAAAAGTAAATGGGAAAATATTGGATGATGTATGGTATTTTTTTTAGCAGTATTTTCAGCACTAAAAATGATACATGATAAGTGCTGGCCGAAATAAGGGATTATAAACATAGACAATCACATTTGGATACGTCGGAAATTAGCCTCTTGCTATTCCCTAAGTCTAACAACACTACTGCTATGTTACCTGGAGCCACCTTGCACTCTAGAGTAGAAGATGACAATTTTTCGGGAATCAATTTAACACAGGTTTGGGACGATACAGGATAAAAAGTACACAGATGTGCAGCCATTTGTATGTTTTTTTCCCCCCCATACCCGTACACACTAACGTTAGCCAAAATAACTATACAACCCACAAGGTAATGGATTTCGCAGGATTTCTTGAAACAGCGAAGGCGGGATGGCACGGGACGGGACTAATTTATTCTCACTAGGAACGGACGGGACAATATATTTTTTGTTTTATGGGATTTCTTCTGGGGGAGTAGATCGTAGTTATTATAGTTTGCTAATTTTCTTTATAGTTTCTATTTAGTTTTGATATATATATATATATATATATATATATATTATTATTATTATTATTATTATATTTTTGAGTTTTCATTAATTTTCATGATGGCTTTGTTAGTTTTTTCAAAAATGCTTAGTTTTAGTATTTTATTTTTTAAGGTGTATTGTATGCAAGATAAAAAAAATAGGGTAAGTATGGTATAGTAAGCATTTTAAAAACAACCGTCCATCCACAAATCAAATACAAGTACAGTATAACAATCTACAGACTGTGATTTACAATATGTGCATTGCATAATACAGCTTCTAAAGGTAGATGACAAGGATGCAATAAAGGACCCAAATGCTCATTTCACAAGTCGCAAAAAACAGAAGAGTCAATAATGATCTAAAAATTACAGCAACGCTGGACAAAAAAAAGAAAGAAAACAATGCAAGAAAAGTAACAACTTAGGCTGGTGATAACTAGGAACAAAAAGTAGCAACTAAATTTCACAGCAAACCGCTAGAGGCAAAATCTGACTTTAGCTATTTTAACCAAAAGCATGCTGGACTTGAAACAAGGTAACGCTTACTATGAAGGTCTGTGGCAGGAACCAAGACAAACTGACAACAGACAGGGGTAGACACAAGGACAAAAGGAAACTATAACTACAAAATAAAAGCAGACAAGACGACATGAAAGACAGGACTAAAAACTTAACATAAGCGACGAGACATGACAACCCTATTTAAATAAAGCTAGAATACCTTGTTTGACAAGCTTGCCAACTTCTGTGATTTGTGGCTTGAATTTCTTTTGAGAAATATTTAACATGGTTGTATGTATATATATCTATTTCATGTATACAACAAAAAAGAAGTATTTCGGGTTGAGTTAAATGAATGCAACATTTTCACCTATAGGAGTGATGTCATCTGGAGGCGTTTTTTGTTTGGCGCTGATGACGTCACTTCTGTGAGACACACTTTCGAACGTCCTTGTTTTGGGTTAGTAAAAAAATTAATACATTTTAAAATAAATACATTTAAAATCAACCCCAGAGGAAAAAATGAAAATTAAGGACATTTTCGCCCAAAAGGAAACATAAGTTAGTTTTAAGTAGTTTTGCAAATGTAGTTTCAGGTTGTTGTTGTTTTTTAGGACCTTCTTTCTCCATCAGCTTCTCAACCAAAAATGTTAATTTGTTTTTACTTCCTTAATGGAAAAATATTCCCCTAATTACAGTAAACACAAAGTTGCTATTTCATATGGAATCATTCACATTTGATGCCCGGCTCTGATAAGACACTTCTGAAGTTTCTGTGTATATGTTGTAAGCTGTTTCTTTGAGCCAGTTCAACAACCAAAATGTACCCCTGCTTCACCCATGGGAATGGCGAGCACAGTGGGTAACACTGTAGCATTTGGATTCTGGGCCAGAAAAGTCCAAACATCTTTTCCTGGTGCCTAAAATTAGCAACATAATGAGGTAGCGGCTTCCTTTTCTCTAAACTAATACCCCATTCCCGTGGGAGAGCATGACGTCGACTCACACTGGAGATATGCACACAAATCTCAGAGTAACACAACAGCGGTTTTTTTAATTCATCACCTTAAATCACAAGAAAATGAAACTTTTGTGTTTATACATAACCACCCTAAAAATTGATTCCACAAATTGTGCAACACATTTCATTGTACAGTATGTAAAGGTTGCCAAGAGAAGCTTTATTTTCCTGCTTGGTTTCCTTTGCCAACATTTTTTATGAGAGGTTTGGAATTGCAGGGGAGAGTGAGAGAGACATGCTTAAGTAGACTTGGCTTCATTATTAAACCCACAGGTCACCTTTAATTGTACGAGCATTAATCGGTTTTATTTCAACTAATGAGTCCTGCCATAAATTTAACTGAAGGAGAGGAATTTTTATGACCTTCAGCAAACTTTTGATCAGCTGCTGAGGCTGTTGGGGGTAAAATGACTTGGAGAATCTTTACGGTGGACGTACAGTATACAATTACACAATGGCTTGATTTTCAACTCTCATTAGGAATTCTTCCTATCTCATAAGGAATACCTTTCCATTTTAGTGGGCTGCTTTCAACCTAACTGGCGACATATTTTCTCACACATCCACTTAGCTTAAATGATCAAACCTTTTTAAGGCAGTGGCAGTGTTGAACTCCACCAATAAATAATTAAATGTTAATTATTTGCATTTTTCACAGTTATCCATCGAGTCCATATTTGTTTGTTGTGCTGCCTACTTTATATATACGTTTAGAGATGGGAGTAACAAAACCTAGAGTCTTTATATAAAAAATACAAAGTACCAACAGAAAGCAGGGCCTCAGTCAGATAGCCTCAAAGAAAACCTTGACTAAGAACCTTGAGTGGGCTGGATGTATGGAAGCGACCTATCCTATAACACAGTGAAGAAAGCTTACATGTACTGACAAAAGTGTCATCCAGTAACTCTCGCTCGGGCAACACACAATTGCATATGTCAGAATAAAGGCCTATATGACAAAATAAGAGTCATAAATACTGAACCTAAATACAATGACCTAACAGTGACAATAACAGGACCGTAGCAACTGCATAGCAACTGACAACTTCATCATCATAAGGGATATAGCAACTACAAATATCACAAGGGGCATAGTAACTGACAGCATAGGAACACATCACCCAACCCAAAACATAGTCATAACAGAGGCCTACTTTTAACACAGGGGGACGTGCTGACCACAACAGGCAACATGACACGGATAAGGACGTAGAACCAACAACGAGGGACACCTGGACAAGATGCGAGTGGCTGACGGAGGTGATTGGTAAACACAAGGAACCCCATTGAGCACCGCAGGTGCCACAAGACATGTGCCACAAGGAAACAAGACAGAACATGAAACAAAACCAAATCAAATCCAAAAAGAACCACAGTGTTTTTACATTACAGACTCCCTTTTTAATGTCAAACAATGACTTATTTTTATATCCAATTTGTCCAAAAATGATTAGCCCTTCCTCCCATATTCTGAAAACATGCTTGGTAGGTTAATTGAACACTCTGAATTGTCCTTAGATGTGAATATACGTCTGTATTGTTTGCTCTAGCACACTTGTGGTCCTAGTGGGGATAAGTAGTACATAGAATGGATGGATTCATTGCAAATGTTTGTTCATTTAACTATGCCAGTGACGTAAAGTGACAGGCAGAACAATAAAATGAGTTTGCATTTTGCAGAAGTCAAATCCATACCCACCTGTTGCCAGTCACTCAAGCAACAGAAAAAGTTATGGCTTCATGCGAGTAATCTCAACTTTGAACCAAATTTTATGTTGCACAAAAGTAGTGGAAAAAGGCTAAATGAAGCCACACCTTAATGTGTTATTTAATCACATGGACAAGTGACATATGTCTTTTCTCTCTCCAAATATGTCCTATAGCTCTGTGATGCTACGTTTCAATAACTCGCAGTAATATTAGATAACCACTGACCATTGATGTGGGACAAATTAACAGTTAAATACTCTTCCAAAAATGTTTCCTGAAATTCAACCTCTATATGAATGAAAGCTCCAACCAAACATGTTGCCACCTGATGCTGCTGAGCCACCTAACTTCCCACTTGGAACCTAAACCTGACGCCAAGATGCTCCCACAAGAAATACGTGTTCTCAAGACAAACTCTACATAACTGTGGGATTGCCTCTGTCAGATGTTTCCTTTTGTGTAACCACACACAGCGGACATTTCAACGGGTCAAGAGGGGAAAAAATAATAATGCAGGTTTAATAGTGACTAAGAATGGACCACCAAAATTCACTTTTTTAACATGCAAAAGTTGTGAGTCACCAGATTGTCAAACTTCTCCACAGGATTCACCTCATTAGCGAGAGATGGAACAAGCTCATGATAGATGTAGTGGCTGTGGTTTGATTTGGAATGATGAATGAATCAGTGCTTTCTTTTCCCCCTTTAACATTGTGATTCATCATTAGTCAACTCACTGACCAAGGGAGTCTGAATTGTTTACACTTAGAGATAATTGCCATGGTGTGATCAACAACTTGCCTTTTTCAGACAGTTGAATGTCCACAGTAGTCCCTCCATTCATCCTTCCATACCAATTGCTTAATTTAGGGTCATGGTGAGCTGGAGCCTATCCCAGCAAACTTCTGGTGGAAAGCAGAGAATCCACCCTTAACTGGTCGCCAGCCAATCACAGGGCACAAATGGAGATGGAAAAACCCTTAAGTCTCACATTCACATTGTCAGTGAGTGGAAACTGAACCCACACTTCCTGCACAAGGCAGGTGAGTGAACCAATACACCACCATTCACTATTAGCTGTCCAAACGTTGATTAAATGATGCATAAATCAAAAAAAATATCCAATATACTGTACTTTGAAATAATACCTTCAAATCAAAGATAATACATAAAAAGTCATCAATGACACCAATAACAGAAGAGCAAAATTGAAGAACTCTTTTGTTCACAAAAACCTACTCAACCCCAGATGAGAATCCGATCAAACCAATGGGAACGGAACAAAACAGGAAGTGGCAAATAACAAAAATAAAAACACTAAACACGGCTTAAAAAAAGCATAATGTCTGTTCAGTGTTTCACACACGCTAATAGCGCTCTACAACTATCATTTCACTGAAACTCTCGCTAACGCTGTACAAATGCACATGTGAAAAAAGCCAGGCTGGACTGGCAACGAGGTAGAACTTCGGATGGCTAACAGACGGGAAAAAAAGGCAATGAAACATGTTCAAATATGCGACAATTTCATCCAGGAAACTCTTCACTCGTCTCTTCTGTTCCTTTGTCGTTTGAGCTGCTCCTAGTTATAACATACGACGGTATATATATATATATATATATATATATATATATATATATATATATATATATATATATTAATATATAAGAGAAAAAACTCACATATTTGCGACATTACAAATTTGTGAGAAAAAAACTCACAAATTGACGCGAATTTTTTTTTTGAAATTATAGTGGCAAATTTGCAAGAAAAAAAAAGTACATTTACAAGAAATAAAGTCGCAGATTTGAAAGAAAAAACGCAGAAAGTTGCAAGAACTACACGTAGCACACTCAGACGTTTGTGCCAATACTTTTCGGTCAGATTTTCAAATAAGGAGATAGTAATTGCTTTAGCAGAGATTAAGCATATCATATCAAGCCTTTGCACTTTGAAGCGTTGGGTACAAGTCGCTAAATTGATGTGTTGAATCTGCTGTTCTCATTCACTTTCATTTACCTAAAGTCTGCTATCTTCTTATTGGTTAGTGTTAGTCAGCTGATAAGGTGTTAGGAAGTGTTGTCGCTTTAGCTTGCGGTGTGTAACGAGTAAAGTTTAGAAATCCGTCATCATCCTGCTCTCAAGTTTGTGGTGGTTATTTTTTTCTCGCAAAACTGCAAGTTTATTTCTTGTAAATGTATTGGGGTGTTTTCTCACAAATTTGCCACTGTATAATGTCACAAATCTGCGAGTTTATTTCTCACAAATGTGTGTGTTTTTTCCCTCTGAATCTTACACCCCCTCTAAAACGTGGCCCTTATACGCCGTCGTAATAACAAGCAAAAAGGAGATTTACTGTAAAAGTGTAAATATCATGAATGAGCTAAAAGGTATAATGGTAAAAAATAGATCTAGATGTGGGCACTTTGTTAGGCCTACAGGAGGTCAGTTTCACTGATCTTAACTGAAGAGCCTCCTTTGTAAGCCTTTATAAAATGTTCTAAATGAATTAATGAATGGTGTATACATGATTTGTATATGCTCCATAAGGCCACCTTATTAGTAAAGTGGTACCATGTTTTGTCCAGACTCCGAAATGTGGAAGTCCCTTCCTGTGGAAGTTTGTGTCCTTTGAAATGCAGCACTCATCTGTGATGGTTATCAGATACAGATGAGTGAAGGATCGGGCAAACATCGACAAGGACTTCAAGGGACTTCATCCGTCATTTTGTTGGTTACAATTACATCCAAGATGCTGGATTAGAGGAAAAAACAATTTATAAGCTTGACAGGTACATTGTAGTAGAAAGCCGTCATGTCTTTAAAGACATTTCAAATTGGCCCAAGTGGCTGTGACATTTGCCCACAAAGCCACAGGCAAGAAAAGATGAATCAGGATAGCAATGCATCACTGACAGTGGACAAAGCAGCGCCAAGTGACTCCAGCACACGCTAACGTGCAAATGCCACATTTCATGAGACTGGTCCTGCTTTGAAAGCCAATGGAAAACTGAGGACGTGTTAAAATAAATGAGGAGGGGGGGGCATGTAAGTCTCCCATTACAGATGTTTGTGGAAAGATTAGAATGGCGAGGCGCTAGGTCATAACTTAGTAGCAGACCTTTTAACAGGAGGCCGCTTGTAGCGGCTCACACACTGTTCCCGCGGGGCCCGACGCTGTGCGTGAGCTCAGCTGTTATTTCACTTCTTGGACGATCCCTGTTCATTGTGCATCTTGTGTGTTGCGTTTGTAATTGTAAGACTTGCAGTTTAATCAGGTGTCGACCAGCTAGACAAGCCACGCTACGCACACACACACGCACACACACACGCACACAAGTCTGCTCACATGCTGGAAATGCCTCCATGGGTCATGGGGATTTATTGATGACATCTGGTGTAGGTTAAAGGGCCGCAGAATGTACAAGTACATATGGAAGTCTCTTTTCACAGCAGACTGCGGATGGCCAATGTCTGCATGTGTGTGTGTGTGGGAGTCTTCATGTTAGCACACACACCAGCCTGGCACTTTTATCACATGCAGAGTGGCAAGCATCCATTGAGATTTATCAGGACTAATTCTGTTTATTTCCCAGCGCTTCTCGGGAGCTCTCTGCAGGCGCTGTTTTCTCTCCTACACATTCTTATTGCTTGATTTTATGACGGCAGCATGGCCGGTGAGGTCATTAATGGCCAACCCGTGGTGAGATGACAAAGTCATTTATAAAGGCCCAGCGTCAACATTTTTCATGACATCGCTTGTGCTTTCCTCCATCACTCTTGATATTGATATTTGTGAGAGACTGGCAGACAAATGGATGGACGGACAGATGGACATACGCCGAATGGGTAGAAGCAAGGCCGTCTTAAAGTCAAAGTCAACCCCCAAATTTTCTTTAAAATAATATGTTCGATGTGGAGCCACTAGTCTAAACACGGTATTCTGAAGATTATTTCGGTTGTGGAATATGAGGTAAGCAGCAACATTTACACGTTTTTAGCCATCTCTGGGGGCGGCCATTTTGCCACTTGCTGTCGACTGAAAATTACATCACAGTTGCTCAGGGCTCAAGTAACGACCAATGGACGGCTCACCTGTTTTTGAAGCTGAGCCATGATTGGTCATTAACTCAGCCCTGAGCGACAGTAGGTGGATTTCCATCCACCTATTTTTATTCGAATTTTCAAGAATTGAGAAAAATAAACTGAATGGAAACGGCAGAAATTCGGAAAAAAAAGGTCCACAATTTGCAAAAAAGTTTTTACACTTCCAGAGTTCTTTTTTTGAACCGTATCGAAAAAGGAAAATGCGCATTTTGGCATTGTGGAAACAGGTTTTGCGAAAGGGCGACTACAAGACCGGATATACGTCGCACGTTTTGACTGATATTTCTTCACACGCTCGTTTATAGTCACAATAAATGGCGGATGATAAAGTAAGATATGTTTGGGGAGATGAAGAATCACAATTCTTTGTATAATGAATTGAAGAAAAAAAACATGAATGCAATTTTAGATGGCTTTATTAACATCAGCTGTCAATGTAACGACACACTTCACTTACATGCGGGAGGCAAGCCAACAAGACAAACTACTTCCGTTCAGTCCGTCAAAACCAACATTCCCACCTGGATCTCCCCATTGTTCCAAAGTTCCGTCACTACAACGTCATCTCGCGGCGCATATTCGCAAAAGAAGAGCAGATGGAAACGAGCACAAGTCGCATGTTTGTTTTGCGCATTTTCACAAAATTCTCATAAAAATGTCAAAACATTTGGATCGAAACCTGACTTGTGATGTCATTTTCAGCTGACAGAAAGTGGCAAAATTACCGCACCCTGAGATGGAAAAAAGAGAGGAGGGGAAAACATTTGAGGTTGACTTCCCCTTTAAAAGAAGAACATGAGACGAGACACAAATATATTCAGTATTGGAATATGTTACCTCATTTTCACAGTTTTATGAAAGTTAATTTGAAACATTGCTGTTACAAAAAACAACAAGTTCCTGATGATGACCATCTGACACTGGAACGAATCAGGACAGACTTACAATTCCAAACAAACTGAATGTCGACTAATAGAACTAATTATTTCTGGTTTTATTTATTTTTTTACTATTGCATTTTTTTTCGCCCCACAGACAAAATATTACAAAATTCTTGTAAGGACATTCTCGATTGCTTAAAACTAAAATGTGATTTATTTATTTTTTAATACATGAATAAAAACAATCCAAATCAATAATGATTCATAATGTTGTAATTTGCTTTATAGAGGGGTTTAGTCCCACTTATTAGGCATGAACAATAGCTTTTGACTTGGCACCATTATTAGATCTGAGAAGATATAGGGAGACTGGGGCTTGTTGTCACATAATTTGTCACATAACAAATATCTTCTTCACTAGTAGAGAGCACAATTTAAAAGTGGAATACTCCATTTTTTAACTATAGTCAGGAGTCATGTCGTGTCTGACAAGAGAATAGCGTATTGTGTGCTGAGATGAGATGATTGCATTTTGCACAACATAAAATTAATAATTTTAACTTTATATGCAATGTATTTTAAAACAAGATTCTACAATATATAATTCTAGCAGCAATACATGTGGACTTGTCAGAGGAGAGATTAAGACCTCTAGTCATGTGTCTCGTTCTTTTGGGGTTCGTTGTCATATGTGCAAAGAATGGGCCAATGACAAATACACCTCTGGCCACTTGGTTTATCAGATGATGAGTTTTACTATTGAGGAAATTTGTTGTTGTTGGAAATCAATTTAAATTGAAAATTTAATTTAAGAAAGGTAAAATGACCATTTAAGACTGAGAGCTATGGCCTATGTGCCAGCAGCTCAAAAGGACTTGAATCTAGTGCATGTAGCATAATATGTCAACATTTGTTCATTGGCAATGTTCAACCATTTCTTTCACATTTTCTGTCTTTTTTCCTTTTTCCTGTCATTATGTAATGCACTGTTCATTTTGATAAAAAGAGAGAACAACAATAATTTATCTTTGTTTTATTAGTTGCAAAATTCAGTGTCACATCTTACCCCATAAATTGAGACAACTTACCCAGTCGTAGGGCAATATGTCACATGTTTACACTCTATTTCATTGCTTATCAATCAGCGCTGATACAAAATATGAAATACCAAATGTATACTTGAGACTATGGTTATTTACCTGGTATAATGAATAAACTTTATTCCAGACCCAGGGGGGTCCATATAACAAAACAAAAGAACAATAAGAGAATAAAAGAAAAGAAAAAAAGGGGGAGGAATAATGATATAAATAACAACAACAATGCGAACAGTAAAAAACAACCACAATACATTAATTAAAAGTATAATATGTAAGAGTGTAAAAAGTGTAACATCAAGCCTACGTGTCCCTTCACTTATATACTTTATGTATACTATTATATACAAGAACAAATGACACTATATTGTCACATTTCATGGAAAGAAGTCAAATATACACACATTTACTCCAACTTTATGAGTAACAGTGTCATTTTCAAGGGAGTTTTGGAAGGATAATTAGCAGCACAACGATGTGTTCATCCCCGTGCAGGTTCCCCGCTGTTATTGAACTTGTGACCTCATCCCTCAGGGACATGTTCAGACAAAGATAGAGGGCAGCAGAGAGATTTAGACATGCTTATGGAACTTGTGTGGTCTCCAGATATGCACTGCGCAGTCCAGCACACACGCAGACATGAACACACGCTCACACGCACACACACGTTCGAGCCTTGGCTGAAACTTAGCTCTGATTCATAGCGAGTGTGCCGAGAGGAGAATACCCAGCAGTGTTGTACCTAGCACTCGGCAGCTCGTTGAGAGCGGGAAGCACAAAGGAATAAAGCTGTCCAAATAGTCAAACCCCAAATGATGAGGATGACATATAAATGGCTTATTTTGAAAAGGAAGTTGGGGCTCAAATATGTGCATCGTTAACGCTATTAGAATGAAACATCTGAGTAAAACAGGCCACGTGTAAAGACTGGAACGTTTCCTCGCAAAACATCACATATTTGTCCCCAATGTTTTTCACATTAATAGTGAGAGTATATGCGACGTCGTGCTTTCAACACATACCTTTCATTTCACGTGTTTGCACTTAAATGTGGTGTGCTGAACAATATCTTCTACGTGTATAAATATCTGTTTTCCTCAAAAATATTTGACATAGCTTAATGGAGGTTCCAGAAATATGTGGTTAACCCCTCTTCCAAAATCTCAAGCTTCATTTTGATTTGTTAAAAATAACATAATAAATGATTTATTAAAGTGGAACAGATTGAATTGCTGTTTGTGGTTATTACTTTTTTTTTTTATTCTCTAGGACTTTTTCTATGCTGGAAGTGATGATGGTGTGTTATTCTCTTGGGCACTCTGCTGCTGCCGGAGAAGATAATAAAAGCGGCTGCTTCTCACAGAGCACCACCAACTAGGACATGTTCCTCCTCATTCTTGAAACGGGGGAACACGCCCAGACTCTTAGCAGATATTTAAGTCTTATGAAAAACAGCTTTGCAGTTTCACCAACAAAACTCAGAGCTGGGCATCTTTTACCCGATGAATGAAGACAGCTGAAATGGATTAAGATAAATGTCCTTGGAAAAAAAGGAGTTCACTACAGAGTTAAGGAAAATATTACAACACAACACTGACCACTCTGTGTTCCCAACAGATGTGAAGATCATCTTTTTGTTGTGTGGTACAAATGTAGCAGAAACGGACAAAACCTTATTGGGAACTTCAATGACGTGTGAGGTGATCGTGAAAAATATGTCGGTATTGTTTTGACAACTTGAGAAACAGACAAAGCATGATGCACATCATCAATAGTGACACTCTCAAGATACATAGTTGGGGGAAATCCCACGACATGGACTAAACCTGAATAGCAAAAACAACTGAAGAATCCGCTCACAAAAAAAGCTTAGATTTTTTTTTTTATATAAGTGGTAAAAAAAAAACACATAAATAAGTGGTCAACAAACTAATGAATAAGCAGGGGTTTCTGCAAATAATGGGGGATATCTTCTCCCCTCAAAATCTGCAAATAAATGGATTTGCGAATGAAGAAATGATGAATGAAAAGTGAGTACAGAAACATGATTTCTCATAATCTTACCCAAAAAATATAAAGTCAATTTTATAGTCATTGTGTCATTTTATGCCCACAACTCTCCGCTGCGACTATAAACAGTATAATTTGTCTATAAAATTGCTGTGAGTACGCCTCTACAAAGGTGCTAATACACCTTGTAATGACAATCGGAGTGTCACTGCCACCTACTGTAGTGGATGTGCAATTACACTTCATTCACCAAAACATGTTCCTTGGAGTCCTGGCACTGAATCCCTTATTTGAAAAGGACTAGCATATTATTGTCTTCTTTCAAGCTTTTTGCTTTTATTTAACTTTTTTTTTATAAAGACTTTAATTGTTGAAGTACGTTTATTGACAGATGCCTTTCCTGACTACAACATTTTTTTTTCCAGGAATTGGGACTGACTTGACCTGGTTTGCCCATCCAGAGTTTAGGGAATTTTACAGGGATTATTATTCCCAAATGGTCTTCCATCCCAGCATCAATAAATCCTGACCTTGCTTAGCTTCTAGATCAGACAGATTGGGCATTCTCAGTGGAATATGTACGTTGTATAAAATGCGTCTTGTGATCTGTTCTTGGCAAATGAATGACATGTTATCACTCAGCCAACGATTCTGCCCTGAGTGTTCATAACCGTTTCCTTCTCAGAGGGATACACTTTCATTGGCATCCATTCTCCAAGCTAACGGCTAGGCTAATGTTTTTCAAGCCACGTAGAAGCAAGCACAATATTAAAATGATAACAAGTGTATGCTCATATATATATATTAATATTATCTCACATAGACTATATTACAGCTGCATTTCAAAGATAATTCATGCAAATCAGAGGCTAGGCTGTAGGAGGCTATTTTATAGACAGATGGTAAATGTCTGACCTTAGAGGAACAAAGACGTGACACTTATGGAGGAAAACATGACAATTGCTTTCACTTTCACTCACTTTTTTTCCTGTTCTATCACATTGTTTTTATATTGATTCTTCTTTCGATAATTGTGTTGATCATACCTGAGGAACTGTGTTTATACGTGTTGGTTGACTGATTGTGGTAGCTAACAAGCTAAAATATCTTTACTAATGTTTCTTACCAATATTCTGAATCACGTAAACAGATCCAGTTAAGCAAGGATTAAAAGCAAACTCAGTCCTGTGACCAGTTTTGATCTGAGTCTAAACTTGGATTGTATATATATATTTAAATATATATATATACAATCCAGTTTTGTGTGTTTGAAAACCATTCACCTGTTTTTTTTTTCAGATTATCATTTGTCACTTGATACTGGAAAGAATGAACGATACACATATGATTATATGGCATCACCATTATCATTGTAAGCGTTCTCTTGCATCATCAAAGAATCATTAACCAGTCAAAGTCAAGTTTGGCAATACTATTTTGACGAAACGATTGTTTAGACGTTTGATGAACAGCAAAATTTATTTCACTAGAAAAAAACAGTATTTTATTTGCTTTTTTCCATGTTACATATGAAGGAAACACACATTCTATCTTTCTTACTTTCACCTTCTTTTGAGATATGAGTGTGGAAAGCGTTCCAATATTCCACTTATACCACCCAAGTGGATGTCTCCCACTTTGTCATTCTTCCCTCCACTGCTTATAGTCAATGTGCCCCCATGTAGGAAAACCTCTGCATAATCAGTTGGACCACAGCCCAGTCAGATTAGATGAGATTGGAAAAAGCACATTTTGGCACTTTTACAGCTCTTCAGGAAAAAATATATATGTTGATAGCAATTAGGATAAAATGCATGTTTTCTCTTGCAGGCCTAAACGAATAGACATATGAGGGTTTTTTTTTTTATGCAGATGTTACATGACTTTTATAAAAACACAAGTGCATATTTTAGACACACTCATCCCAACCAGTGGAAAATAAAAGTCATGAAGATGTGCTGACAAATGAAGTTTAATTCTCTCTTTTTTTTCAATCTCACAGCCCTGCCAGATAAGTATGAGAATATGATTTATTTATTTTACTTAATTTGTATTTGCTTTTAACAATTATTATTAACAACATATATTTCCTTTTGTTTACATGTACATTCACATCGTACAGTCATGCAAAGTTTTCAAATCTTTATACAATGACCAAATAAAGAAAAATGGAAAAATATTGGCAGTTCCATTATAACCATACAAACAGAGGGGAAGAAGGAAGAGGGGGAAAAAAGTCCACTCTGAATGCTCAGTGCTATTCCAAAGTCCTTATTGTGCACTTTTTTTACAATCCAATATGTAACATGTTACATGTCAGCTGACATAGGTTGCTTATTCATTGTATTAGTAAGGGCATTATGGGCTTCCAACGTTTGGTAAAAACAGTTTTTTTGGAGCCTCAACTAATATGTAATTTGCTCCATCTGATAAATGTCCCATCGTTTCTGAATCCATACATTATACGTGGGGGGGATCTGGCTTCAACCACCTGATAGTCACACATTTCAATGCTGCCGTGAGCAGTAAGTTCAAGAGACGAGAATTTTATTTTAATATATAATGAACTCAAAACAAACACTATAAAGGCATATTTTTTATGTACTGCATGCATGTAGAGATGAATTGTAAAGCAATATGATGTTGTTTGCTATTGCATTTAATGAGCTCTTCATTTTGGTAAAGGTACTCATGCTTTAAACCTTTAATAAAAATTTGTCTTGTAGCAACCAACTATATTTGAGTTGAAATGAATGTATGTATTTAAAATGACAGCAGGGTGGCTGAAAGAAGGCAGGAGTGTTGATCTTCTCATCCTTCGACTCTGAGGGTAAACAGGCAGATTCCAAGATATAAAAGAAGCACACTCACAATATTTAGCTAAGTGATTCAGGCAATAGGAAGGTTACCCACCTGAGCTTTGGGAATGGCTTTTGTGTCAGTGGACAGGTCAACAGCGTATCCATTTTCACTAGCGGGTGGGAATGTGTTTGCTTAGCCTATCTCTGGTCTCGGTGTTTCATCCCGAATGACTGATACCGCTCATTGATCCTCCACACATCTTCACAGCCAACTTTTCAAATCTACTGACTACATTTCAAATACAGTATTTAATGTCCATAATAGGACAAAAGTTGTAGCTGAAATAAAACAGATCAACTAAACTGTTGAGCGAAAAGAAGTTACCTGGTGAAGGCGGGTCAACACCTGTCACACCTGGTAAAGCTTTTCTCTCAGCAGCGTCTCATCTCTGGCTTTGCCTCTTCTTTATTTAGATAAGCTCCTCTTAAATGGATATATGAGACACTTCATATGACATGGGACAAACAAAAGCATTTTTCATTACTACATTACTGAAATGGCCAAAAAAAAACAACAACTTTTTTTTATTCAAACAAATAGAAACATTTCCATACTTTGTATCTAAAAGGAAGTCATTGATTTATTATTGGCTTGCAATATGGAAAATATATATTTTAATCATACCTTGGATCCCCTTTGTATAACCTAATTGAAGCAGGATACACACATATTGATTTTTAATGGTTTTCATTCCAATCCACATTTATACACACAATTATAGTCTGCCATGTTTGACATTTATTTAATTGCTAGCTATGACAGTTTTCTAAACAGAATTGAGAGGTGAAAAAAACTGTGAAACTGAAAAAATAGATATGAACACCCCCCACACCAAAGGCTATTCGGTCAGGATAATCCTTTAAAAATAATAAAAATAAAATAACAATGGGGCCTTTTTATTGGAAGGCCGGAATCAGGCTCAAATTAGTCCCGTATATTGGCAATTAAACAAACATTTTGGGAAATGTGTGTCTCAGGTTCTGCACAAAAAGTTCAAGTCTGTAACTTTGTCAAGTTATGACACTCCAGGAAAATGTAAATCTCCTGACTATGTTCAACGGAGGAAAAGTTTACGCCACAGTATCCAGTTTTGATGAGGTCGATAAATGAAGGAAGGCCTTAGATGCTAACATTTGCTGTCGTGAAAGAAAAAAAAGTAAAAAGAGGCACTCAGATCCAGTAATCCCCTCGCATGAAGGCAAGGAGAACTACAATCATGATGCACTTTCTCTCACATGCCATTTATTGAATGAGATAAATCCACAAATACAAAGTGAGAACACTCGCAAGGAGCTGCTGTAGACCACAACTCACACTCAGATGCTCACACACAGACATACCGGCCAACCTGACCACCCACTCATTAAGCACCTGAGTCACACATCCAACACACAGATAACACAGTATTTACACTTGATACAAAACTGGTTATTTCATTCCCTTTTGTTTTATTATGTTTTCATGTGCAATTTTTCTCAGTTAATAATATAAAATGACCGTGGAACTCATTGCTTATTTAAACTTTATTTATCCAGACAAGATAATTGTAACCAGATTATCATTTGCAATGCTGTAATACAAAACAGAATAAAAGCAAATACAAATACATACACAACAATAAATACCCAGACAAAAATAATTGTATCCGTATAGTCTACAATGACGCATTTGTAGTTCTAGTTCTATTTTCTGTGGTGAAAAAGAGTTTTGAAATCAACTAACAAATTGTGTTTTCCTTAGATGTTCCAAATTAGACTTCACAAATACGGGGAGCAGCTAAAAGCAAAATAAAACCTGATGTTACAATAAATGTGACATCATTTGAAATATGTATATCTGATTAACTGCATGTCCAATGCAAAGGAAATGCATGTTCAAATCTGCTTTTCAGTTGTTAAACTTACTTACTTAAACTTAATTTAAACAGATTGAATTAGTTATTACACACCGAGTTACAATTTTCAATCATTTAAATGTAAAATGTTACTGCGTGAAATGTTATTTTACAGTGAATTGAGGTTTTTAAATATATATTTTTTGAATGATCGCCCCAACTAATGCTGCTTAAATTACATTAGCAACGGATCAAACTATCCTTAAAACCAACTTACAAAGTATGGTATTTTCTTTCCCAAGGCAACAAAAACATCTTTTCATTTCCAATCAAAAGGATGCGCGCTGACAAGATTGATCGCTGCGCTGACAACATCTGCTGAGATTACAGCAATAACTCACTTTATCTCAAGTCATTACATTCATTTTTGCGAGGTTAGGTTGCTTTTTGTATTAGCAAAGAGAGGCCTGGGTGCTAAAAACATCATATTAAAGTTTGACAGCTTGTCAGAGCAGTGAGACAAGACTAATTACAGCCTTGTCTTGCCTGAGGCAGCAAGAAAGTCCGACCTTGCGTTGCTCACATCGACTCACTCTGACATGACAGGATGAGCCAACCTGTTGCCAAGTCTCTCAAAATGGCAGTCATGTGTGACGGTAGTCGCCCCTCACTGATGCTTTGACTCTTTTGTTTTTCTACTGCAAAAAAAGTACCGTATCTGCAACTGCTTATCAATGTCCACAGAACTCCAGTACGAAGCTCAATTAGACCTCAACAGCTATTAAAGCTCATTTGCAGAATCAACAACGTATTTCACAAATGATACACATTCTGCTGTGGCTCAGGAAGATGATAAGGAGCAATTGGAAATTGGGCCAAATGCCTTCATTTGGGCTTTTCAGACTCGTTCAGAGTGAGCTAGGTGCTCTCCTTTTTGTGCCTGATCTCAGCCTGAGATCAAAACGCCGACAAAGAGCCAGCGTTCATATCGACAAATAGAGGGGAGCGTTCAAACTTGGAGTTGTTGAGTCAGGCCAGAATGCCTCATCAGTGCCAAGTTTTATGTTGTAGGTCCATTGCAAGCGCCATCTCTGAGTGTGTGGCATTGTGGAGGACATCCAGATGGTTAAGATGGAATTCCCTGATTGTTATTGAGAGCTGAACCCAACCGGTCCTGAAGTGATCGCTATCGGCCGGCGCTCCTTGAAGCACGCAGCTATTCATTAAAGATGCTTATCGCGCAAGGCTGAGGTGAGAGAAAGGTTTTCGAGGGCAAATCGCTCGGTGGCATCTAAGGCAGGCCAGGTCGACATCAATCTGTGCGCTCGTTAACAATTAAAAAGACTTCAAACAATGTTCGCGGGCATCTTTTTGGAAAATGCAGGGCTGGAGTTGCATATTTTAGCATGCACGCGAGAATACAGAAGCAATAAAAAGCTGAATACAAAATATGTCGGCATGCAACAGGAGATCAAGGCAACACTGCAAGAACCTCACCTCATATTTAATTTAATATGAAATCTGATTGGCAACTTTCAGGCGTAAGTCTTGTCGAATCTTGTCTTGCCTGGTCACTTTTATGCTTTAGTAAGCAGTGTCCTTTCGGTACATATCTGTTTTGCTCCTTACTGTTATGACTTCATTCATTCAAATGTCCACATGTGCTCACCTCAGCTGACACCAGGAAGTGCAGATAGTGTCTCTCTGAGGTGGAACTCAGCAGCAGAGGGCTCTCTTTTCCCTCAATTGTTTTGGCATTGCTTGACACCCAAATAAGCAGATTTACATTTGCACTCACCCAAAGCAATTGTCAATTTAACTTGATGTCTAAAGTCTGATTCAATTGTTAAGTGTGGGCCTTTCAATGAATGCCGAAGCGCTGAACACTTCCCTGTCCGGCTGACGCTTCTTGGCTTTCGTGTCAGTGCAGGCCTCATTTTGCCTGTATTGGAATTTGGTAGACAGCTCTGCCTCGTCCGTGGTGGGCGTTTTAGTGTACTGCGGGCATTTCCATTTACGTGGGCAATTTGGTGGCTGGAAGTCGAGTAAACTTTACTATGCTGGAGCCACGTCTAACTATTGGAGTAGTTAGTGCAAGGCGAGACAGATTCTGAGCTCTATATATTGAACCCTCTCAATTATTGTAGAAATCAATTCATTGAACACATTATTATTATTATTATTTTTATTTTTTTAATTGTATGATGATCATATTAATAAAAATAATAATAATAATAATAATGTGTTCAATATTATTGTAATTGTATGATGATAACATTAATAATGATAATAATAATAATAATAATTATTATTATTATTATTATTATAATCATTATTAATGTTATCATCATACAATTACATTAATAATAATAATAATAATAATAATAATGATGATAATGATGATAATAATATTAATAATAATAATAAAGTTTCTAAAATTGGTTGATACACGAACACGATCGATCGGGGTGAACGGTGGTCTCCCGAGGCTCATTTCACATTGGTGGTCTGTGATCGCCCTGGCCATCTTCATCTGTCCATGGCGGTCTGCTTGCAGTTCCTTATAAATCTACTTAGTCTTATCTGTTTTCTCTTCCACCATGTCAAGGACTGCGGCTGTCATGTGCCCAGTTGTTTTGAGTGGTAAAGAACATGTCGGTCATGTTCACGCCCACAACGGCACAAAACGGCTATTTCTAGCTGTGAAATTACCAACATTTTAACTAGCCTAGCTCCAAGCAGAGTTTGACAGGGAAGGCTCTAGACTTGCACTGGGCATGAACATAGAGCCCATACTGTACACAACCAGGCTAGTGAATTAAGGCTAGTGGGTGTGAAATTGTACTGCTCTAAATTTCTGAAAGCAAGCTGAAATCATATTTAATCAAAGGAGTGAGGTTTTTTTTCTTCTTTCCATACCTGAATATTTGTTCAGCAATTTTCAAAGCTGCTTGTCCACATGAGGTTAACAGGTGAACTGTAGACAATCCCAGCTGACTTTGGGAGGGAGGTGGGACACAACCTAACTGGTTGTTTGCCAATTCCATGGGACATATATAGACAAGCCACTATTGCACCAGCTGACTATTTCAAATCTTCAATTTAACCTAACCTTAGCATGCATGTTATTGGAATGTGGGACAAAGCCAAGATTTTAACCCAGAACCTTAAAACTGTGAGGGCAGTCGTACTAACCATTAAATGTAATCCATTGATTGAATTAAATCGCTACATTTTTAATCTGATGCTTTTGGTGTGAGTTCTGTATTTTAATGTTTGCTGCCTCGGAGTTCCCCTGCTATTACTCTTACTTTGGCTCTGAGTGACACGATGGATTATCAACTTTCAGCCACTTGAGATGGCTACTGATGTTTAGGTTTTCAATAAGAAGAAAGAGGAAGCAACAATTCTTCTGGTGGAAAAAGCAGCAGTGTGTAACCTAAGCATGGTGGAAACCTTCAGCAGCCTGTGGCATTATCTGGACAAACTAATATTGACTCCAGGACAGAGCAAACACACTCAATGACCCGGCTTTATTCACTGCTTCAGCATTGTTGATGGATTAACTCAAATGTTGAAATCTAACTTCAAATCTTCATCTCAGTTTGATCTAAAGGATTCCCTTTTGAGAGTGCATCAGTCACTTAAAAAGGAATTACTGCATAAGTTGAAAGCAAACAACATGAACTCGTGTGTTGACCCCAGGAATGAGAATGAAGCAAGAGTTGCACTTAAATCACTGATCAGCTGCTGCACTGTCATTGCAACACATTATCATAATCACAAACCTCCAACAGGGATGGGAAAGGAATCAACAACCGCCTGTTTCTCCTTTTTTTTAAAGCCATGTTCAGAGGAATAAGAGATTTGCTGCAGTTTGAACATGAAAACGGCAAAATAACGAGTTGGCTTAAAGTGTGACCACAGTGTGGTGAATCTGTGTTTGGGTCAGGTCTGCTTTGAATAAAAACTGATTTGCCTTCCCCCCTAAATTTAGGCTCCAAAATTACACACTCTTAAGAACATTGTAGGAATGCAGAAGGCCTTAAGGTCCTCTTTCTCGCCAGTGTGTAATGAGAAACTTCTTGTCCAAGGGGCCGGTCAAGAAGGCAAACACCTGCACTGATGCGACAGGGGAGAACTTCCTTCAGCTCCATTTAAGCTCCCTATCAACACCCAATTGACAAATTAGAATCCTGTGACTTGCAATTCAAGAATGAAAGCCATTTCGCTGCTCCACATGTGGGGAGAACCTAAGACTAGAAAATCCTCCAATATGAAATTCAAATGCACCAACAGGGGAGCAGATGTCATTCAAAAAGAGTACAGAGGAGTGAATAAGTTGAATAGAATTGTAGTAGAGTTTTCACATTAAAAATACACACTGTTTATACATTTTAGTTTCTTGTCAATATAAAATTAGCCTATATGTACAATTTATTTGTTTGTTAGAATTCAAAAAATATTTCTGCTTTTTAGTGAAGACATTATTATAATACCCAAATGTTCACAATTAATTTTTTTTCAAGAACCCGTTTTAAGCAGGAACTTTTTCCTTCCATAAATTGGTGTTACCAAGTTGGCACGGTGAAAAATCTGTATGCACATTTATGCTTTCCCCAAAAGTCACCCTGAGTAAAGCGGAAACCCTGCATGTGCTTGTTTGTTGTCTCCTCCCGTGTCAAGCAGATGATGTTGGATTTCACTTATGAAGTCGCTGAAACCTTGTTAACTTAGTAATGGATACGGACACATCCTCCTCATTATTGAGCCACAAGAAAAGCACTTCCTCTTTCATTCTCACACTCACCTTTTGTCTGTGTGAGCTACTGATGCCATCAGTGGGTGAAGCGATCATTTCCCATGTCGCCTCAGATTCACAAAAGTATTTAAAATGTTTGTAAGCTCTAATTTTTACAATACATATATTTTATTTGTGGTATTTACAATGTATTCTATTTATTATTATTATTATTATTATTATTATATAATTCATATATTATATATTTTTTTGTTTTTTTACGCTTTTTCTTTTGTTTGATTATTAGGGCCAGCCAATACCTCCAGTGGAAAACAATGTATGGTTGTCAATTATATGTGGATTGGCACACAAAAAAAGGGTGGTTTGCGCCATTGTGGATGATTGGATGCCTACATTCCCTTTAAATGTGGCTAAGTCACATCCCGATGACATCTCTGTGCGGAAAAGGATGCAGTGATCCATGAGTGACCAGAGCATTGTCACTGTACTTGGACGGTGTGGCAACGATTAAGTGGGTACCCTCATTAAATCAGCTGGTGATAACTGCTGGCTACTGTATATGTACAATAATTAGTGGTGCAATGGATCACAATAGTCACGGTTCAGATCAGATCACGGATTTGAGTCACGGATCGGATTGTTTTTCGGATCAGCAAAAAAAAAAAAAAAGATTAATAGTACTTTGTCTTCATTTATTTGTAAAGTGCTTTTTCCATTAAATAAAAAAAATATATCAATTTAAAATGTCTAATATAGCCGTGTAGGATTTAGTGTCGTTATTTATTTTGTAAAATGCTTTTTCCCATTAGATAAAAACAAACAAACAAATCAATTCAAAATGTGTAATATAGCTTTTTAGGATTTAGGAACAACATTTTTAAGTGCAATATGAGCCAGAAACATTCTTATTTTTACATGGTTCATGTGCAAAATAACAAGGTGTTCCTATAATCTAAACAGCTAACTTTGACATTTTGAGTTGAATGTTTTTCAACTCTTTTTCAATGACCAAATGTGTTTTCTAAAATAAATGAAGACAAAGTTCTATTTATTTATTTATTTTAATAATGAAAATACCTCAATGTGCAATTTAAGGCACTTACCTTCCCTTAAACATTGAAAGTGAATTACAAAGTAGCCTTGGTCCAGAATATTGAAAAATAATTAAAGCAGGCTGTCAAACTTACAAGCCGACAGCCAGACACGTTGGTCATGCTAACAGGTAGCCGCTAGCCACTTACGTCGGAGACTTCTGCCGTATCATAAAGTGACAGTGTAATTAATTAGAGGTTCCTTAGCGTCCTAAATTAGTGATTGAACATGAGTTTGGGATAGTGTTGTGTTGTTGGTCGCAACTACATTGTCAATCAACTACGATATAGAAACGTCATGGGCCAACTTCAAAGTAAAAGTGTACTAAGGCTATTTGCTTTCATCATGATGCTTCATAGTAATAATAATAATAATAATAATAATAATAATAATAATAATAATAATAATAATAATAATAATAATAATAATTTAGATGCTTTGATGCCCACTATTGTTACATTTATCTATGAATGAAACACGATAACATCCCCCACACATCCACGGAGCTCAGAATCTGTCTGCCTGTGCACCAATCAAATCCACCAAAATCATGTGAGAGCAGCCTCGACGTGATTTAAATGTGGTCCGAATAGGTGTGGGCTGACTTTCTGCCACCAAATTGTCATTCCACTGGCCGTATCTACAATGACACCCAATTTGGCAAACAGGCACAGCCAGCCATGCGCCTGCATGAAAATCAGGATAAGCCGTGCACTGTCTACATAAATAGAATGCTTGTGAACAATCCACTCACATAGCTAAAGTAAAGGGAAGTCCCCCTATGTTAAAATAAAACATGAAAATAGTACTAACACTTAACTTATAATAAGTGAGGGTGACAAACGTTCAGAGGGGCATTCTGCTACAAATGAAGTAAAAATGTATTTTCATTGGCAAAACAATGGGAGCTTTAATTTCGTAGACAGGTGTACATGCGACACTGCCTCCTAGTGGAAGGAGGAGGGATGGCCTTTCAACGCTTGAATGTTCAGAATTGTCCAGAGGTGGGCACTTCGTCAATCGTCAATTCCCGTCAATGACTATGCCTACCTTTCGGCGAATGTTTCCGCATTTTCGGCGAATGCTTTATGACACAAAGCCTCGTAAAAATACACGGAATGGAAGGACTGCCTGGACTCAGCCTGATCAACGTAAACCTGCTTCAGTTGATACTCAGTCCATTTACTTTTTTTAGGCTTCACGTCATTAAGCACTCGCCGAAAGGTGGGCATCGTCATTGAAGGGAATTGATGATTGACGGAAGAGCACCCTCTGAAACTGCCCTATGTGTAAATATCTTCAAACAGTGCAATGTTTACCTAAAAAAATACATGTTTGCCCAAAAAATGCACATT
Organism: Leptonotus elevatus; assembly: GCF_054856555.1. Taxonomy (NCBI): domain Eukaryota; kingdom Metazoa; phylum Chordata; class Actinopteri; order Syngnathiformes; family Syngnathidae; genus Leptonotus; species Leptonotus elevatus. Next base: position 14,238,874 of record NC_141252.1, read on the forward strand.
CAACAACTCACAAGAAAATTTAACATTTACAAATGATGAGTCATGATAAACACACACAACATTAACAAATGTAAAAATCGCTGATATGTTTGTGGATCTGAAAAAACATGTGAAAATCAGGAATATATTTGTGTGAATAATTCTGAGACAAATCTCTCCTCATCTCTCAGCTACTGAAAACAGGTGAGCTGTGTTTGGTCGTTGCCTAAGCCCTGAGCAACTGTGATGTCATTTTCACTCGACAGCAAGGGGCAAAATGGCCTCCCCCTAAAATGGATAAAACCGGCTGGATTTTGCTGCTTAACTCATATTCAACAAATGTAATATTAATCAGAATGTCATGTTTAGACTAGTGAGGTCACATATATAGTATTATTATCAAGAAATGTTTAAGGTTGACTTCCCCTTTAACGTAGATGAGACATGCCGCTACGATTGGCCGGGAAAACGCTTCACCCCTCCCCCTCCCCAAAAAAAAGCAAAAATTACAGAAAATCTTTATGTGTGTGTATTTGTACCCACGAGAGGATGTAAGAGTTGACTTGCTAGTACAATTGTATAAATTCTGAGTACTGTGTACATGTTGTTCTAGATAAGTTCTGTTTCCATTTTTATAGTCATTGTGACTTTTTTCCTTTTTGCCACTGTCGATTATTGGCATCACAGAAAAACACACAAGAAAGGAAAACCAAATGCTTGTGATTTTTAGATGCTCGCTGAGCTCAAGTCTCCCGAGATCTCATGACATCATGCTTGTCGATGGTGTTTCCAACAAACGGGCTTCCTTCAAGGCGTATTTTTAAATTGGATCCCTCGGGAGTGTTCGTCTTTCCATGTTAAGCCGTTGAGTATTTTCCTGTAGTTGTGATGTCACGAGTGCAGCTGCACTCCTTTCCAGTGCGTTGGCTCCGTCGGACCCTTCATTCACTTTCAAGTCATGTTTTCGCCATGCCAAATTAGCAGCCAGCCTTCGGGTCAACGCTGCGTGCGAGCGCGTCGGAGTGAAAAGCAGCAATGAGGAGCGGCGTGCATGCTTCTCCGCAACTGGCTGCACATTGCCGTCTTCAAAGCGTGGCCTTTTTCTTGCTCTCTGGCTTGCACATCCTGGCCGCTCATGAAGAAGCCAAACAAAAATATTGGCTGTTTGACTCTGATTATACTGTCAATGTGGGGAAAGTCAGACAGTTTTATACACGTTTTACTGCATCCCGGATGTTTCTAAAGTCAATAGGTCATGTAAGTTAGTGTTTATTTAGACTTGAGCTTGTCCAACGTACCTTAAAATATGAGAGTTGATGTGGGCTGGCTGCTCCGTCTGGTACTGTTGTCACAACCAGCTAAGGTGTGGCGGTAGCAGGGCACAGTGGAAAGCTTGATTAATGACCTACACTCTTGTTTACCTTTTTACCTTTTGTTGCATTATCTCCTCAACTCACGACATAGTGGTAGAATTCAACCGCTGATCCCGCAGAGTACATGAAGTATAGAACAAGACCAAAAACAGGTTTCGCAAGCATCAGTAATGTGCCTCTTTCGGTTGATAACCAAGCTTCTTAAGCTAGCACGAAATCTTGTTTGTGGGAATTATGACAATTCCAGTTAATTAACAAGGCTTTTTTTTCAAGGGATGTTTGATACCACTTTTTATTTCATATCGATACCAAGTACCGACACAACTAGTCTTTTTGATACATAAAATTTAAAAACAAAACAATGTCAGATCATTTTACAGAAAGACCTATACAACCCAATTTTTTTTAAACTGCATGACATTAATGACAATTTTCTATGATCTTTAATTTTTTGTTCATCTTAATGGGCATCTTTCAGTCATATATGCCTTGAGGTCCTGATTGCAACATGTCTAAAAGAGGGTGGACAATGTTGGCATCGGCTGCTGTCGTGAATATTAATACTTTGAAAAAAGGCCGGGTATCGGCCTGATGCCACATCCGGTATCGGTACTCGCCCATCCCTATTTTTTTAATAAGTGAGTTTAACATATTTGTCATCAGAATGTCAACGTCTACAAATGACTTTTAAGTTTCAAGGATGAATCATCTGTGCCTTTTAAATAACAGGGAGTTTATAAATTGCTATTTCAAGCCAAATACTGGGAAAGTAAATATTTTTTATTATTCTTTAATTCACATGCTCATGAAAATATGAATGGGAAACATTAAGTCCAATAGTGTTTTTAATGCAAGTGCTGTTTTGGAGAATATTTTAAGCATATTAATATTATGATAATCTTTCTTCTGTACTCAGAAACATTTATGTACTCATTTTTAGGGTCACCATCTTATTATCACCTAATAAGAATTTGAGCCAGTAATAGACATGAAGTGCATATCAGTTTCATAATAAACTCTACAATTCAACACGCTTGTTCTCCTTACGGTCATTTTTCTGTAACTACCAACGAGATCAAATATGAAATGACACGTTTCCATTTGGAAAGTCATATGTCCTCATGTCGCGTCTCGGCCCGCTTTGGCCTTCTTAAGCATCCGGTTGATGTGGTGAGCTGGCGGTGCAAGTAGGAACATGGTGAAGACACATTTATCATCCTGCAGACTCCAGAGCGGTAACACTGCCTGCTTGGAAACGTTGGGGATAGTCAGGCAGAGGAAGAAAAAAAAAAGAAGAAGAAAAAGTCAACAGCAGATGAATTGCATGGCAGACATGAACATGAATTTACAAGGAATTAATCAGGGAAAATGATTGACTTCCAAAGCCACCTCTTGTACAAGTCATTATGAAAGATGACAATAACGTTTGTTCTATGTACTTGCACATTTGAATGTAACATGTTCCTCTAACCCAACGCACTTTGTCGCAACTTAAAACCGGCAGCAATGAGCAGAAGCGAACTTGCCAAAAGTTGCACTCTGCTTGACAAAAGCAAACTTTACGTTTCACATGTTTGCATAAACTGTTGCCATGGCGAATCCATTTATTTGAAACTTTAGACAGGAGAGCGAAGTGCTGACACTCGCCGTCTTTGTAAGACAACGTGACGCAAGGCCGACTCTTTCTCTTTTTCCAAGAGGTGCCTCACCTGACGCCACTGTCCTGAGATGATCTGCGGTTAGCTTCAGACGGCGCAAAGAGAAGTTTGAGCTCCAAACACAGTACGAAATCATGTCAAATGCATCGAGTCTTATATCCTGTAAAGTTTGAACTACATGACCTCCACTGTACATGTGATGGATCATTTGAGTTTGATTTAAAGGCCCGTCGGTGCTTTTTGGAGAACCCCTGTCATCTTTTGACGGCTGCTTGGAGAATTTGTAGGCGGTCAGTTTTCAAATCCCTTACAATTATAGACGTCTATCCTTTGGTCAAACAACACAGGAAATCTGAATGAGTTACTGCTGCATCAAAACTGTTGCAATGTGTTAATGTTTTGTGCATAAAACTGATGAAATACATTAACCACTTTATAAAATTATGAAGTTAACAGAATGATTAACATTTAACATAGTGTGGAATAAATATAAATAAGGTCAGTCCAGTTTTTTTAAATATATATTTTTTATCATTCTCTGCCATCTTAAAGGGGAGTTTTCAATCAAAAAAGAAACAATATCACTTTTTCTAATATTTGTTAATACTATTTTTATAACTTTGAAAAAAATCTGCCATCTCTGGCTCCATTTTGTGCTGGAAATTTATTATAAAAGAAACCACCGCACCCAAGAGAAAACAACCAATAAGAGATAGAAGGTGATCATTCGTTGCACACTCGTGAGCACACTCATAATGGGCATGCAACATCGCAAAAAACAAAACAAAACAAAATCACACAATTTAGGGCCTTATTTTCGTATAAAGTGCTTGATGTAAAAAGTGACGCGTCTTAATTTTCATGCTAAGGCAAGTCAAGTTTATCGTATTTGACAGACTGTGTTGCGCCTCACTTGACATTCCAGCAGAATTCCGAGTAAAAAAACTGAACAAAAATCATTCTCGGTGTACCTGACAATTTTCTGACAGAAAGGAAATTACAATTTAGACCAGGTAAAAGCAGGTCTATGTTGTGGCGCAGGTGGTGTAACATGATTTTGGTGGATTTGATTGAGGTGCAGGCATACACATTCTGATCTCCACAAAAGTGTGTGCAGGTGTATGTCATTGTATTTATTTTATAAATATGACAAAAGTGTGGGACAATCCCTCTGAATCACTGTAGAAATCAATTCATTGAATGAATTATTATCGTTATCATCTTAAAAATATTTGCAAAAGCACCTGTTGTGGTATAAACAATTTTTAGTGTAAAACAGGGCAGTTCTATACTACTTCAAACTTCAAACGCAATATAATAAACATTTTGTTAATTGTATATTTTTTTAAATGTCAATAAAGCCTGAGCATTCTCTTTGTAAAGGGAGATATTTTAATGAAGCTCTGAATTCCTCCGTTTTAAATCCAAATAGATTGCAATGAAACTTAATAGTAACATTTGTTTTGCACTGATGTGAGGACGCACACAATATTACAGAGGCCCAATGTCCCTTTGCTGTGAATGAGTAGGAAACATCCATCCAAACGGCCCACCTGCTGTCCATCCAGCACAGAAAACACAGTGGGGGGTATCACAAGCGCCCCTGATTGATGATCATGGGTCCCGCAGGAAGTAACCCCGCCACCATGAAGGAGTGTTTTCTGAACCCCAAGTGGTATCCGGGAAAACATGAGCGACTTCAGTCAGGGAGCATGTGCACGCTCATCAGCCGTGCTAATGTTTGGACTTAGTGAGTCTCGCGGGGCTCTGCTGCAAAAAAAAAAGGGGAGGGAAGGAATCAGGGGCAACAAAACACGGCATAGAAAAGACCCCAAAATTCTACAACCTGACATAAAATTGGAACAGTGGGACATTTCCTTCAACGGCCCGACCAGAACTATTCATACAAATAGTAAGCTGAGGGAAATATGATTGAATAATAAGTCATCATAATTCAGCACTCATATTGTATGTCACTAGATTTTAATGTTACGACCTAACATTGTGTATACTCGAAATTAGGGATGTTCAATACCACTTTTTTTTTCTGACCGTTACCAGTATGCATAAATTCTGTGGAGTAAATATTTATTTATTATAAGTTACACAATGGTTGAAGAACAAACTCACAGCCTTCAGCTTGGGAGACAACCACTCTACCACCTGAGCTATGCCACTCTTTCCAGCTGGAATCTTTGTAACTAGAAGATGTTTTTGGTCTCCTTTTGGAGCTCAGTTTGTAGAGTGACAGGCTCCTATGCTGAAATTTGTAAGTTTGTTCCTCAACTCTTGTGTAACTTTTTTTTAACTAGTCAAATGTAGTCGAAATCTCTCCTTGCAAAATTTACTTCAAATTTCTGAGTGAGAAATCTTTAATGTTTTTTTTTTCATGGAATAGGCAAATTATGTCGTACACACTAAAAATACTTTGAGTAAAATTTGCTCTGAATATTTTACTGTCTTCCAAGTGTAAATTTTACTCTGCTTAAAGTGGGATCAAATAGGTTCTGTTTAGAGTAAAACTCTAAACTCTACAGAATTTACTGTCGTCACTGATAGCAAGTACTGATACCACTAGTCCCTTTGATACATAAAATACAGGAAGGACTTGCAAACTCCAGAAATTACGAGCTACGACACAGACATGCTAACCACTACACTATAAAAATTTTCGCTGTGAATTTACAATAAATTATTAGATAAGTTTTGCATTACTTTCACAGTAAGGATTACAGCAATACACTGTGAATTTACTTACAGCAATGTACTGTAATTTCACATCTGTGATATTGAAATGCATTGTTGTAAATGCACAACTGTATACTGTAACTTCACAGCTTCAGTGGCAAAGCAATTACTATGACATTACAGTACATTACTGGGGAATTACAATATTTTGCAAGGCCTTGTACTTTCTTCAGTATGTACTGTAAAAGTAATGCACAAATTTACAGTAATTTACTGTGAAATTCATGCAGATGAAGTTTCCATTTACTGTGAATTTGCAACTATTTTACAATTGAAATAAAGCACTACTAAACAAATAACTCTGAGTTGCAGTCACTGTTAGACAAGCATATTTATTGACGAATAAACTAGTCAAATTTAGTCAAAATCGCTCCTTGCAAAATTTACTTCAAATTTCTGAGTGAGAAATCTTTAATGTTTTTTTTTCATGGAATAGGCAAATTCTGTCGTACACACTAAAATACTTTGAGTAAAATTTGCTCTGAATATTTTACTCTCTTCCAAGTGTACATTTTATTCTGTTTAGAGTGGGACCAAATAGGTTCTGTTTAGAGTAAAACTTCCTCTACAGAATTTACTGTAGTCACTGATAGCAAGTACTGATACCACTAGTTCTTTTGATACATAAAATACAGGAAGGACTTGCAAACTCCAGAAATGACGAGCTGCGAGACAGACGTGCTAACCGCTATTTCACAGATGTTAAATATAGGCCTACACTATAAATATATCTTAATAATAAATCCACAATAGACCAAAAGGCAACTATATATTTGGGATCATTAAAAAAAAAACATCATACTGGCTCGCCACTGCTTTTAAAATGCTTCTCTGCCATCATTATATAACGCTCTGATTTATTTCACAAGAAAGACGACGACAACAGTGATGATGAGTTGACCAACCACATTCTTTCCTGACCACACAGTCCTCCTTTAATTCACAATCAGGCATGTTTTGTTTGTAGAAGAAAAGGCCAACACCTCAATTCAGGTGTACGGGTCACCTGTCAAAAGTACAACACTGGCTTCAAATTTAAGGGCAGGTACACGCACGTACTACCAATTAAACAGACAACATTTGAACTGAACACTCTGATAATGCTAAAACATCTAAGCCACCTTCCATCACTATTTTCAGCCTTTTCAAAAACATTTGAACTGCACTGAACAGACTCTGTTCACTCCAAAAACATTGGCGTATAGAAACGAGCATAACTTAGCTGTGACATCAGACAACAAGCCCTCATAAATGCTGAGCCAGTCTATTAAAAAGCGCAGGGAAGACCACAGAGCAAACATAGTAGTTTAGGAGGAGGGAGTTATGAGGAAAATACTTTGAATTTATATTCTGGAACTTGGAGAGGCTTGGTGTAAGTACATTTATTGTATTTGCTGCAAATCTCTCGCCCAACTTGCGCCCTCACCGCTTCGATTCCCATCACGGCAGCTTTCATTACGAGTCCGATAAGATCAGTGAAGGCGCCGAGGCTGCATGTGCACAACTCTGTGGAGAGGTGGGGAGGTTACACCTGAGTGCTCCTCCAGCTAAGCACCCAGATAATCACCAACAAATATTGTAATTCCAGGAAACGCTCAAATTTGGCCCTACTCATAGACGAGGCCTACAGGTAAAATCTGCAGGCAATTAGAAGGAAAGAAGTGCAAGTCCTGCTGGAAAACATTCCGACAAAAACACGTGATGCCAGAAAATGCTTTCAGAGCCCAAATTCTAAAAGTAGATTCGAATTTTCGTTTCTTGAGATCTTTGTATCTGTATGTTTAATGGATCAACACATGCAAAAGCCTTTTTTGTACTTTTTAATATTAAAAAGAAATTATAAAAATATATTTGTAATTAAAGCTTTGGCAAATATTCAACATTTAGACTTTTTTTTTTCATTATTGCAGAATGTAGTTGTGGGCATACAGAAGACACATTTAACAGCTTCTTTTTCAATGACAAACAGGACATGCTTTTTTTTTTTATGACAAAATATATATTTTGCGGAGCACCGATGCGTCCATGCAAGCTTACATTCATAAGGCCGTCAAGCCTGTTTTAGGCTTTACTGCATCCACAACATGAAGAAGGGCCCGTGTTTGATTGCGTTCAGACTTACTGGGGTTGAAATGAGTTCAGTTAAATCTGATTATCAAGATGGTAAAAGTCCCGGTTATGATGATGAGGTAGGGAGACTGAGTCAATGCACACTGTTCAAGTCTTCATGCTGCTGTTGCTGCTGCTGCTGCTGCTGCTGCTGCTGCTGCTGCTGCTTGCTCAGCGGACTGTGGGGTTTCCTTTCTCCTGGGATAAAAAAAAAAGAAAAATAAGTACAGTACACTGTACATTAATATGTACTTCATTCATATTCTGTAGGTTAATGTAGGCCTATAGATATGCTTTACATTGTAAAGGGTACCGTAAAATAAATAGCAGTCAATAACAATGATGCTATTTAATGATCATTTTTAATAGTAGGCTAATATTAAAAAGGTATAGGTCTATTAATTATACTGTAGCTATATATCGATATAGCATATTATATTTATCTATATGCACGCTGATACAGCATTCCGAGGCCTCAGTAATGCATACAATCATATAATTCATTAAAAAAGAAAAAGAAAACGTTAAAATAATATAGATTGCTGGTGTCAATCAAATTTGAGATTTATTTATTTATTTATTTATTTATTTTTTTCCCTTTTTTTTCTTAATTTTCAAATTTGAGATTTATTATCGTTAGGCACAATTTGATATGTAACTGTAACTCTATAATTAAAAAAAAAAAAACGTGCCGAAATATCGGCTATTGTGATTGGCTAAATTACTTGTGTCTGAGCAATTACATAATTTATTTAATTTAAAAAAAAACATAATTTTTATGCTAAAGTATACCTTCTCGGGTGTGGTGCTTGAAGGCCATCGGAGAGTGAATCTCCCCCGCGTGCATGCTCATCCCGCTGGCCGGGTGAGACAGGGCCGGGCTTTGCGGCTGCCAGTGGTGGTGACCCGGGGTCACGTAGCCGCCCGCGGGACCGCTGTACACCCCGTACTGGTTTGTGGGCGAATACGCACACGCCGAGACATAGCTGGACAGTGTGGATGACGGCTGTGGAACAGGACAAAAAAAACAAAATCTGTCATGGAACAAATTAAGTTGATTGTGCTCTATAGTACTGTATTTAAATTCATATAGTTATATATATGTATATATATATATATATATATATATATATATATATATATATATATATATATATATATATATATATATATATATATATATATATATATATATATATATATATATATATATATATATATAGGTTATTTATAACAAATGAGTTGGTACCTGTGCATATTTTATATCAGCATCAATGGCTGATTTGTCAATGCCGTTGACTGAGTGAGCTGCAGGGAAAGCTGCTCGGTTGACGCTGCTCCAGTCTTCCATTTTGGTCGGATATCCCTCTGCTCCAGCAATGGCTGAATGATTAAAAAACAAAACAGTAATTTTACGTTTTTCAGTAAAAAAAAAAGAAGCAACATTTCTATTAATTATCATTCTATTTTAACAAATCACGTACGTTACAAATCTATCTCTCAACTCACGCATAATTATATGCTTTATTAATCTCAAAACATATTCTTACAATGTTTTTTTAATTTTTATAATTATTAAATTTGGTCGAAAGTTTTGTTAAAATACAATTTTAAAACACACGTGAATGGTCCAAAATAACGTTAATTATTATTATTATTATTATTTCTTTATTTCTTTATTTCTTTATTTCTTTATTTCTTTATTTCTTTATTTCTTTATTTCTTTATTTCTTTATTTCTTTATTTCTTTATTTCTTTATTTCCAGTAAATGTCTGTTTTAAATGCGAAAGAAAAACGATTTTAAATGTCAAAAGAAAAAGTCTGCAATGAGCAATTGGGGGATTAGGAGCGTCTGGGGCTGGTGAAGGTGTTTGCACACACGTCATGCGTGAAAAGGCCTGTTGAAAGTGGCCTAATGGACATATTGTCCTGCCGCCAAACAGGTTGCGCAGAAGAAAAGCAGTTAGTCGCCCTCACCTGCGGGGTCCATGAAGGCTCGGATCCCGAGGATGTTGCTGACGGTGTGCGCCGAGGGCCAGGCCCTGGAGATGCTCACGTGTCCCGCCGTTACCGGCACCCCAGGCGGGGATCCCATCTTGGTGGCGGCGGGGGACATGGTGTTAGGGTAGGAGTACGGATAAATGTGGTTGTAAGGCAGGGCGGCCTGCGCCGAGACTTGCTTGCCGCCTTCGTACTGGCTGGGCTGGGACAGATTCCCAATCTTGTTGCGTAAAATCCTGCTGATGGAGCTGACGGAGGGCACGTTGTACTTATCGCACACCCCGTCCGCCAAGAGTCTGTCTCGGATCTCCCACGCAAAGATCCCGGGGTCGTTCTGTTTGTATTCCCTGATGTTTTTCACCACGTTGGGCGTCGTGACGCGAGGTTTGCTACCGCCGATCGCGCCCGGTAAGATGGAGCCGGTTTCGTTGTACCGCGCCAGGATCTTGCTGACGCAGCCGTGCGAGACGCGCAGCTGCCGGCTTATGTCGCAAGGTCTGATCCCCAGTTGGGCCAGCTCGACTATTCTCAGTCGGATGGCGTTGGGCAGGGGTCTCCCGTTCACGAACACACCGCCCAGTTGGTTCACCTCTCCATAGGTTTGCTCTGCATCACACGCACGAGGAATTTAAACAAAGCATATTTTCAACAAAAAAGAAAAGAGGGGAAAAAAAGAGTAATAGTGCAGCGAGTGGATTTTTTTCTTTTTTGTATGCTTTAAACGACCTTCAGCTCTGGAAATGGCGTTCCTGAGCTCATTCAAGACCCCAAAAAGCATCACAATTGTTGTCATTTTATCATTAAAAAAAACAATGATGCATTTTGAGCAGTGCTGGCGCAGTTGCTTCTTTCTTAAATCGACAAAAGTGCATGGAAGGAACTGTTTGAAGGGGAATTGTGACTTTTACGCAGGCGTGATGTGCGCGGACACGCTTCTATAAGCTTCAAACCAACCAAGCGTACAGTAAATAAGATACAGCCTTACCCATTTGCCTCTTTACGTTCCGTAATGTTTGAAAACACACCAGCCCGCTTTCGATGGCGGCGGAGTGAACGCACACAATAAAGTGGAACAAAAAAATAGTCCACTCAAATGTTCCCTGAGCTGCAGCGCGCGATGTTCTTCGATCGTCATGCAATAAGGCGGCCAGCAAAAGTGATCTTCATCCGATAAAAGCAAATTGAAGTTATCCCGGGGAGTCGGGACTTTGCTGGAATTAATTTGACGCGTCCTCTCCACGTCAATCGTAGCTGTTGTACGCAGAGGTTGTGCTTGGGTTTCATTGGTCGCCCAGAGCTGTGCGGAGCTGTCAGCCAATACAAACCTCATCCGGTTGCAGACGTGCAGCCTCCTTCGGTATTTTGCATAGGGGAAGTGGCAGAAAGGGGAAACGTTTCATCCAACATGCAGCCTCCTGGTAAGAAAATTCAAGCTGCATATCACACGGGGGGGAATCAAACTAATAGGAGAAAAACAAAAACAACGACAAAATGGTGGAGTTGCAATTTCGACATTAAAAAGCAGATTTAATTATTTTTAGTAAAAAATGTTAATTGTTAAAATGGTATCGGTTACACAATTTATAATTGACATACTATTCTTATGTGTAAGATGCTCCCAACAGAACGTCTGTATATTATCAGTTTGTGCAATTAGTGACTTTAAAAAATGTAAATGCAACAGACTAATAAACTTGAGGTTCATGTGCAGGATACATTCATGAAATTATTAGTTACAAACAAATTTGTATTTTTTTGTTATTCTGCTGATAATTGGTCGACATGCTGACTGTGCGACTGGCTGCAAAGGGCTGCACACTTTTACAATATAGGACAGAGCCACAGCATCAAACCTGAGTGGTCCCATGTAATCGATAGCTCTGTATAAATGTCTCACTTTTCCAGATTTATGATATCAGCGCGAATTGTTATTACAGGATGTTTGCAGACCTGCCACGCAAGATCATCGTTTACACGCTCGCAAAAAAAAGGCTGTTGTAAAAACTAACAGTCGACCTAAAGGGAACAAGGTGAAGGGCCCTTATCTCCTCTGCACCACCCCACAGCATCATCATCGTCGTCGTCGTCATGATGATGATGCTCATCATCATCGTCACCGTCACAAGCATCGCGGCACACGGAAGCTACTCGTGCCAGTGCACCCGTTTCTTTCTTTATGTCTTTGGAAATTCTTAAATTAACTATGTTGAGGCGGCTTCATCTGAAGTTGTCTCTCTGGTTGTCGTTCGTGCAGGACTCCTCCAGCTGGTCATCACAAGAACTGCATGGTTTTACGTTCTCCGTATAGGGCTGCTTGTGTTCAGGTCGGTACCCCGCTTGCATGTTCAAAATAGTATCCGGAGTTGTCTCCATTAAACTGCAATGAGTTAATATATTTAGGAAAATATATATATACATCTACATATTTATTATGAATGCATTTAAATATTGAACGACTTTTGAAATTTATTTTTGTTATAATAATAATAATAATAATAATAATAATTATTATTATTATAATGAAACTAATAATAATAATAATTATTATTATTATCATTATTGCAATGCGCGTGTATAAAATGCATTATTTACATCAGTTTCAATTGATCTTCATATTCTATATTCTAATTATGTAGATTATTGCTTTCATGTTTCCAGTTTGTATGCTTTGTTTTAATTTAGCTGATTTAATTCTGGTCACTAATTTTGTACTAAATCCCAATCGTGTTACGTGTTAATTAGTTAATTAGTTAATTTTGTTTTTATTACTGCGTTTGGCTTTGCATGGTTTAGTCATTTGAACGCACAATTCGAATATTGTTGGTGCAGAATTAAAAACAACGACCATGACATGAGCAAGCAGTAATTTGTATACAGCTACATACAGCTAACTACATTTATATTACTAAGTTCAGACAATCCACTCATCGTGTGACTTTAATGTATTTATTTTAAAGGCAATTAACTAATCTTTAAAAATCTGCAATTATATTCGAATTATACGGAACGGGTTCGCTTGTCATTTTAAATAATAATAATAACAATAATATTTAATAATAATATTTAATAATAATTATAATAATAATTATAATAATAATAATAATAATAAAAAGGTTAAAAGGAATCTCACATTTAACGAAAAGCTCACAACCACTAAATAAATGTAATTTTTAAGACTGAAAATGGAAGCCGTGTGGAGGTCACAAACAGCTTATTAAACCTTTACAAAACCGAATTAAAAAAGCATTGTAACGCATTGTACAGAAATATCAATAATATTTGATAATACTAATCATTTAATTAAACGGCTCCCTTTCTTTTAAAAAATGAAAGAGAGAAAGAAAGAAAACTTATTTTTGCGCGCGGACTTATAGACGTGTAGAAAAGTTTTGCGATATTCCAAAATATTAAGTCTTATTTCATTTTCGTTTGCTGCGTGAGGATATTATTAGCGTAAAAACAACGACAAAATAGATGTTGGTTGCACAAACTTGAGGTCAACACCTGACACCAGCAAGGTGCAATGACCCCCGACCACCACCACCTTTCAATACCTCCCCTAAAGCCCCCTCAGTAAATATTGGTGTTGGTTTAGAGTGTCATCCAAGGATTCGCTTCCTCGAGTGTATTTTGTCTTTAAATATTCTTTACGTTGTGTTTTTGTGTATGTGATTGTAAACGTACGTTTTTTTTTTTTTAAATAGGTTATATCAACATTATTATAGCTGCATGGACGATGTTCTTTATATACATTCAAACACTGACTCCTTAAACGACATTTGCTTCAGAATTATTATTATTTAAAAATTTGACTCTAAACAACATATGCTATCAAAACATAACATAAAACTATTATTGCTCATATGCGATTTAAGCCCACTCAGCCAAAGAGCTATAAATACACATCGATGCTATAGCCAAGTAGGCCTTCTCCTCTTTTACAGTACAGTTTGATCCAAGGTGTTAATATCTGCTTTTGTTGTGCGCCTGGTGGCGAGCTTGTGCTAAAATGGAGGCTGACTTATTTTATAAGCCTGCACGTGAGCAACTCTAGGCAGTTCAGCGAGCCTAATGAGAGCGTGCAGCGGTGCCATGTGACACATTCCAGCTTTTAGCAGGCTGGCTAATTGCCCTGTGACCTTCAATAAACACTTCTCATATGTCTTTGTGTTCTCCCCATATAAGTATAATTGTTAAATTAAGACAGATGTATTTATAAGGCCTAGCTCCGTTTTGGTTTAGTGATACATATGTTTACTCTTGATAAAGAGAATGACATCTACCTGAACACATTAAGCTACAAAGTATTTCCTGGTCAATTTCTTATGGCATGAACATTTAATCTAGGACCATTTCATTCAGTTGTTCTCCCTTATAAAAGGTAACTTGTGTTACATAACATGTGCTACTTAAGTGCTATAGAGACAAATTTGGCTCTGATTTAAGTGGAAATGTACTGCTAAAATGCTAATAGCTAACATTTCTGTTGCTTTTTCTAAGAATTGACGTGCTGCACTGCATGATGACATTCAGAGTTAAAGTGATGTTGTTAACTGCCAAACTCCAGGAAGAACAAGTGTGGTTTCCCCATTTGTTTTAAGATGTGTTATCCTGAACAGATAAAGGAGAACTTGCACTACCTTCCAATCAGGTTAGGGCAGTAATTGTCACAGTGGTCCAGAACGGTGAATGTGTTTGTTCACAGAAAACAAAGATAGGAGCCAGAAGAGTGAAAAACTTCTTGAGAATTTATTGTCAAATTGTAATATGTTTTAGTCAAAAGCTACTAATTAACCTTCTTGTAGGCCTACTTGTATACGACTTTCAATGCATTGTTATGATTAATATTATTAATAGGAGTGCATATAGTGCTTCTGATTAGAGAGTTGTGATTAGAAAACAGCAACCTGGGTTATAGTGGGGGTTTTAAGTTCAAAATGTGACCGAGACTGGATTTTTGTGTGACTTTAGAGGCATATTCTTCCCGCGAATTTTGATCCAATTGAGAATTGTACGACTTCTTGAGCAATCAAATTTAAAGGCTGTACTATATTATTCAAATGTATTCATCACAGCCGATGTAAAACGGTTTGATTTAAATTAGACGTTAAAAGTGATTCAAATTTGCCGTTTCTGATAGGTGGCTTTGATTCCAAGTTATTTTGTGCTATTGCAGTCCACTTTTCCACCAATCATTTTGTAGTCAGTAATCCAACTGTCTCTAAAGACAGCTAACAGGCTCCTTTTGCAAAATATGGTTCTATTTCAAGTGGGATTTTGTCAATTAAGCAGGGTGATTTTAAAGTGTGGAAAGTGGCTCCACGGTTGATGAAGATCTTTTTTTTTTCTTTTTTTTTTCAGCTCAAGCCTCTGTCCTAACATGGGAAATGAAAAACTCCCAAACTTGATTTCAAAATTACAATCCATCATCTCATGTTCACAGCAAAATTTAATCGGACCATAGAAAATATTAAGGCCTACAAATTGGAATATTTTTGTTCCCAACAGTGACCAAAAAAATCGGATTCCGTTCTCATGAGAATTCTCGTGTTGTTACTGGCCGACATCCTTTTTTTTTTTTGTTGTTGCAGTTTTTGGCCATTCACACAAAGTTGTCTTCAGTTGGTTGAAATCCAAATCTTGTAATAGTCACGTGCACATTTGAATACATCTACAGTTGGCTGTGGCGAGCTTGTGCAACTCTGCTGCGCTAGTCTGTTATCAATTAGCGTAGGAACCTAATTACTTTTGGGAGCACTTCAGACTTCATCTCCAGCTGCTGCTGATTCACGCTGGTTCTGCTTGGATATCAGCCACAAAGTGTGGGTCACACATGGTTGTTGACATAAGCCTTGTACACAATCTTCATTTCACGTCTGCTCTGATGTTCGACGTTAACTTCTGACTTTCAGTTCAGTGCATCTCTTTCTCATTTAGGCACCGACGTTGTCCTTCAGGTGAAACCGGACTCCGCCGTCACTTTAGATGCAGCGTCGACACATCTAATAGCAGTCTTGCCTTCACTCATCCTCGTGAAAAGTGAAAAAGCCAAATCGTGTGTCAGGAATTGTTGCGAGTCGAGTGTACTGCTGTGATTTTAAGTGTAAGAATGCTGGATCCATTATGGAGAAGTCTGGAAAGAGCTTTTCAAGGCCTTCTATCAGAGGCATTGTGATATTGTTTTCCGCCAAAACCAGAAATCAAGGACTTGAATAAGCCTTCTTTATGTCAGGAATAGGGATATTGTATTTGCTCTGACAGCTGCTCCTTTTAAGATTATTAGCGTTATGAAAACCGTGTGTCTTCTTCCCAAAACTAGGCTCTGTATCATTTTGTGAGACCACCTCACAGAAGAAATCTACGGAAAAGAAAATGAATGTCACAACACAGGAGAACTGTGTGTGCGTGAAGATCTCAAGGATTGGTTGCAATATCTTTTTAGAGGTCACGCTGTATTTATCGATGTTGATCGTAAAATCGTTGTCAATGGAGGTCAACCGAGAATCAAACAGAGGCGGGCCTTCCGGCAATACTGACGGAAGGTATGTCAAAGACGAACCCCTGTTTTGATAACGATTGACGGAAAAACTTCAAAGTTGATGGACTAAGCATTGCAGAAAGTGTTTTTGTTTGTTTGTCAATGTAATCGTCAATCGCCATGTCAGGGCCGACTGACAGACTCCCGTTTCGTATTTATTGGTAGTAAGTACAAGGAGTCTTCGAGTTCCGGCCGAATTCTGTTCCCACGCTGGCGATGTAACCCGAATTTCAACTTAAATCGGATTTCACCGTTAAAGTCAACATTTACATCAAAATACTTTGTAGAGAAATTTAAAAGCTGTTTTATGTTATCCTTCCAGATTCTTTGTTTTCATTTCACTTTATGTAGACTGTTCACCCCAATTGTTTTCTTGTCAATAGTTAATTGGGAAAAAATAATTACAAAAATTGTCTATTACTTCCATTGCGGTGAGGTGTTGTTCGCTTCCCCCTTACGATCTGATAGAATTGAGAAGAAGAAGATGACAGAGAAGAAGAAGAAGAATAGGAGCTGGTTGCATCACTCACCAGTTTGTGATATTTCCTCACAATCCTAAAATAGCCGCTGTCATTTATCGATGACGGACAACATTGACAAATGACGAATGATGGACCCACCTCTGGAATCAAGTGATCAGGAATGTAAATGACCCCTTTTAGAAATCTATGACAATTATTTGCTTCCAATTTGGTGGGAAGACGGAAGACATTTTTCTGTTGACAGTGGCACAGGACACAAAGCAATGTCCATAAAAGCATGCTTGGATGTGATTGGTATTCAAGAACTCGGCCCATCAAATACTTTTGAGATGACCCAAAACGCAGATGCAGAGGATGGGACAAAAATTCAGACAGTCATCTGAGACCAAATCCAGATTTCTTTTTGGCAATTTCCGCTTTTCGTATCCACGTAACAACCACGTTTCCCAGTATTTTTGTTCTTTGTAATGCATTTCCTATAAGTCTCAAAACTAAATAATAGTCGCCGTGCTTTCGCTCCTGGTGGCCCACAGAGATCTGGCCTTGTACTATGACCTTACTGAACCACATGGTCATAAATACGCTCCCTTATTTCTATCCTTGCGTGCTTGCCAGTTAGGCCAAGAAGTGGGTTTGTTTTGGGTGTCCTGTCTATATTCCCGCAATAGCCATGCTTTCAGGACGTCCTGAATCGCATACACTATGTATGCCCGCCCGCCTGTGGTCACCTGTCACGGAGGTATTCTGCTGAAAGCTGCATAACCCGGGTCCAGCATCTGCATAATGGACACTTGTTTGTCCTGCTGCTGATGGTTTAATTAACTCTATGCCTGTCCTCTGTGAATTGTAATGCTGTTCTGAAGTCCACATTCAACAGGGCCGCACCTGTAAATGGACCTTTAAGTGAAGATGTGTAGTTGACTGATGTCAGAACTTCAACCCACATGGTTATTTTTTGGTCAAATGTGGACACATTCCCTTTCAGCTCATGAAAAATTTATATTTATTTTACGGTTAGCGCATATTTCAGGAATCCCTCATTTCTCTCATCGGCATGCCGACATTTAGCAAGAATAAGTTCATGCCTTTTAAAAACTAATGAAGCAGCTTGAATACATTTGATATGTTGGCTGCATTTCAAGCTGACAGTCAGCGCGAGGTAAAGATTAGTTCACTCTACTATAGGGGAGCTGAGCTCACTCATCCCGGTGGTGAAATGTCTGACATGTTTGCACTGAGTAGGGGCAGACGGGTCTGCAACCAAGTCCGGACTTGCAGGCCAAGCAAAAGCCCCTCGATGCTCCCCCGTTTTCCCAGGCAGTCGGGTCCCCTCCCCCAGGTTGACAGCTTCCGCTGTTCATGCAGCCGTTACCTATGTAGTATTAATTGACGTCCATTGTCTATTGTTTTTACAACAACTGTTGCTCATTTGAATCAATGCACAAAGAAGAAGCTCGGTGAAATGAAATACATTGTGTGCCAACACAAATGACAGAAAAGAAGATGGGAAGTTAGCAACATCGAAATGAATGACTCTGTAATGGCGTGTTTCCCAGCACGTGAAAAGTGATTGTTGTAAATTGTTATGATTTTTCAAAAGGAAAAATGAACAATAAAAACAAAACAAAACAAGGTCCATATTTTACATTCATAATTTTTCACGCACAGCACCAAACAAAAATGCCACAAAAAGTATAGATGCACTAAAATAATGATATTTTTTTCAATTTACTCACAAATTTACTTTGCGTGAATTCTGGTTTGGTTGAACACGTTGCTATTATTCTGCTGCGTGAATAACAACAGGTGGATACAAAGTTAGTTATGCTCAATGGGCTTGTTTTGTCTACTAAACAGTTGATATTTTTTTCCTGTGATGTGTTACTATCATTATATAATATTGCTTTCTTTCTTTAGTCTTTCAGTTGTTATGAAAGTGCAGAAGAGTCTGGTTTTCGTCACCGATTCATTCATTTAATCTAACCTGTCTGATAATCTGTTGAAGAAATTGTACGTATGCATTTCATTTTGAATAATTAGTTTCCAAATGTGAAATGGATTTAGATTTTATTTTGTCTGAAAGCACATCAATTGTAAAATGGCAGATTTTAATTGATAAAGAATTTTAAAATGTAATGCTAAAAGCAATTTATTTATTTAATTATTTGTCTATCTTTTATGTATTCTATTTATGTATGTATTTATTTATTTGTTTATTAATTTATTCATTTATTTATTTTAGTAATTACAACCTAGTGTCATCCTGAGATTCAAGAATATTTGTTCCCGGGCACTGCACATTAGAGCATTTAGTTTTTTTAATTGTAGGTATGTATTCCATCCTGAATAACTATTTTCCAAATGCACTTTAATGACAGATGGATCTTGATTTTATTTTGTCTGAAAGCACTCCATTGTAAAATGCCGGATTTTAATTGATAAATAAATTTAAAGATGTTTAACTAAAAGTATTTATTTATTTATTTATTTATTTATTTATTTATTTATTTATGTATCTATTTATTTATTTAAGTCATTACCACCTAGTGTTATACTGAGCTCAAGAATATTTGTTTACAGTAAACATTATATAAACATTTTTTAACTTGTGTTACATAACACAATCAAATGAAATAAATAATTCAATGATAACCAAATAAAGGTTTGACTCAGTTCTTCTTTCATTATCCTAACTCATTAGTCATTATTAGCTTCCACCGTTAGCATAAATACAACTTGCTATCATGTTATTAAGTTAGGTTGTAAATGCCCTCTAGTGGCAATGGTATGCATGAAAAAAGCCAAGGAGGACTACTGTCCGTCTGTATTACCAATTTACTGTGGAGGCGTGGCAGATAAGGGTCATGAAAAGTGTGTCAGAATAAATCCTCTTTTCAACTGAAAATTGCCCAAAACATACGATAGCATAATTTACTGATAAGTAATTTTTCCGAACAAACAAACTAAAACATCTCTATGCCATTGACTGATTTCCCTGCAGGCCCATATAAAGCCCACATGTAAATATGGGTCCTGTCGGTTTCCTTCAAGGCTCGGGGTGTTATAAAATGTCAATGAAGGATTCAGCAAGGGTAAATAGAGGGTATTTTTATTTTTCTAACCATTATGCTCAACATCCATATCATTCATGAGTAATGTGATGATGGAGTTCATCAGAACTAGTGTTTGTTTGGGGAGTGCATTGGACTGGCACTTCCTAACCAGATGTATGGCAAAAAGGGCATTTTAAATTGGGAGAAAATATATGTATTTGTCTGGTTTTTGTTGTTGTTTTTTTTGTTTTTCAACCAATGTACAGCACAAAGTCTTTATGTACTGTATTTTAATACTCAAATGCTTTTATGAAAGGGTGTGAAGCAAACAAAAGATACTATAATCCCCCCTCCCCTCCATCAAAGTATACAGGCTGAAAAATAGGGGTACAAGGACTGATCCTTGAGGGACACCACATACAATGGCCATTAATATTAAAAACTTCCAATGGTCACATAATAACTAATTTCCTCCAAGTAGGACCTAAAAGTCAATTTGCTGTTTAGTTCTCCTCCAATTACTCTCTGCTTTCCTGCATTCTGCAAACAGCTACTTGTTTTGTTTTTTTAAATTAAAAATAAATAAATAACAATACAAATAAAATAATAATAATAAAATAATAATAATAATAATAAATAAATAAATAAATAATTTCTAGACTCCACTTAACATTAATATTTTTCAATGCAGTCTGTTTTGGCCTGACATTTAACTACTAATATTGTCATGGCAAAGTTAACATTAATAATGTATATAGATTAAGAATGTAAAATGTATGTGCTGCGACCCACGTGTTTTTCTTTTCTCTTTTGACATACCGGTTGGGTTTTTGAAGCTAGATAACACATTCTCAACAGCACATAATGTGCAACTCATTCACTGCCATTGACGACTATAGACGTCAAAAATTAATTAGAACTATTCATACTAGTTTGTTTTTTGTATTTAATTTGTTCCATTTTTGTTAACAAGAGTAAAAAAATATTGTACATTTAGAACAGATATAAAATGTGTTATTAATCGTGAGTTAACTATTTAAGTCATGCGATTAATTACAATTAAAATTTGTAATTGCCTGACGCCCCTAATTTTTAGTAATCTTTTGGTTTAAAAAAAAAAAAGATTATTAAAAAAAATGTCTAGGATTTTATACTCTTGTTAACAAAAGTGGAAAAAATGTTAAACTAATAGAAATAGTTAAATACATTTTTGATGTTATAGGCGTCAATAGCAATGAATGAGTTAATATTTTCTTTAGCTGGCACAAAGTCAAAATAGTGACTGTATTACTAGCTTGAAAACGCAAATCGTCACACTGCAATCGTACAGAGTACAAGTACAGATACCTTAACATCAGGTCTGGTATCAACCCAGTGCCGATACCTCATATCCGTATTCACCCATCCCAAGTTATTTTTCGTGTGGTCGGAACATGGCGCCTAGGTGACGTACACTGACCAAATTAGGCCCATTTAAAACCTGGACAATAAAACATGTATGCATATATTGTAATAAAAATAAGTAACACTGAAAGTAAAAGATGTTACTATTGAGATGCTTTCATAGACTTTTACTTTGGATTACAAAAAAAATTAAGTTAAAAAAAATATGAGTTTTTTTCTTTTCATTTTTTTTTATAAAAAAAAAATCTGTTTTTAATGAAGGTTAAGATTCAACAAACCCAAAAGGAGCTCATCATCGTGTCAAACAGTATGTGTCCAAAACATGATGTGTGTTGTTATATTAACAATACATGACCGTAATGTGATTCCCTTTAACCTGCAATGATTCACAGACAACATGACAGGATTCTTCAAGTATGTATTTTACATTAAAAGCCCCTCAACACCTCAGGGTAACAAATTGGCACCATCTTCTTTTCTGTATGCTTTTTTTTCTTTTCTTTTTTTTCTCCCAACATAACTGAGCTCTCTGTGTGTTTTGAGTTCATGTTATTGTGGTGTCTATGACAACCAAGCCGCAGTGTTTCATTGAACAAACGTCTTTGTAACCTTAACTTGGCCAGGAAACATTTTTCGAAGGCTTGTGTGGAGATAATATTCGATATATTGGTGTGCAAGTATAAGGATGGGAATTGTTAGGAATATAAGGTTTTGTGTGTTTTCATTTTTTTATTCATTTATTTATTTTTAGCAAAATTATTAAATATTATCTTATGAATCATGCTAATCCATTTTGTGCTTATATTCTTTCAGCGGCACTGTGTAAACTAGAGGTCACAGTCATGGTGCCCAAGGACCACAAGAGTAGCCCACAGGACTCTTCTAAAAATAGCTCACTTGTGATGTTACATTGGGATTTCCTAGGAATGTTGGAGAAGTGATCGATTGAAAATGTAATTGCTTGCAGAGATTTAGAGATGAAAGTGTTGCATATTGATCGTGTCTGTTTCCTACCCATTTGAAATCATTGTTGTAAAGTGTCGAACAGAAAATATTGAATTTGACAAAAGAAAGACTTAGCATTCCGCTGCTAAACTGTGTGAGTTTAAAATGGATGTGTGACTGTCTGCTTGGATGACTCATACTAAGCTGCTCTCGCCTTTTTCTCCTTTACTGAACTTGAACCCAAACGAGTACCAGCAAGTCCTGGAGGACAGGTTTGATGGGCTACTGTTAATAGTTTTCTTTTCTGCACTCACACATCCAGCTGGTTTCAAGATTGAAGACGATAACAAAACAAAACAAAAGAAGAAGAAGAAGTTTGGCCGCGTTTTAAGGTTTAATATCCTTTTTGATTGAAATGAGGAGTACATAATGTGACACTTTTTTTTCTTTTTTAATATGACATTTCACCTTTTGTGGGAATTTAGCCTTCATGTTCTGGATGTGGACCAACAGATGACTTTTTGTTCTTCACCTTTTAGCACTGTGGGTCATATCAAGTTCTCAGCCGCTAGAATGCTGACACCGTGATAGCATCAACAAGATGGTGCAAAGCGATGACAAGTCTGCAGAATCAGCCTGCCTGACAAGGAGAGAGGTCACGGGTGATTGAGAAAACGTTTTTTTTTTTTTGTGTCATGGCTTCATCATTAAGAAACGAGCCGAGCATTACCTCAGACCTCCATTTAGACCCTGACTGGATGATTTTCATGACATTTGCTAGCATAAACAAATACATTCACTTTAGTGCTTTATATGCTTTATTCACATGAGGGATTGTTTTTTATTAATTGTCATTTCTATTGATTGATTTATATTATTATATATTATACATGTATCTAAGATTGGTCATTATTTTGGATCCAGCAAATTGGGTTGACGATTGGATTTGGGCCGAAGAGCCGTATAGCTAGTTGCCATTTGGCTGGTGAAGTTGAAGTAAGTTTAATGTCACATTTTCAGCCAACGTTGGTGGCAGCTGGATGGCTCGGTCGGAAACACTGCTGACTTTTGACACACAGGGATTGGGTTCAAATCCTGACCAGCGTGGATGGCCCACCCACAGTAAATGTGTGGGTTGTCTCAGGAAGACCGTCCAGTGTTAAATCTGCGCCAAGCATGTCATGCGAGTGACTTTCTGTGGTGACCAATGACTCGGGTCTGTAGCTGTATATTTGTTGGATCAAAATCTTGACCTAATGTGATCGGTATAAATAGCATCACATTGGCTTGGACCCAGGGTTGGGTTAGCTGTTTCACCCAGTACAGGTTACATTTCATTAGAATTTTTTTTAGTACTTATCAGCCTCTTGATATCTACAGACACATACAGATATAGAAATACTCTAAAGACAAGTGGCCTCTGCCGCCAGGTGGTACCTGAGCCAACTCACTTTTGGAGACGTTTACATGTAAATATGTTCAGTATGCAGGTGGAAATACGGGCCGTTGGTAAATAAATATTCATAACCTATGTATTCTGGGCGTCATTTGGTGCATGATGAACTTGGACTTCACCACTCCTCTCATGGAAAAAAGGAATACCAGAATTGAAACATACTTGGGTGCATGATAGTCTTCACTCTCATAATTTTTTCACACATTTTTAAAGCTCCTATATATCAGTTGCAGGTCATGTTGATTTTGTGTAGCATATCTGTTTAACTGCCGCACCCTTTTCAGTTCTTTGCATACACCGCTCTCCAAAAGTGAAAGGACAGTGAGGGCAAATTCTTTATTTCTGACTTTAAAAAAAATAAGTATGAGATGAGACCAACATTTCATGAACTTGTAATTCAATATAATCATTCATGCATTTCACAATCATTTACAGAAGAACCTTGTATTGAGCCTCACGTCAAAGATATAAGTAAATCAACTCGGCAAATTGATTTGAGAAAACAAAACTTTGTTTTGTTGCGCTAACACATTGTTTCGATAAATATCAGTTATTTATATTTTCACTTTTTCTAGCTTATTTAGTTTTAGTTGTTTTTTTTTTACAGTGTGGTTTTCATGTTAGTTACACCAGATGATATCAATGTTACATCCATTACAATACTTTTGCTCACTGTGGTGCTTACAAATAATGTGGTTTTAAGTTGTGCATCATATTCGCATGTACATATTTGAAAATTAAAGCTTAAATGTTAATCTTGGCTGATATTTCTCTATTTTTATGTCAGCTCAAACTGTTTTCAGGACTTGGCCTCACTGTTCAATACTTGTGGTGGTGAGTCTAAAGTATATGCACACACAATCTTATATGCAGCGAAAGAGAGTCTACGCCCCCTGAACAGTGAAAATACACAACAAATTGACGTCCAACCAAAAAGCTTTGTAATTTTCCACAGATACCACAAGATGGCAGCAAAGCACTTTTTCTACAAGCTAAAGCTATGACCTGCTGAAATTAAGTTTCTCCCCTCAACTTCGTAAAATATTGCTAATATAAACGATTGCTTAGGTACCATATTGGTTTATCTTGGTGCCAAATCAATGATTTTATATTGAATTATGAATCAAAATACCAAATAAGTGAGTTTCTCAACAAAACGCTGAGGCTTGGTTCTCCAAAAATTAATAGGCCAATTTGGGAAAGCCAAATCACAAATATGATGAGGATTGAAGAATGTTTTGAGAATCAAGCAATTACACAAGCAAATTGTGATATTGACATAAGGGATCAACATTTTCAGGGCATGCAATGTCACTGACGTCTTCCCAATGTCAGATCCAAACACACCACCAACAGGCCTAAAACGGCAGCCAACAATTTGATAACGAGTTATCAGGTGACAAAAGGAAATTAAAATAAATGTAGTGTGAGTCTATTTTGATGGTTGTAAAATGCAGTACTAGTTTGCAGTGGTGTAGAACTACGGTGAATTACTTGGATCCACTTATGTTTTGTATACAATGTTTAAATACATAAGATTTGAGGGCAAAAATATTAGAAATATCCCTCGCTATGGTGCAGTGCAAAATGTAAGCGCAACAATAAATTTTGTGTTAATTCAAAAACTCTTTGACGTGGTGTAACATTTGTATCATTATTTTAGGAGGAGTCTGGTTTGTTTGTGACAAATGTTATTTAAAAAAAACATTCCAAGTTCATCCAGTAGATGGGAGTATAGGCTCGCAGAACAATATGTCCTCATGGGCTAATATTCATCCATCCATTTTCTAATTCCATTTTTCATTCAGCTCTCTATGGCTCCTGAAAACGGCCACCAGGTGTCAGTCTATACCAGTGAACGTTCAGATGGCAAGTCATTGCCCTCGCCAGGATCATCCATCAGACTATTGTTGGGAACATGCTGACTGAACACTGCAGACATTTTCTCACCGTTTATCAATATTACTGTCATTGTCATCATGTGGTAATTTTGTTTTTCACCGTTATACACAGTTTTTATTGTAAAGTGTTTTGTACAAGCGTTGAAAGCCGTTGGTCCATCCGAGTTTTCTTTCCTTTTTTTTTTTTTATAATATTTTTTTATTTATAGCAATAACAATAATTCTATTGGACTATAAAAATAAATAAACGCCAGATTTTTTTTATCAGTTAATTTTCAGTAAATGTTTATTCATTTTAACTTTGCTTAGTTACAAGTCAAAAAAAAAGGGGGGGGGGGGGGTTACTCAGTAAAACACTGACTTTTTACATCTACACCAGATCTTTTTATTTAAAAAGAAAATCATCAGTTTATACACAGCCTAGATAGTTGTTGTTTTTTTAAGTATCATACAGCCTTTTGGGAAGGGATGCCAATACTGTTTGTTGTTTTCCTTACTTAGCTACACGTTTTCTTAGGGGTGTGCTCACTTTTGTTACCAGGGGTGTAGCTATTAATGGCTGTATTTTGAGTTATTTTGAGGGAGCAATAAACTGACACTCTTCTATAAACTGTACTCTGACTACTTTTCATTGTGTCCAAGTGTCATTTCTTCACTGCTGTTCCATGAAGACATAATGATGTATTTTTGAGTGTAATTAAGCATTCAATGGGAATACGATTTCCCAAATGGAAAAAAAAAACCTCACATTCTTGTTGTTTGTCCTGCAAAACCTCCTACAGTGAATGCATTAAGTTGAGGTTAGCCGATCAGGGAGTGTAATATCACCATTACACATCTGCACAGAAGCACACCAAGAAGTTGAAAAGACACCTCTGATTAATGTGACACTATAAAAGAAATATATCATCGACAGCAAGGCCCACATTGCTCATGGGGTTCAGCAGTGTCGGCTCCCTTTACTTGCCATCCTTCATCCCCTCCACCATGAAAGTCGAACAAATGTGCTGACATTGATCCTGTCTTTGCGCCCGGCCTAATTTCATCCCAGCCCGAGAGAGACGGCAATCTCCAAAGATCTTGACAGACAATTGTATTTACTATTTTCTTTTCACAAGCCAATAAAGGGTGAGCAGTTATTGCATCAGATTATATGAAAAACTGTTTAATGATTCCAATTTATAACTCTAGACTGAATAATGATACGGCTAAGAGCTGACAGGCCATGATAAATGAAGCCTCATATAAAACATATTTAGTGTGAAGAATTGCTGGAGATGAATTGCACAGTGATACAAACTCATGATAAAGAATAGTAAGAGCCACTAGAAGACTTGATAATGTGCTATTCATTTTCAAGTGATTTTGCTGGTTAATAAAAGAGCACAAATTAAAAAATATATTTATTGTAGAAAGATGTCTGGGAATTTTGCCTGATTTCTTTGCGCGCTGAGTCACAATTGAAGTGCTAATCCTTTTCTCTAAATTGACACCTGACTTCTTATCCTTGCAGTCAATGGAATTCATTTAATCAGTTTTCATTTTTTTTTCATCCACGCATCTTCAATAACTGCCACATCTGAGCTCATTTTGAACTCACCAATGGTCAAATCCAGGGCGATTGTGATTCTGTGCTAAATGGATCTCATGCTAAATGCACAAAATTTTAACTGGTAATTTTTTTTTATTATTATTAATATATAGCTATCAGAAAGAACATTGTGCAGAATCTCTTGTAACACAATTTCTAAAGCCATTCAAGCAAGATTAGTGAACCATTGAAATACTTATGGCCCTTTCTTCCTGTGTGCAGAATATACCGCGTGTTCTCCAACGAGTCTCCAGTATCATTTATGTTCATGTTTGGATGCAATTGCAGCCATTTCAACCCATAAAATGGACGGTAACATTACCGGCACTGACTATTATTTCATATTGTTGAAAGTCGAAGACATCCTGTGCAGTTGTTATATACAGAAATGTGACTGTGAGCAAAGAATAGGCTATGTTGCCATTTTGTTTGAGATATCAAGAGGCAGGTTCCTGCAACGACGTGCTGTTTATTGATCTATTGCTTTTGCTCTAACTGTGTGCTTTAGATAGTCATAAATAGGAAAGGTTCGGTTTCCTTTGTCTTCTTCTTCTTCTTCTTCTTTGCAGGGGGCTCAATTCAAGAACAAAATTAGAAATATGGTACCTCTATGGCACCTATGTTTTGCCAATACATTTTCAAATAAAAATAAATTACTGATTGAAGACATACTAGACAATTTACAAAGCAGCAAGTGACCTAAACCACCTTTTTCAGCACCGCTATCATGTTACAAAATAATGCTCAAAAAACACAATTTAACATGGCAGAGAAACACGCATTTTGCGTATTCTGGATGAATACAATTATTACTAAAGCGAGTTGCCTTACAGTAAGAGACCAGGGCTTGTTGTCACATGGATAAGTTGTCTCAATAAAATGATCTTTTCCACCAGAGGGTGCAAGTAAAAAGCGGAATACTAGTTTTCTTTAAATATATGGTCAGTTGTGTCATGTCTGATAATCATTTTGCACAACCCTAAGTAAAATATTTTAACATTATATATTTTGTAACAATCGTTGTCCATATATACTGTAATTTCTATTATTAATTCACGTGGACTCGTTAAAGCAGAAATTCAGTGAAAAGTGAGACAACATGCCCCATTCTCCCCTATGTGCTACTCTGAAAGTGCCGAATATATTATTTGTTGGCTACTCTATTCTTACAATGTCCACTTTTTCTTGAAATTATAATTTGGTCCGACAGTCATCGTGCGCCATCACTCATTGTGCAAATCTCAAGTTTAGCTGCGATCAGCCAATAAAAGAACAGAGAACTGCTGACGTCACGCTAAGCCTTCACAAAAGCTAAGTTTCTGAAATCTTATTCCATCCATCCATTTTCTGTACCGCTTGTCCTCACAAGGGTTGCGGGGTTGCTGGAGCCTATCCCAGCTGGCTTCGGGCAGTAGACGGGGTACACCCTGTACTGGTTGCCAGCCAATCGCAGGGCACACAGAGACGAACAACCATACTCACAATCACACCTATGGACAATTTGGAGTGTCCAATTCACCTGACATGCATGTTTTTGGAAAGTGGGAGGAAACCGGGGTACCCGGAGAAAACCCACGCAAGCACGGGGAGAACATGCAAACTCCACCCAGGAAGGTCGAAGCCCGGACTTGATCTCACAACCTTTGCACTGGGAGGCGGACGTGCTAACCAGTCAGCCACCGTGCCGCCCTGAAATCTTATTGTTTAATAAAATAAAAAAAACAGCTATTGCTAATAGTGTGTCAGCACCACTGATTCAGAAGGCCTTGGGCAGAGTACACTAACATGGCAGCACAGTCAAAAATAAAATACACACTACTACTGGATGCTGTGTGGGCAGCCAAGACATTCTATACAATTGAGATAATAGACTGTTGGAAATAAATGCGTACAATTTGATTTAAGTGTTAAATGTAGGTCAGCACTTCTGACAAAGTTCAGGCCAGCAGAGATGACCTTGCTGACCCTTGACTGCGCACCACTGCTACAAATATATTTGAAAAATGTATGACCAATGCATAAGGTACAACATATATAACATACAATGTACTTTATACTTATAAACTCACATCCAATGTATAACGCAAAAGTATGTATGAAAGTACGTATAGTCATGAAAGCATAAAAAAGAATCAAATGACTTTTGCCCAGTGCTGTATATGCAGTTGAATTAGTGTTTTTTTTTTTCATCACAAATTTGTACTTGAAGTCATTGAAAATAAATAGCTGCCTTGATCCTCAGGTGGCTTAAGACAGATGCACTTGAGAACTGCATATCTCCTTTTTGTTCTCAGGGTGATGTGCCTGCAGTGCAAGGGCAACACCCTCAGTCATCCCTGCATCCATCACAGTTTTCACGTCGAAATTAGAATGATAAAAGTGCATCACTGATGAGGAAATGGAAATGAGAGACAATATGGCCTTCACTTAACGGTCAGGAGTGCATGGGGGAGGGAGGTGAATTTTCCGAGGGTCACGTTGATGCCTGGAGCGAAAGTGATGACTAATGTTTTTGCTTTAAAGTACATCTAGAAGGGTCAGAAGATGGTGAGAAGAAGCCCATCAGAAAAAGTAACCCCAATGTTCTGTTCAGGAGAGCTGCATCAAAAAGGGCTTCAACAGCCTGTTGTTCTATAAGAGCACGTCCTTTAACACATATCGACATAGACCTACACTATTATAAAGGCTTATTGCTGAAAGGACCATGTTAATACACCATTGTCATTCATATCTGGTTCATTGGTATGGGCAAATGATTTTTTTCTTTACCAAGGTTTCTATGCTTCTTTTTCTTTGTACAGTAAAAATAAAGCTTGACTCTAACGGTAAACTCTCTTTTGACTTGGCATGAAATCCTTTCAGTGCAATAAATACTCAACGGCAGTGTTAGTGCAATAAAAATTTCAAACTGTATGTCGAGTCCTGATTTTGATAATGATTTATTTCCACATCTGTCACATGAGGTGCGGAGTTAGGACCCAAATGCAGACATGGTAGTTTCGAAACATGCTTTATATACAGAAACACAAACACAACAGAGAGCCGGTTGCATGCAGATGGCCTCGGAGAAGACACTTGACGGTGAAACCTTGACTAATAAATTTTGAGCCAGTTGGATGTACTCGACGTACTGACAAAAGTGTCATTCAGTAACTCTCGCTAGGGCGATGCACAATTCTATGTAGCAGAAAGAAGGCTTTCATGATAAAATAAAAGTGACTAGACAAACTAAGACTGACTAATATAGGCACATAGCAACTGCATGTAAACTGACCACATTATCAAATTATCATCTTAAGTGACACAGTAACTGCCTAAGAATAAATAAATGGAAAGTGGCTAATACATCATCATCATCATCATCCATTATCATCATAAGGGACATAGTAACTGCATAAGACTAGATAAACTGGAAGTGGCTAATATATCATCATACATTCTCATCATAACGGACATAATAATAAATATAATAATAATAATAATAATAATAAATAGAATAATAATAATAATAAATAGAATAATAATAATAATAAATAGAATAATAATAATAAATAGAATAATAATAAATATAATAATAATAATAATAATAATAAATTTTCTGGACACTCAAGGTCACTGTTATGTTCAAACGTTGGATCCAAAAAGATAATAATAGTTTTGACATTTATTTGTAAAACAAAGCCTCAACTGAAGGTGATGCAATCATTTAGGCTAACAGTGACATGACAAAGAGAACAAAGGCTCATCAGCCAGGGCCATACGCTAAACATGGAATGGCTAGTAAGTAATTAACTAAGCGGTCATCGTCCCACACGGAATCGTTAACAAAAATGGCAAATTATGCCAATTAATTGAAAAACTGGGAGCGGTTCTCAACAAAAAAACGTTTTTGATTCTTATCCCTATCTACAATGAACCCCAGGACTTGCACTGACTCAGAATGGAACTTGCGTTTCTCGGCTTTCACATAAAGTTGGTTCTCCAGCAAGTGTTGTAACACCCGGTGTTCATTGAGATCTTTGGAAAAGACTAAGACGAAACAAAACTGATTTAGCATGTCTCTCAACACATCATTTATTAGCCGTTGAAAAGCGGCTGGGGCATTAGAGAGTCCGAAAGGCATGACCAGATGTTCGAAGTGACCTAACGGAGTTTTAAATGCTCTCTTCCACTCATCCCCCTCTTTGATCCTCAACAAATGGTATGCACTCCGGAGATCTAATTTGGACACTGATGCTGTCTGTGAGGGAGCGAATGCTGAATCCAATAGCGGTAGTGGATATTTATCTTTGACCGTAATGTCGTTAAGGCCCCGGTAATCTACACATGGACGTGAGGTTTTGTCCTCATCAACGAAGAAGAACCAACCGGAGAAGACGAAGGGCGGATCAGACCGGCAGCTAGTGACTTAGTTATGTAATCGTGTAACACTTCCTGCTCGGGTTGGGAAACCTGGTACAGTTTGGAATTTGGTAATGGGGCCTTCGGAACAAGGTTTACCGCACAGTCATATGTACGATGTGGAGGCAAGGATTGGGCTCGGTCTTTGCTGAATACCTTATTCATGATACTCTGAAGGAACGTTATTCAACTCAATGACCTCGAGACTAGGTTTGTCTAATGGTTGACAGACGTCCCCAGCGGACTTCAGGCAGTGGGAAGGGCAGAAAACACTTAAATTCTCTATGGCGGGGATGTCCCATTTAATGTCAGGATTATGCATCTTTAACCATGGAAGGCCTAAAACGACAGGGGCAGATTGTGATGGCATCAAGAAGCGACGTTGTCTTACTATAGTTGCCGGAAAGTTTTAGATTAAGGGGAGCTGTAATGCGGGTTACTTCAGCCGGAAGGCGTCCGTCGAGATCTAACATCTGTCTAGGTTTTTGAAGTCGGAGGGTAGGACAGTTAAGAACCCATAAAACTACTGGATCAATAAAACAGTCATCGGACCCAGAATCGATTAGGGCATTTACCCTAATGACCTGCCCAAAACTCCATACTTCCCCAGCCAGTTAAAGTCTTAGTGTCCGTAACCAGATCGAAAAGTTCTGTATCGTCCTCATAGTACTCACACTGGTGGTCGATGCTTGAACAGACTGACTGGTTCTTCACCCGTCGTTGCACTCTCAAAACCGAAGCAGGACCAGCTCGACGCGGAGGTCTGATCAAGCATGAAGATACTTGGTGACCTAGTTGACCAGAGTAGAAGCAGGCCCAAGTCTGGATGTGTCGAAGTTGCTCGGCCTGGCTGAGACGTCCTCCGCCGATCTGCATGGGCTCCTCTCCGGTAACTTGGTCTCTCCTCACTGGCTCTATGACAGATGTTGCAGGCCCGGGACCACCTCCAGAATCCGTTGGGACTGCCCCGGTGGTACGCGAGGGGTACCTGGGACGCTCTATGCTCCGCTCCCTCAAGCGGTTGTCCAGTCGTATGGCAAGAGCGATGAGTCCTTCTAAATCAGTTGTTTCATCCCTGACAGCTAGCTCGTCCTTTACTAGCGGGTCCAGGCCCCGGCAGAAAATACTACACAAAGCAGTGTCATCAAAACCGCTTTTGGCTGCCAGTATGCGGAATTCAATGGAGTAGTCCGCAACAGAATGGTCTCATTGGGCATAATCCATCAGTCTACTTCCAGCCTCCTTGCCCTTGAGAGGATGATCAAAGAATCGCGCAATACTGGTTTGGCATTGCTTACCGCCATAGCCCAAGTTGCTGCTTTACCCGTAAGTAAACTCATCACTTTGGTATTATCTTGAGAATAGGCAAGGGGTTGTTGGTCAAAAATTAAAACAGTATGATAATGGCAGCCACAAAAAAAGGCAGTAACTAGGAGATGGCTGCAATCTGAACCTCCAATACAGTCCGATTGGATAAGTATTATGAACGCAATTGAAAGTAATCACCTTCTCTTTAAACCCCCCCCAAAAATTGCAAATTTTCTTCTGTTTTGGGAAAAATGGATTGTGTTTATAAATCTGAAAAGTGACTCTTGAATCATTGCTGTATAAAAGACCTGTAATTATTGTATTTTATTTTTCTACAATGTGAAATTGATGACCAAATGTATGCTTGTTGTTTTGTTGTTGAGAAAGTTACAAAAAGAAAGTTTCAAATGCAGCACATAAAGAGCATGAAGAGCAGTGTTGAATGAATTCACCGTACAAGCCGGGCTCCCCATAGCGAGACGAATGTGGGAGACTCGGTTCACGAGGTGAGCCCCCCTCCCGATGAGTCCCTGGACGAAACATGCGCGGGTAAATCATCAAACTGGCTTGCCAATTTATTTAGCGCCTCCCTAAGCTCAGTCAAGGACTGCTCATGACGTCCACCCAACTGTCCCTGGGAGGCCAGGGATTGGCACAGCTCATTTGAGTCTGCGGGATCCATATGGTAGGACGATTCTGTTATGTTCGGGAGTTGGATCCCAAAAACGCAGACACAAATAATAGTTTTGACATTTATTTGTAAAACAAAGCTGCAACTGAAGGTGATGCAATCTTCTAGGCTAACAATGAGATGACAAAGAGAACAAAGATTATTGCATTAGCCAGGGCCAAACGCTAAACATGGAATGCCCAGTAAGTCATTAACTAAGCGATTTGCGCGACTAGACGGAGGCAGCGAAAACTAAACCAGAAACAGCGAGAAGGGATCGTGGCTCATGAGACGTGGAGTTAGGTAGTGAACTATCATTCATTGGGCTGTGGAGGCAAGCAGATGAATCGTCCGACAAACGGAATGTGTCTTCCACTGTTCCCTTTATAGTCTGTGGTCGCCTCTCATAGGCTGCTGATTACATCAGGCAGTTGCAACACAAACGATACAGTCTGAGAGCACAAACATGAGTCACCTTACTACAGCGGTTAAAAACCATACAAATACAATGTTAAGAACAACATAAGATAAAATAAGAAAATACGAAAAGACGATGCAGTTATAGCCAGGGTGAGTAGGCTTGTCTAAACAGATGAATTTTGAGAATGGATTTGAAATGTGTTAGTAACTGCATAAGACAAGCCAAACTAAGAGTGGCTAATACATCATATTCACAATCACACATTATCATCATAATGGACATAGTAAGTGCATGAGACTAGACAAACTAAAAGCGGCAAATAAATCATATTAATCATCACACATTGTCATCACAAGGGACATAGTAACTGCATAAGACTAGATAAACGTCAAGGTTTCAAATAAATCGTCATACATTATCATCATATGGGACATAGTAACTGCATAAGACTAGATAAACGTCAAGGTTTCAAATAAATCGTCATACATTATCATCATATGGGACATAGTAACTACATAAGACTAGATAAACTTCAAGGTTTCTAATAAATCATCATACATTATCATCATAGGGTACATAGTAACTGCATAAGACTAGATCAACTTCAAGGTTTCTAATAATTAATCATACATGATCATCATAGGGGACATAGTAACTGCATAAGACTAGATAATCTTCAAGGTTTCTAATAATTCATCATACATTATCATCATAAGGACATAGTAACTGCATATGACTAGATACACTTCAAGGTTTCCGATAAATCATCATACATCATCATCATCATAGGGGACATAGTAACTGCATAAGACTAGATCAACTTCAAGGTTTCTAATAATTCATCATACATGATCATCATGAGGGACATAGTAACTGCATAAGCAACTGACAAAATCAAAATCATAACACCATAATGGAACATGACATCTGCTTTTTCTGCAATTGTCTCAAGTTTTTCAAGTGAAGCAACATTCAAAACGATTCTTGGTATTATGTGTACAATTGTGACTGTGGTTTAACAAACTCAATTACAAGTATTGTGCATTGAGTATTAAGGAAGCTTCCGCAAGTGAGTTACTGGGAGATGTGGTAAGAGAGTAGTGCGGATGACATGAGAGGCTTGTAAAAAGACAGGTTGTTTCTCTCGACAGATCCTCGAGATGTAGCTCATCCGTGATTGCCTGATAGTTCCGGACACAGAGAGGGCTGAGCTTCGACCTCCCGTACACAGCCTAGCAACGCACTATGACCTCATCGCTCTGCCACCCACCTATGGTGGGAAATGAATGAACAAAAACAATGTGGCCTTTTTCTACAACACCTTAAAGTATAACCTCAGAACATCATTTCTATCCTTCTTTGGAAGAACAAGATGTTTTGTTCATATTAGATGGTTATTATTTTGAGGGCCGTTTTTGTTATTTGTTTTCACAACCAGCATTTACTAAACATCTGCAGAGTTTATCTAGAACATGAGTGGCACACGTTCAACTATTATGAAGTCCTATAAAACAATGCATGCACTGACCTGGTGAAGCTGAAACAATCTTTTAAAGGCAGTTTTTTATTTATTTCAATTCTGACCACGTGAATGAGGGCATAAAACACACACCAACAATGCACATTGTATTTCTCTTGTTGTTATTTAGCCGTGCCAAACCCTCCACAGCCAGGCCTCCCACCCAGAACCTCAGTTCTCTTACAAGACCTCAGGCGACGGTGAACAAGGGGCATCTGAATGGCCCTAGACTGGCCTTTGTGTGGCCTTACTGCAGTGTCTCTTTATTTACACAGTCTTTAATG
Organism: Leptonotus elevatus; assembly: GCF_054856555.1. NCBI lineage: Eukaryota > Metazoa > Chordata > Actinopteri > Syngnathiformes > Syngnathidae > Leptonotus > Leptonotus elevatus. The sequence continues at coordinate 14,274,716 of NC_141252.1, forward strand.
CTGTATGTTTTCTTTCCCTTAATTGCGTTGGCCTTTGGTGGCCTCTGGTCAATCAATACCATCTCTCCAATGACATCAGCACCTCTATTCAGCCTGTTTGGCCTTGCCAGGTGACGGTGCTGCTTCGTGGGAGAAACTAACAGCTTTCTTTTTACTCCCATCATTGAGCTCACCAGGTACCATGTACTGCCGGAACAACAAGGTGTTAATTATTGATAGATAACGGAGCAGGCATGCATAATCACATTTGGTCTATCTGTATCTTCATTCTTCCACAAAAATAATATGTTCAGTGTTCTCTTGTTTATTAAGGGGGTTACGTTTCAAAAAGCATCCTCAATAGGTGAAATCTGCAAAGTGGTGGTTCTATTAAGGTTCTAAAGTTTTTGGTTTCATCTAAAAATTGCTTGCCATAACCAGAATCTTGCATTGCATTGTAGTTAAAGGTACATACAACCCTGGTGGATTAATACACCTTGTAAATCCTTGTGGAAGTCAAAACCATGTAACCATGACTTTGACTTCTTCGTCTTCTTGTTCTTCTAAAGCAGAAAAAGAAGAGGCAACTTTGGCCAGAAGCACAGCATTAGAAACCCGTTGTCATGGTAACTTAGTATTGGTTTCCACGAAAATTTATAAAATGCATTAATCTACCACAACTGTATGTACCTTTGGCTACAACGCAATGCGGGATTGTGGTTATGGTAAACCAGTTTTAGATAAGAAAAACTTGAACATAGTTATTAAGCAGACACACCGTCCTCTTGTACTGTCGGAGGCGGAGCACGCAAGTACTTTCTTTACTGCCTGCATTTCGTTCCGTTTTTTTGCAGCACTCTGAATAAGTGAATGGCACATTTAAACAATGTTTTGAGTTTTCGAATGGCCTGAGTGAAGCGGCGCCCTTGAAGCCTATTTCCCGAATCCACCCAGGATGATGGAACGGGAGATTATATTTGGAATTTATAATTAGCGTCTCAGTTTTTAATTTTGAAAATCTGGCCACCCTAATGTAGATGAAATTATGGTCACAAATGAAAACCCGTGATAGAGTGAAGTTGCAATAACTGAAACGCGAAGTAGCGAGTCAACACTGTATACTTGTAACAATTGTGGGACAATGTTTTACGTGGAAGAAAATGAGTGCCGGTACTCCCCTAATTCCACTATATATATATATATATATATATATAATTATCTCAGTATCGTGACTTACAAAAGTTTACATTTCACAGCGATTGCTTTTCTTGTCTGCTTTGCTTTCATTTCATTGTTGATATTTCAGATAACTGGTTCTGATGATTCAGACCAAACTTTGAGTAGCACTCGGAAAAATACCTTATGAGGGAATATTTATATTCACATTTCTTACTGATGAAATCTGCATTTGGAGCTTCTCCCACACTTATTTTGTACTTATTGGTACAACCGTACGTTACACACAGTGGCATTTTCGCTGTAGAGGAAGAAAATAAGGTGAAAAGTATGCAGCGGAAAAGTCAATATGTTCAACTTACTGTTGGTGTGGAAACGCAAGATGGCCGCCGCCGGCTTCATTTTCTTGCTACAGCATGAGCAGCCCAGGTTATTTTTTACATCCGTGCCTGCGAAATCCACCCCAAAGTCCTTGGTCTTTTTTTAAGCTTTGAGCCAGGACAGCATGGTAGCATTTTCGTTAAATTTTCTGAACTCAAAAACTATGCTTGTACGCACGCGTTCGGGTCGGCTAGCATCACGTGTACAGTGGGCGACTCGAATGACGTATGGGCGCTTCTCTCGCAAAGCACAGATCTATAGGAATACTAATTGTGCGCCTGGTGACGTGATGAGACTATATGTAAGTTCGTGGATGAGCGGCGTTTGCCGGAACAGTTTTTGGGGAGCAAAACATGCATTGTCAAGCGTACCGCAACGCTGACAGTACGCTGAGAAGTACCTGAACTCTCAAGGGAGATTTTTAGAAGTGCCGGAGCTCCGTACCACTTAAAACACTGAGTTGTTGGTGTTTTGAACATGATCAAAGTCCACAAAGGCTCAGTTGGATGAGTTTAGTGTGAAATAACTTTGAGAGGTTGGGAGTCAGGCCCTTTCATCAAGCATCAGTGTCCTTGATGATTGGGCAAAATGCTACCTTATGTACCGTGTCATTAAACGTATCTAGCTAGCTAGCTATCATCCATCTATTTATCAAATGTTGCACGTTGTCAGAAGGTGTGCCTTCCTCTACTCTCGCTCGGCAGTGGAAATGACGGCGAAGTCTGTTTGATGCGGCAATCAGTCTCATCAAAACAATTTCGCTGACCTTTGACACAGGGGATGAGCACGGGAGAGAGCGAGTTGACATGCGTCCACCGCTAGCGTGCGCGTGAGAGCGCAAGCACATTCATCATAAGAGCTGCCTCTCTTGTGTCCAATTCAGCGATGATTCTCTAGTGCGCCACCATGGCAATGTTTAGTCAGAGCAGGACATAATTATCTTTTTGTGTACTTTAATAAGGAGACATCCGAGTGTTCAGATGACAAGGGCACACACACTACAAAACTCCCGTGCTGTGATATTATCCCCTCCATTCAATGTAATTAAAACATAAATAATGAAACGCCGCTAACTAAAAGTAACTGATATGCAAATTTGAGGATCCAGTGAGTTGAAGAACACTTTTTTTTTAAACACCAAATGGGGACCATTTAAAGTTGACCTTTGGAAATGTTATTTTGAATGCAATGTGTTTAATTTGAAGAGGTGCTTATCTCAAAGTCAACATCTTACTTCTGTTTTCCTGACGCACACTCAGTCGCCATATATTAGGCAGTAGCCTGGCAACCACAAGAGTCGGGCCGTAGCAAATGGATATGTTTGCAATACGCCAGGCCTGGCACGCTCCTTACAGCTGACCCTGCCTGCCATTTTGTTTCGGTCCTGTGAAGGTGTCACTGATAAACGTTACCTTGTCTCAGCAGGTGTGCCTGGATGGAGGGCCCCGCCGTACGGATGGGGTCACCAACCCCATAGTGGTTCCCCCTTTTATTTGAATAATGGCCCATTAGGACGGCTGGATGTCCGACGTTAAAGTAGCCGTATGTGTCTTTTAGATAAAAGACATAATTAGCTGAAAGAGGGAGGATGTGTTTGTACACCCTTTTCCTCAGAATTGGCACATACTTTCACCATTAGGTGGCGACAGAGAGCAGCCGAGGAAGGGACAGCACAGCCATGGCACTGACAAACGTTTACTGTAGTACACTACACATATTTGGAAAATTACATTTTATGATCGGCACAGTCATATAGAATGAGCAGGTCTCCAAAAAATAATTGTGTTTTTATGTTGCAATTACAATTTCAAAGCAATCACCTCTTTCTTACCTTGAGCAGTTTGTTGAATAATAACACCAAGCATGAAATGTGGAAACCTTCAGCTTGCTTTGGTGTTCTTTTCTGACAGCATTGTGTCTGCTTTTGGCCCACATAGTTGTAGTGTAAGAGCGACTTTCCATGCAATCAATTGAAATGTGGATAGGACATTTGGAGTGTCATTTATCAAATCGAAAATGGGTGCCAATTAAAGATGAGTTCTTTATCATTTATTTGCCCTTGAGGGTTTTATGCCTGCACTGCTATCACCTTATAAAAGCTTCCTTTTAACGCAAAGAATAGAAGCCCATTTTCATGACCTCCTCTAATGTATTTTCATCCATCTTCACTGCCTGGAAAAAAGTTTTCACCTCAGGACAAAACATGTTAATTGCTAACGCGGGCCGAGTATAAAGAAAATATCTCCACGTTGATTATCTAAATATGTCAGCAACCCATCTGCAGGAAGCCATTGAAATTACTAAATTGTGTATTCTCCTTTTCGTCTTTCAATTTGAATGCATTCTTAATCAAAAGGCTTCAGAAATGTGCAGATGGGTAATCCTTGTGTCTGCAAGGAGCAGCCTGGTTCAAGGTGAATGTTTCACACCCCTAAGCCCTCGTGTTTTGCTCCATTGTCTGGTTTTGGTTCATATCCTCGCGGGTTGCTCACCACACCCAAATGGGGACTTTTCTGGAACACGCACACACATTAAGCAGCGACTCAAACACATATATTGATAGAGAATCTTGGTCTTTAGTCTGATTTTGTAAACGCGAATAACATGTTTCCAAAAACAAGGCAATCTGTCAAGAATGATGTTAAAGGTTAAACTTCAGGCAAGGCATTTAGAGGCCTGAACTTTTTAGGGTTTGATATACAAAACACACACAAACTTTGTGCTCAGTAACAAATTAATCAAATTGTTGTTATATCAGTTGAACATCTAATTTATAGTCCCAGGCCTGATTGCTTGCCTCATATATTATTATTATTATTTTTTATTATTATTATTATTATTATTATTATTATGTGTCGTATATTATACTAGATTTTATATATATATATATATATATATATATATATAATTACTATATTGATATATATTTAATAATAATAATAATATATTTGATATATATAAATATATAATAATAATAATAATAATAGCACATAAAAAGACAGAACAATTTTAAGTACAAAAGTTGAAGGCCTTGAGCATGCATGTTTTTGTATGAAATCACTTAATGAATAAATAAAAAAAATCATACCTGCAATATAGAAAACATCTGACCGCTATAAAAATGAATATAAATGATCACCTATGTACAATATATAAACGGCAGTATATTCATATACTTGGGATTTGTGTTGCTTTGAAGAGTTCAGTTGTTAAGCTTGTGTATGATTTTAAGGTTTTTAATGCAGCAAGTATTTTTCAGTCATTTATATCTACATATATATATATCGAGAGAGAGAATAGATAGAAACGTCCTTGAGATATTCCTGTTCTAATTCAACCAACCTGTCCATGCAATGCTATTCAAATGTATCATATTCTTTCCTGTCATACTTTACTTTGGACCTATGCCGAAGGTTAAAGTCGATATCTTAGCGAAGCTTTCAAAGCTCTACCTTAAGATGTTCTGTGAAGAGAAAACAAGAACAAGCTCTGCCCATTTTGCAATAACCCGTCCTTGACTCATGCTACGATTTATTGTTTTAAAACATCTTGGGAGACTAAAGCAAGCTAACTGTTGCACCCTGTATTTCTGAAGTTCTCTTTTCATAGACTGATGGCTGTGAAATCAATTCAACCCAGCACGTTGACATCTGCCGGCTACCTTGAGAGACCGCCACTGCGCCTCCATTGTAGTTGTGCATCTCGTCACTTCCATCTCTTATTTACCACATGATTTGCTTCTCCACCTGTTTTAAAAACCTCTCCAATTGAGATTGTTGAGGAGGTCGTAGCTGTGATTCGATACTGCTCCTCTACTTTCACCTTGGGAGATGGCTATTGTCCGCTGTGTTGAAGCTGACCCTGCCAGCTGACCTTCTTGATTGATTTTAATGCCCTTTCCATAGCTATTAAACAAGAGCGTCGCCTCGCCTCTGCATGGATAGTCCCTGCCGCACAGTTACTTTGCAGCTTTTATGTGAGAAATATGTGCCCACTTTCCTTCTTTCTTTTCTTACAGTATGACTTTAACTTCATATACAGTAAGTAGTACCAGCGTTGCCTCAGTCAAGAGAAACTTCTGCATGCATTAATGATGCACCTTTTTCAGGATATTTGGACTTTAAACATCTCATGTTAATGTCAGGCAATTGTTTTGTAGAGCCGTAGAATACCAATGAAATAAAGTCAAAACGCAAACAGGAAGTGAACGTGTCAGTTATGAAGTTATAGCAATAACTGCTTCCACTCTTCTGTGAATTTTCTGTTCAGTCCTCCAGAAGAACATTTTTCAGGTCAGAGGTCACTAAGAGAGTGCCTGGCTGACAGTGCCAATTGTAGTCAATCCAAACGGTCTTTCAATGGTGTTGAGGTCAGAGCTCTTAAGTGCACCTTCACTAAAACCATCCAACATGGCTAGGAGGCACCAATATAACCGATATGTGTTGATGTGTTGTGAGAATTGTCTGAGAAAATTGAAGAACTGTGTCAACTGTGTGACTGTAAAGCGCGTCTCATGTGTCTCATGTTATGAATGAGTGAAAGCAAGCTACATTGCCGTCAAATCACAACTGAAATTAATTGTAGTCTACAAGTGAATCATTTTCGCCTTCGTGATATAATGAAGGGATACTTTTATGGACTGGACGCTCGGGTCACCAAAGCGGTGCTAGCAGTGATCATTTCGTCAACGAAAAATGTTCATCATATTTTTTGTCACAAATTTTTTTGCAGATGAAAATGAAACAAAAACTAAAATAGAAGCCATTCATTGAGATGATAACGATAACTAAAATTGACTGACAATTTCGGCAATGACTAAAACGAAAACAAACACAGTGACGAAAATTCACAAAATCCAATCAGAAACGCAGGTGGGAGAAAAGAATTACTCAGAAACTGTTCACAGCACTTTATTTAATGTTCAAACATTTTTCCATTCGTTGTGCAACTGTAAGATTGAAGACAAGCAATTATGCACTTTTTTTTTGTTATTTTGGAGAAAACTAATTTTAAGATGGCATATTATTGTCAGTTCAACATGTTTCATTGAAACAAAGTTTAAAAAAGACACCGTTGTGTTAAATGTGTCTTGCGTGTTAAACTAAAGTTACAAGTAGGTGTGTTATAATTTTGTGTATAAAAGTTGAAATGTATGCTGAAGGAAAACAACTAAATTGCTCTTTATTTTGTCAACTAACATTGGATTAAAACTAAAATAAAATCAGATAACTAAATTATGACTACAACTTAAATTAATTTTAGTCCAAAAGCCTATAACTAAAACTAAATCAAAATCAAAACTGGTCCAAAACATGAAGAAAAAAAACACAATCTAAAAATTAGAAAATGTCATACTTTCCAATTTTGGCTTATGAAAAATAGGGAGATTTTATTTATCAGCGTATCGGTCCAAGGTTTCTTTGGCTGGGGTGACGACTGACCAAAATCCGTGCACAGCAACCAGCCCGAAAATGTATGAACCGGTATATTGCTGCGTGCTGCAGTCCCATCCCCTCCAGCCTCCAACTGCTTTCCCGGTAGAATCTTGGATGAATACTCAAGGCTTGTTGACTATCACGGCCTCCAGCGAGAGTCCCATCACCGGCCACTTACCATGCAAGCAGGCCAGTGTTGCCAGGTACTGCGTCAAATATTCTGCACAATATAAACTGTGAAACCCGCATGAGATTGGCGGGGGAAAAATGACTGATCAGGAACCACGCAGGAGATTCGAAAAAAAAAAGTTGGCAAGTATGCAGAATGTTGTGCAAAACATAGGTTCAATACAGTACTGAGTCAAGAAATCCTTGTTGGCAAGCACAGCAAGAAGTCGTTTCTGGTAGTTGATCACCAGGTTTACGAAAAACGCCGCAGTTATTTTGGGGCGCTCGCCTTTACCGAACGTTTCTTGACTGCCACTTGGGAACTTAAAGCTTCAAATGCCTCCGCAGGTTTTCTTCTTGGTTGACGTGTAGATACTAACTCGACCACTCTGTGACCTTATTATGCATTTTTCTTGAGTCACTCTTTGCCTGGTTTGGGTAATCCAGGTCCAGAAGCCCTGCCACAGATTGGCTTTAGCCACATGTGCTTCTACTCAACTGGCAAGTGAATGAGCTCGTCTCCACATGTTGAGTAGAAGAACGAGTGGCTACATCCGAGCTGTTTTAGCATTTTTACTCTCTAGACCTGGATTCCAAATCACGGCGTATACTTTAATTTGAAGTCACATCCACAACCCATCTGTTATTGCTGAGCAAAGGAGGTTTTGAGTTCAAATGTTTCAGTCCGTGGCTCCACTCATCGGTACTTCAATGTGAGCAGGTAATGTAATAACACCCCAAATCGAAAAAAAAATGTCCGCCTACATGCTTGCCTGTCACGATGCTGTTGAATTCTGGCTGAGTTGTCAGTGATGAAATATTTACTAGACTCAACATTTGTTGACCAACATAAAAACATCGCTTCAATTGGTAACACACGATATAATTAAGTTAATCAAAGTGAATATATTAGGTTAATGAAGATTAAACCTAATTTATTCACTTTGGATTCATATTCAATTGAATATGTTCACTTTGGATTAATTCAATTCAATCGTGTATTAGCAATTAAAGGAATTTCATTAAGTTGGTCAACAATTCCCTTTTTGGAGTGCATTCAGAATCAGATGACTTTATTGATCCCGAAAAGGGTCCTTCCTCCAGTCACAACCAGTCCAAGAAACATGAAAACAACAATGACCATCGGGAAGCCTGACGGGTCCCCTTTCAGCACCCCAACTTTCTTAGACGAAAGATGTACTTCTTTTTTTTTACAACTGATATTCAGTCCATTACCAAAATGATTTTTATTTAAATGTAAAAATTGGAGACTGTTTTTACATCTTTTGCAGATATTTTCATTTTGACTGTAGTCTGCACTCTAACGAGTGTCTCTCTAGTCCATTAATGAATGAACAGCTGCGCCTCAACATTTGTGTCCATATACAGTAATATAGACTCGATTCCAAATCAAAGATGTTGCCTTGAGGTCATTCATTTGCCTTAAGCCGTCATACCTTTCACTGAAAACGAGGAATTTGAGTTAAAAGATGTTTATGTCAAGTACAAAACACCCACAAATATAATCATTCGATGGCAATTGCTGACATTTCCTGAGTGCCCACTGAACTTATTCCTTTTTCGAGTTCACGCCGCTTTCAAACAGCTCATTCCATCCTTTTCTATTTCACCTCTCGAGCTCGTAGCGTCGGTTCAAAAAAATGTTAAGACCTGCATACTCCAGAGCTCGTCTCATTCACAACGTGCATGTTGTCATGTAAGACATGCAAATACTCATCTGATGTGAAGCATTTCTTGGACAACAGCTCATCTCCTCTACTTTGGCCGGCTGCTCTTGAAGGGCTAAAAACAGCCATTCATTCACACCTTAACAGTGAGGGCGCCGCCATCTCACGCTAAACCTCTCTAAGTGCATGCATTGGGGGGGGGGGGGGGGATTGCCACACCTTTCAAACGGATCTCAGAGGCTATCATCGTGTGTGAGTCTCCAGCATACAAGTGAGCCCTCGGGTTTAATTGAACTTTTTAAAAAGTGTAACATCCATGAAAACCGCGCCCGTTTCCTTGAGAAGCTCTCCCACTTTCCTCTGGAGTGGTCGATACATTAAAACTTGAACTGATTGATTTCAGAAAGCCGTGCCAGCGTGTCCTCGCGCAGCCATTAACAACATTTGAAGTATGGTCATCATCGAGCTTAAGGCCGGGGATTGATAATAGCTTGACCGACAGGGCCTATCTTACCCATCCCTTTTCAGGAGGTCTTGTATTTAGCACCCGGAGCACTTGTGACAAATCTCAAACAAAACAAGGGTATTCTCAGAACGGCTGAGTGGAAAGCTTCTTTCTCACTGGTGTGAACCCCATGAATACATTCCAACTCTAACTAACTACTTGCCTTAATGTGGAATTTAAAACGAGGTATGAGGCCAATTTATTTATTTGTATTCTTCGGGTCTTAGTGGCACCCTTGAACACAGCGATGGCAGGGAGGATAATCTCATTCTTTCATCAACAAAGTAGCGCCGCACAAAAACCGCATCAGCCATGTATTCACTATTGATTGATGGTCACTCCTGCAACACCAGGCAACGCTGTTATTATCATGCACGAATTCCAGGCTCCCCACAATAAAATCATTGTCTTGATTTAGCTTCTACACCCCCAAAGGTGTCATAATAGCTCGCCTGGTGTTTGCCTTGTATTGCTTTCTTCCCCGACAATTAGCCGTCTGCTTGTCAGCTTCTGTATGTCTGATGCAGGGGATGCTGCCGTAAGATAGATAGATAGATAGATAGATAGATAGATAGATAGATAGATAGATAGATAGATAGATAGATAGATAGATAGATAGATAGATAGATAGATAGATAGATAGATAGATAGATAGATAGATAGATAGATAGATAGATAGATAGATAGATAGATAGATAGATAGATAGATAGATAGATAGATAGATAGATAGATAGATAGATAGATAGATAGATAGATAGATAGATAGATAGATAGATAGATAGATACTCAACAAAAATATAAACGCAACACTTTTGTTTTTGCTCCCATTTTTCTATGAGACTAACTCAAAGATCTAAAACTTCTTCCGCATGCACATTATCATCATTTCTCTGAAATATTGTTCACAAACCAATCTAAATCTGTGATAGTGAGCACTTCTCTTTTGCCGAGATAATCCATCCCACCTCACAAGTGCGCCATATCAAGATGCTGATTTGACACCCTGATTAGTGCACAGGTGTGCCTTAGACGGCCTACCGTAAAAGGTCACTCTGAAAGGTGGTCTGGGGACTCAGAAAACCAGTAAGTACTGACTTGCCCGTTTTTTTCTGAGTCCCGAGAACCCCACCCCCCAATAAAACAAAACTGCACCTTCCACAATGGCCTTTTATTGTGGGCAGTCTAAGGCACACCTGTGCACTAACCATGGTGTCTAATCAGCATTTTGATATGGCGCACCTGTGAGGTGGGATGGATTATCCCGGCAAAGGAGAAGTGCTCACAATCACAGATTTAGACTGGTTTGTGTGTGGAAAATATTTGAAAGAAATGGTGACATTGTGTATGTGGAAGAAGTTTTAGATATTTGAGTTCATCTAATAAAAAATGGGAGCAAAAAAAAAAATGTTGCATTTATAATTTTGTTGACTATAGTGCAAATAAACGCCAGAGTTAATGTGAATGCACAAGTGTGCACACCCTCTCATAAATTGGAATCTGGCTGTGTTCAGAATGAACCAATCACATTTTTAAACTTATTTTAAATCAGCACACACCTGACATCATTTAAAATGTCTTTATGGACCCCAAATAAATTGCAGCTGTTTTAGTGGGCTTTTCATGACATTTTTGCAGTCAGTCTGCTTTTTCCACTGCTTCAAAGGGATCTCATTGTTCAAAGGTATCAGTCTGGATAAGGATGCAAAAGAAATTTGGTGTTGTTTTTATTTTATTTTATTTTTTTAACACGCATCGGTATTTGGAACTGTTCGTAGTTTCCTCCACGCTAACTAAGGCCCAGGTTTCAGACCAAAAAAAAAATACAAGTAAAAAATTTATAAAAAAGCAATACATAAATAAATGTCAGGAAAGGCCTATTAGAACAACTGAGCTTTATTGCTTGTTAGTAAGAGATACTTTAATTATCAGGGACAGCCATCTTAAACAAAGTAGGGGGCATTTTTTTTTCTGTCAGCACTACTAGGGGGGCCACATGTATGACAAAAATGCCATTTTAAATAAAGACAAAATGTGTGCCTTTTTTAAATGGATCAATATACAGTACAGTATGTTAATATATTTATTGACCATATACAATTGTAACACATTGAACATATCCATCCTTTTTGGAGTATACAAATTGAGCAACTCCTCGTGCACTTCAAAGCAATTGTCAACGATTCTCTTGGAAAAACAATCACTGTTTTTTGAGTACTTTTGAGATTTGTGTCATAGGTTGAAATATTTTTTTATGGCTGAGTCACTAAGCCAACTCGGCAGAAAGATTTGTTTCAAATCAGTGAACCATTTTCTTGACCTAATTTCCAGAAGCCGGGACCCGAGCTTCTCTGGTGGAGCGGTAGAATCTTTGGGTAGATGTTGTTCTTAAGCGGTCTGCCATCTAGTGGTGAAGAGTATTATTACAACTTAAAGCTGCTCATCTACAGTCAACGTTTTTATTTTCAAAAGTTATTTGAGGGCAATTCTGAGTGTGTCAGTTTAAATGGTCTGCTTTAAATGGTGGCATCACCCATTTAATGTGATTGATGAATTCTGAACGCAACCACATCCACGGTTATGTTGGTGAGCACACTTGTGCATCAACATTATCTAAATTCTTTGTTATAACTTCTCTTCTCTAAAATATGTTTTTTTCAATTTACTTTTACAAGTTATATAGGTCAAATAAGTGATGGATATTTTTTAAGTGATTTATCGTGGTCACTTTTTTGTGTGTTTATGGTATAATATACAGTCTTCTTAAAAAAAAAGCTTTTTTTTTTTTTACGAATTAAAAAAAAGTTCTGTCATGTACCCTTTACTGTGAAACAAATTGTGGAATTGGAATTATCCAAACAGTCATATAAATTAAATAATTAACATGATTCATGATTGATTAATTAATATGTAGATGTGCTAAATTAATGGGAAAATGTGGGTTGGTTGTTTTTTATTTTATTTTTACTTATTAATGACAATTTTCTTGCACTTAGTTTAATTTAGAGTGAAGTATAAATATCAAGGTGTTAAATGTTAAACAAGAGACACAATTGAATATTTAATATCAATATAAAAACAGTAGCGTAGCAAAATCAAGTTTATTTTAAATCCTGAGGTGAAACAAAGATAATCCTCAATTTGACTTAACTTACATTTTCAAGACAGCTGGTGAAACATAATTTCTTCATTTAAGCATCATTCAATGCAAATATTTACATTTTGAAATGTGCAACAGTCCTAGTAAATCACAATGTCTCTTTACTGGTGAGCTCATTTTAGAACAGGCACCATATAGGTGACCCCAGCATTAGTGCAAATCTACACACAGCTTTAATCATCATCATCAAGGTTGTTGTAAATAACGTTGACTCATCATTATAAATAGACTTTACACCAATCTGATCGGCTGGATCGGGGTCAGGTGATATTTAGCATTTTTATGCTAATTCGGTGGTCGGTTGTAATGTCTTAATTTGTCTGATAGATCAATTAATTGGCTCTGCGAAATAAGACATCACGTGTTATATTTAATGTTAATAAGTGTTTTTTAAAAAAAAAAATTACGTTTATTACTTTTTCCGGGCAGCACGGTGAATGACTGGTTAACACGTCCGCCTCCCAGCACAGAGGACGTGAGATCGAGTCCGGGTTTCGGCCTTCCTGGGTGGAGTTTGATTGTTCCCTCCGTGCTTGTGTGGGTTTTCTCCGGGTACTCCGGTTTCTTCCCACATTCCAAAGACATGCATGGCAGGTTAATTGAACACTTTAAATCGTCCATAGGTGTGATTGTGAGTGTGGATGGTTGTTCATCTCTGTGTGCCCTGCGATTGGCTGGCAACCAGTTCAGGGTGTACCCCGCCTACTGCCCGAAGCCAGCTGGGATTGGCACCAGCGACCCTTGTGAGAAGAATATAAAACTATTTAAATAGATAGTTCTACTTGTATATTTATTGCTCGATCATCTGATTGAATCGGTGATCGGTTATCGTTATTATTTCTTTCAAAGTGGTTGATTGCTGATCGATGACCGGCCAAAAAATCCTGATCTTGTAAAGAATAATTATGAACATTCATGCTTTAATTAGCCATTACATTTTTTTTTTGATTTTATTCTATTTTGTGTAGTGGTGACTTTGGAGATGATGATGATGATGATGATGATGATGATGATGATGATGATGATGATGATGATGATGATGATGATGATGATGATGGTGATATTTTTGGCAGTTTGGCCCCTTTTGCAGTATTTAAACAGAGACTCGTGGAGTAGTTTGGAAGAAATGGTGGGTCCACAATGTGGCTTGTGAATCGGCGTAACCGTGCAGGCTGCTCATCAATCATTGTATCAGGGTATCTAATGTAAACGTGGCTGCGTGCCGGATAACATGCCACATCTGCTCTTCTCTCAGTGTTGCTTCTTAGTTACCAAGCCATTTATTAGAGAGCCCTACGTGGCGAATAATGTGAAGATCAACCTCCTACCCCGCTTATCTCCTTAACTGTAACATTATTCACCCACATCATAGTCCACGTTGGTTGCAGATGGCAGGAGAAAAAAAACGGAAGAGAAAAAAACCAAAGGCGCACGCAGGCAGGGTTGATCCACGGGCTGCTGTGTTTGCGTTTCAGTCCGCTTTATGGCCCGATGAACATATGGCCAATATTTTGTCTCACGTCATAGAAGGGAAAACAAACATTGAGCAATGCAAAGGAGTTAGCGGGAGCAGAGCCTCTTGGCCAGCTATGCAAACGCTCTCCGACAAGCACTTGCTTTCGGGGTATATAAACCACATCAGGCTTATCTGTGCACGCACTCCTCACTCTCATTTGGAGATATTTCATGAAACCCGCACGCTGCCTGCACGCGGCCAAGACTTCCACCAGCAGCCTCCCTCCGGTGTACGAGGTAAGCCCCACTGCGAGCTTTCTTTCGCTCATCTGCTTGCAGTGTTATAAGGAAGTCGTCATCACGTGGGTGTGGACGGGTGCACTGGATCTGCACCTTGACGAAAATATTCTGATTTCCAAATGCATTATTGACTCCTTGATAGATATACTTCAATGGACACTTTCATTACAATAACATACAATTGCAATTAACAATTATCCCAAGTTGCCCAATTTTGGGTATACCCCCTGTTGTTTCTCAAAAGTGCCGGTAGGGACCGCTAGAGCTCTACAGATGTCAACAGATGTTCACGTTATTGTGACACTCAGCAAACAAGCTGCCAAAGAAGAGGCGAGACGCGTTTCTGTATGAGCGTGACAGTCTGTGTTTATTTCTTTACTTGTTTATGTGCACTTGTGCACTTATGTTGGATTTTAAGCATATTTGTTGATTTTTTTTTGTAAGCAAGGACACAGATTAAAAACAGTTATGCTCGCTTGCTACAATTGTCAAAAAAGGAATTGCAAGCCTTTTTAGCAATTCGTCGCGCACACACCCTCATGCAAATGGCAAAGAATGACAGCGCGTGGCATGAAATCCACCGTTACAAATAAACTGCTGCTTTAACAACTGAAGTCAGCCTCTGGGGGCATGGCTAATCTCACCGTGACATGTTTAATTATCACACCAATAGAGACGAATAAAGACTTTCCCTTTTGCCTGGAAGTGGTGGATTCTGTGCTTTAAAAAAAAAAAAAAAATCTCCCCTCGAGCTATATGTCCACAGGCCGCGGCTTAGCCACCCTTTAAATAAACCGCAGCGGCTTTACCTGAATATTAGATGTAGTCTTTAATCATGGAGGAGGGAAATCGGGTTTGTCACATTTATCACGGGTGCCCGAGGCGGCAGTGGTCACCTTTATCAAAGCACAACTCTCGTCCCGAGGCGGCCGAACACGCTGAAATTCGGCGATTAAGAAGAAGGGGGGAACCATCAACATTATTATGGATTCTCCGGCGGCAAATTCTTAGTGGTGCGTTCAATCGAGAGATGTATTTAATCAAGAATATAAAAAGCTCTTTCTTCTGTTGTAAGGGAACAATTGTGGCCATGCATGAATTTTCAGGAGGGAATTTTAATTACTCACGCGAGATGTTTGGGGAATCATGCAAAAAAAAAAAAGACGATTTTTTTTTAAGTTACTTTTGCTGAAAATGTAAACAAGAACGTTTTTGGTAGATGTTAATGAATACATTGCATATTGTATAGGCTAATGTTTGTCTATTCACTTATAATGGGCTCGTAAGGTCCTAAGAGCTAAACACTATTTTCTTCTAGAATAAAACAAAACAAAAAGATCAACATGTATTTTTTTTTTCAGTGTTAGTGCACAAATAAGTGGCTCATGCTGGAAAGCAGCAGATCTGCGCCCAATGATTTGTAGATGCATCTGCAGCGTGCATGGAGGCCCTTCTTTATCTCTCTGTCTCACACACACGCACACAACGCCAACACAACGCATAATAATGTCAAACAAAAGAATTCATTTCAGGACACTTTTATTTCATCACAATTCATTTAATCCACCAAAATTTGCAAAAACATTTGAAATAACATACGTATATTTGTTTATTACTATTATTAAATGCAGATGAATCGCGTTGAGTTTATTAACTAAGTAAAACCCACATTATTTGATGATGGTAATAATAATAATAATAATAATAATAATAATAATAATAATAATAATAATAATAATAATAATAATAATAATAATAATAATGATGATGGTGATGATGATGATGAAATGATGAAGAAAGGGAGAAGGGAAGTTGAGAGTCAGTAGTGTTTGAACTCGCAGTTAAAGTAAACAGGTAAACACAGCAGATAGTCCTTCCAAGTGGATAAGTCCACTTAGCCTGCATGTGCACTTTTAGCTCATCTTGCACAAACCCTCACGAGACTGATCAAACATGCACTACCACCCCCCTCTCAAACCCAGAAAAAAAAGTGCTCCTCTAGTCCGGTGTGCTGCAACTACTTTTGCCACCCTCTTGTCACGGTGCCACACACACACACACAAAAGCAAATCTTCGTGACATGGGCCGATAAGCCTGCGTGCACTAAACACGGCCTGATCTGGCTCAGCTCACTTTTGGGGGTTAAATAAGTAACAGTCAAATGACATCATGCAACTGGGCCCGGTGTGCTTCATGATGAGGCTGCAGCTGCTCGCGCGGGCCAAAATGTCTCTCAGGGTGTGTGCCCTTGTCCAACACACATGTCGGCTTTAACTGGGTGCAGCATTACTTGGTGGATCTTGTCAGCCACCTCGCTCTCACCCAAGAACCCGCTCCAGTTTGTTTGTCCATAAAAGTGAATAGAGCCTTTGTGGTGATGATGCTGAGACGTGAGATTAATTATATTTGTGGAATAAAAGGCCTGCATGCCAGAGGTGTAAAATATATATAATATAAAGTAATAAATTATAGGTAAAAAAATATTGTACATCAGACAATATTAATAAAACATAAAACAGGAAGTTTGTCGAAATGTAATAGGATATGTGATATTATTATTATTATTGTTGTTATTATTATTATTATTAATAATAATAATAATAATAATAATAATAATAATTACCACCATTAATAATAATGTTCATTATGATAAAAACCTGAATACTATGATAATAGCTATATAGGCCTATGTTTACATTAAAATCGATTTGTTGCACGCCACTTTCCGCCCCTAAGTTCTGACAAGTTTTCTATTGTGTGCGCGCGCGCGTGCCCGTGCGTGTGCGCGCGCGTGCCCGTGCGTGTGCGCGCGCGACCCGGAGGACTTTCCTTAATACTGTGCAAGGATCCATGGATTGAATGAAGAGATAGTCCATTGAAAGCGGTTGAATGCCATGACAACTAGGAACAAGCTCAGATTTATTCCAAACAGTTGGAAAGCATTGTGCGCGGGGCGTCAATCATCTATTATTTGGGGGGCCTGAAATAAATGCAAAAACTGCAGCGGCACAAAAGCTTCCAACAGGAGCCGGACATTTGTCTACATTTCCGCCATTGTCTGCAGCTTAGCAATCGGTTTGTATTTGTGTTTGCCCGGGTCCGACCACCCAGGATGCGGCCGCGGGGACTTGCTGAAAACGGGAAACATTGTCACCCACGTCACATACTGGATGGCGGGCAGAGGGAGGAGAGCGGCAGGAGAAAGTCTGAGGGGAGGAAAATAAAGTAACCAACAATGATAGCCACCCTTTTAGTGGTAGAAAAGACACAAAAAGAGGCTTTACACACTCGAAAAACAAATATTGGGATGTGGTGCCAGAATTGAAGAGATTGATTCGGTCATTAAAAACAAAACAAGTTCTGTAAGGATATATTTTTTTATGTGTATTATTATTATTATTATTATTATTATTATTATTATTATTATTATTATTATTATTATTATTATTATTATTAATCAGCTCGTCGTCTGTCCACTGAAGAGAACAAACAAAGCCTGTTCCAACCTCTTGTCCTTAAGCCTTGGCCAAAATATTGACTAAGAAGGTTTACATAAATTACCCCTTAATATTTGGACAAAAACCAACAAATGAAAATAAACGTATAGCAAAATGTACACAAACGAAGCGTTTGTATTGAAATATCGAGCAAAGAACAGTGAGTCGAAAGCTACTTAGAGTTTCTTTGTATGTAAATAGGGAGTAAAAAAAAAAGGAAAAAAAGGCCCTCCCCGTCTTTATAATTAATTGACACGTTATACCACTCATCACGCGCTGAAGCACCAATGGTAGATGCTCGGATCTCCCCAAAACCCACAATTTCACATCTGCAAACACTGTCTTCATCCACTTGACTCCTAAGACCCGCCCACACGTGGCCAACCTTTCGCGTGTTTTAACGCTTTTTCGCTGCAGGTTCATGTGTGCAGACCAACCTTATATGGACGGATCGGACAAGGTAATGGCTTATTTGCCTCCCGCACCCAGCAGCAGCACCGCCACTGTATCCATGAGCCGCGCGTAGCACTTGAGCCACTTTGGCATCCCTCACTGGACTCTCTGAAACCGAACCAGAGCGACTTCTGCAGGCGATGCTCGCCCACAGTGACTCCTCTCCATAGCCTCGACTCTCCTCTTTCCGCTTCCAAATCCAGCTCAGCTTCTCCTTTTTCTCCCTGTGTGTGTCTTCTCAAACAGCGGATTGTCTGACAGAAAGGTGCTGGTGCTGCAACTTTTTTTTTTTGGTTGGTCGCCCCCCCACCAGAATATGTCGTTGACCAACACAAAGACGGGCTTCTCTGTTAAGGACATTTTGGACCTTCCGGACACGAATGACGAGGAGGGATCTATCACCGGGGCGGAGGAGGACACGGAGGGCTCGGAGAGCACGTCCACCACGAAAAGCACGGGAGTTTTGGTGAAAAGTCCCCTGGAAAACGTGCAGAACCTGCCTTTAAAGAACCCCTTTTATGACACGAGCGACAATCCGTACACAAGATGGCTCGCCACCACGGACAGTATTCAATATTCATGTAAGTAGAGGCTAATTATCTTTAAGAATTGTCAAAGATGTATTAAGAAGCGTTGATGGCGCTTTATATTATAACGCTTGTTTGGAATTCGATTTGATATTACACAAAGCACATTTGCACGCTTGACTGACCACCCGCGCATGCATGCATGCACGCATGTTGAAATGTTTTCTGAGTGTCTTTTTTGGAGCCGGCCATAACATTTTGACAGTGTTCCTCCCGTTTCTCGCCGCCGCAGTGCACGGCCTCTCCGCCGGCTCCCAGGACTCGGCCAAATCCCCGGAGCCGTCCGCCGACGACGAATCGCCGGACAACGACAAGGAGACGTCCAGCAGCGGGGGCAGCGACTCGGGCAAGAAGCGCAAACGGCGGGTGCTCTTCTCCAAGGCGCAGACCTACGAGCTGGAGCGCCGCTTCCGACAGCAGAGGTACCTGTCCGCCCCGGAGAGGGAACACCTGGCCAGCCTCATCCGCCTTACCCCGACCCAAGTCAAGATCTGGTTCCAAAACCACCGGTACAAGATGAAGCGAGCCCGGGCCGAGAAAGGTATGGAAGTGAGCCACCTCCCTTCCCCCAGGCGGGTGGCCGTGCCCGTCTTAGTCAGGGACGGGAAGCCTTGTCACACACTTAAAGCTCAGGACTTGGCGGCCACTTTTCAGGCCGGGATCCCCTTCACGGCGTACGGCGCGCAGTCGCTCCAACACATGCAGTATAACGCGCAGTACGGCGCCACGGCCACGCCGCACTTCCCCACGGCGCACCACTTGGTGCAAACGCAACAGTGGACTTGGTAAGGGACGCGATACAGACAGACACAGACTCGTTTTTTTTGGGGAAGGCACACTAGGCAGTACGCAAACCCACACACGAAACGAAAGACTTCCTCCTCCCCCCTCGCGCAGTCCACGCACTATAGTACCATTTTTATTCGGGGCTCATGTGTGCACCGTGTTTACATGTTTTCGTTAAGAGAACTGGCTCCAACCCCCCGCCCCAAATAGAATTTATCGAGAATGTCAATGCTCTTCTTGTGAACATTTTTTTTGGTAAAAGTATGTTGTGTGTTGGTTGTAGATATTTTCTCTCCCCTTTGCCCCTCGTGTTATTATCAGCACGTACGAACCACTTTATAATTATAGAAATGTTAATTTCTTGCTTCTTTTATGGACCGAAAAATATTTATGGCCATGAATAAACACTGGCAACTTTTCAGATCTCGTTATAATTTTGTTTTTATTTAATCTTTAATTATTTGGTGACAAATGCGTAAATTTGGGGAATTTAATATCACGCCAAGTGCGATTAGTTCCCATTAGATTTTCTTGAACGCGCGCCTATCACATTTCAAAAACACATACACTAAGCCTGGCAGACAATGAGAATATTTCTTCTAAATCCAATCGCCCTCAATATAAATCTTGAAGTCACTCGTGAAATGGGAGCGAAATCCACTCACTTACTAGAAGAGGGCTTCTCAACACAAGAAGCTTTTATGTCAAAAGCTCTCCTTTTTGTTGCATCTGCAACCGGTCCCCGGCCTTGTGCAAGCCGGAGCAAAAGCCGTGTAATGCAATAAACGTGCTGTTATCTTGTTAGGCGTCTGACTTGCAGACAAGAAGAAGAAAATGATTGAATATTTGGCTGTCATCAGGATGCTCGCAATTTAATACATTCCATTTAAATGTAAACAATAATAATATTTCCAGATACAATTCCCGCCACATTGCTGTCCCAGGCTACGTCTGCAACAAATTAGTTTGAAATGTTTCTTCTTTAAGGTGCGCGCAGGAAAAAAATGACTCCCACGGTGGATTATCTGACTGCAGTCAATATCTTGAGTAAATATGATGAAAAAAAGTCTGCATTTCGTTTGCCCCCTCCCACACACACATGCACACACAATATCCCAGCAGATGTTTGAGCCGCCCATATCATCACTGGGCAAACAGCTAAATTGGACACATTTGCTAATTATTTACAAAATGGCGTCTCAAGGGGGCTACTGATTTTGGAGCGTTTGTTCGCACGGCACATGATGCACTTTAAAGTGGAATAACTCCGGGTCGTTTTTTAACTTTTCTGGCCGCATGTAGAAGGATATTTGCTATTATTTATAATCGAATGACTATATATTTAAAAAAAAAAGAAAAAAAAAGAAAGAAATAATTTTTATTTTATTTAGTTGGACTCTATTATTGCACAATACAGTACAAGGCCAAGCCCAGAGACAAAAGGCCAGGCTCGGTTCTGGTGCATGTTGGAGGCGTGCATGTTACCAAGCAGCGGCGTAGAGATGCAGACAGTGGGGGGGGGGGGGGGGGGGGGGGGAGAAAAAAAAAAAAGAAAGCAAGCGTGTCAGAGTTTGTCGGTGGTGTTCAGAGTCAGGGAGATGCATCTTTGGGCTTTTTGTGCCGCCTGTCACTCGGTGTCATTGTGATCTTTTACTACACACGTCGTATCCCATATGGACAGCTGCATGTGCTCGGACAAGGAGGGCTGGGGGGCGGGGGGAGATCTTTCACAAAACCCAAATTGTGTCAAGCTTTCAAATAAACCATTGTTGTCTCTCCAAGAAAAACGAATTAAAAATTCGTGCTATATCTATTCTGGTCGGCCAAAAGAAGAAGCTCTATTCACAGATAACAGGGAGTCCTTCTTCCTTGATAGAGCGGAGCCAACAAGAGCCCTCTCATTTCTGCTCTGCCTGCTGCATCCTCCTGTTTCCCAAAAGTCAAAGGCTGATTATTGTCTCCCCTCCAAAGCGTGTAACACAGCGCGAAAAGTATTTTTAAAACCGGACACAGTTCTTCCTTGTTTGCCTTCACTCTTCGCTGCCTGTATTGGTTTTTTTTCACCCTGAAAAGCAATTCATTCACTAATTTTCTGACGGTTATCTTCTTCACTTTTTGTGTGAAAAGAAATTAGATTAAATGTGTTAATATTGTACTCTGTCTGGCATATAACACAAATGTTAGTTTCTGCTTAAATGCAGCACAGCCTATTATACTTTTGGGAAAAATATTATAAAACGTATTATTTAATGAATGGGAATTTACAGAATAGAGAAAATAAATAAGGCCAAAATCTTTTTAATAGCTATAATCCATAAATACAGAAAAAAAAATCGTCTTTGAATGTGATAAAGGTCAATCTATAGGCCTAAATCTCACATTTTATTTTTATTTTTTTTAATCTTAAATTGGATTCTTAAAAACAAATATAACGCCGACCCGAATTGATTTCAACATCTTTCATATTGTTTTGCACACTCACAAAAGAAAGAAAAGCAAGCTAGATTTATTGGAGATTTGGGTGAATAAATGTTGAACGATCATTTTTCTATGCGCAGTTCAAACTGCGTGCATAACACTATTGTCCATATAACCCGGGAATACAATACTTGAGGAAATACGCACTTGGAACACCGTGAATCTTCGTCATCCTGCCCATTTGAACCCCGACACGAATCTTTTTCCCCCCCTGTCACGCACATCGCCAAATAAACGAGGATTTCAAAGCTATATGAAGCGACGCTTTTTTTTTTTTCATTTAAAGGAAGCTATCTGGGTTTTATTGCCTTAAAGGAGATCCAGATTAGATTTGCTACAGTGCTGATATTAAAAAGAGAGGGAGTGATGGAGGGCGGAGGCAAGTGGTAAAGAGTTGTTGCGCGCAAATGCCACAAGATGGCAGCAAAGGTCTTCAGTTTAGTTACCTTCGTATGTACTGTATTATAAAATTTTACTTGATCTAAATTGGCAATTCATATATTAAACCCCATCCTTACCATTTTTTTTTCAATTTTGAAAAACAATTGCCTCCTATTTTACGTTGGATTATTGGGTGCAAATATTAGTCAGCAAGAAATTTTATTGTGTGAAATGAAGAGTCAGAGTGGGCAGTGAACAGTATACTTCCACAGTGAGGCGCAATAGGATAGAGGGACAAAAATGCTGCAGCTTATTTCACTCCAGTGAATGTGAACAATGGCGTTGAAGTGTGGTCCTCCATGGGAAGTCTTCACTCAGCCGGAATCCAGACCAACAAAGAGAATATAGATATTATTTGTCTGTAATATATATATATATAGGCCTAGTCATTGTCTATCACGTTACAGACAAATAATAATGGTTAGAAACATCAGGAAAAAAAGTGTGTATGCGGCACGTTAAGATGTCGTCAAAATAAAACTATGCCCTTTTTCTTGTGTGATGTTTGTGTGAGCAGGTGCCAACAGGGGGCCTCATTGAGTTAAAAAACGCAAGAGCAGGGAGGGTACGTGGAGAGACTCCAACATGATGAAAATAATCTCGGAAGTCTTTATCTGTACGAGTTCAAAGCTTACCGCTGAGGTCAACAAAGACTGAATAAATATTCAAACTCAACAAAACTGAGGGGCAAGACATGTAGCGTTTCATAATCGAGTCCAGGGTTCCCCTTGTTTGAACGATGAATAAATATGGGAAAAGTCAATGACTGACTTTTCGAAGTGCAGGAGGGGAAGGTGCGCGAGTGTCTTCGACGTGAACACATCACATAGCCACACAAAACGGAATGTGGGCGAGGACGTTGCAGTGTGTTTGGATCGACTTGACGTCAAGCAAGAAGAAACCAAGCCCTGCAGCCACGTGGCGCCTTTGACGACATTTTACATGATGTCCGCATCGGACAATAGCATTGTTTTGACCAGTGTGTTTCATTTAAAAGACAACATGACGCCAAATTTAAAATATAAAATACAAATTTTAACATAGTTCAATATTATTTAAAATACAACAAATCCTAACACGTATTTTTCTGATTGGTGAGATAAAACTTTACTGTCATAACAGTTCAATGTTGATCAGTCGATGCAAAGAAGCACCACGAAGCTACAAACATATGAAGCTGGTTATTTAGAATTAGCATATGTGATTAGGCCAATTGTTCAGAAGCAGGGTATCAAACTTCACATGACTGGCACAGCACAGCCGATGCTTCATTTAATTATCGGTTCTGTACCATATTTCATATGGTAATATTCTTTGGAGGAATATTAATTGGGTAGTGCTTTCCATTTAAATGTATGCTAGCTTGAAAAGCTAGCAATAAGAATTAGGTTTAATACTATAATTATATTAAAGACTACGTTTACTTTGGAAAATAATGATGATCATTTGCCACTATTTTCTGACAACGATATGGACTAAACCAGTAAAGGAATCATAATAAGTACATGTAAAAATTAACAGTCAGTCATCTACTACGAAAATTATCATTATTTGCAGCCGTAGTAATTAACCTGTATTTGACATGCAGGCTCAGAAGTGTGCATCAAACTAGTAGCCCTTCGCATTAATCAGTACCCAAGAAGTAGCTCTCAGTTTCAAAGAGGTTGGAGAGTACAACAAATCACTCCCTCTCATGTGACATTGCTCAATTGTTGTTTAACTGGTTTTGTTTACTCTTTAGTTCATTCTGAATTAAAAAACAAAAACAATCATAGGTTAAGAATCAGTGATCACACAAATGATTTTGCAAGAAACTTTAATGCAAAATACATTTTGGTTCAATTTTACTATTTATCAATGGATAATGAATTCCATTCGATAGTGACAACACTTATTTCTGCTCTGCTCTCACCCGCTTACACCAAGCAAAACATATTAGACTGCCAGAGACGCTGATGCTGCAGTTCCTATATGACAGCATTAGGTGGAGGTTGAAGTGCTGCACATGACTAGCAGCCAGCTCACAGGCAGTTTTGTGCAAACAGAGTGCATGTCAAGGTTCTTGACTTTGCTTAATGTTGAGATTAGAGAAACAGCAGAGTCTGCAAAGTGCACGGACATGGTCAGGTTGGAAACTAAGAGTTTTCTTCTCAGCAAATTTATTTACACCCTCATTTGTTCTCCGTGACTGAAATAATTTTATCCATGAGATGACAACTTGAGTAAACAGTAACGAGTAGGGGTGTGATCCGTATCACGATTCATAGGTCACGACTCAATTAGATGCCAATTAATCCCGATATATATATATATATATATATATATATATATATATATATATATATATATATATATATATATATATACATATATATATGTATATAAATGGATTATTGTGATTTTTTAAACTTAAATTAAAAAAATACTAATCAGTAAACTTGTACATGTACACTGTAAGATTTGTATGAAAATGTATTTATTTATCTGAAACATCAGGCTTATAACTGAGCCACCATATTTAACAAACAGGTTGCAGTCTGTTTTATGTTTGAACAGCACTGAAATAAAAATTTAAGGCTTACTGTTCCATTAATATAACATTCTTCAATGCTTAAAGTGTGAACCCTAACCCTAAATAAGACGTTTTGTTGAATATTTCCATAAAAAATTAGATGTTTAAAAATCGATTCGAACATTTTGTGCACTGTAATATTGCGATATATTGCCAAATCAAATTTTTTTTTTAACACCCCTAGTAACGAGTGTGCAAGCTGTTTGTTACTGCTGTAAGTGCTTCAGTCGCTTTGCTGAAAACTCCTTTGCAATCAAGCATCCTAGACTGGGACTTGGGTTTCCAGATTTGAGTGTTTACATTTGTCATTGGATGGATTGTCTCACATCCTTTAGTGGAGGAATATGTGGTGCTTAACATGTCAGCGCTGCAAATGTGGGGACTTCATCCTGATGACGAGTTGCCGTGATATGTTTTTACACACGCTCCAATCAGTAAGCATAATGATCATAGAGTCATAAATAATAACTGTCTAAAGATTAAACCTCTGAAGACATACAAGGAGCACGGCCAGTTGATCTTTAAGTGCATTCATATGAATGTCAAATCATTCTCTTAATCACAGAATTTCCATGTTGGGGGTCAGTGTTTTACACTTCTTTAAAACTGGGGGAAAAGCCGCACAGAATCAATATTTATCAGTAACAAAAACATAACAAAAAAAGGTAGTTTCAAATTAAATACATAATATAAATACTCAACAGAGATGTTAAATACATGTGCAGTTTGCTACTGATGCTTTGCTAGTCAAAGTCGGCTGTATACACTGATCTGAATAAATGACTGAATAGCCAATAGCCCATAAACGCCCATGCAAGCCGTTGAAGTCACAGGGCGGCCATCTTGCTCCTCCCATCTCGCGAGCAGATTACTGTATAAACTATACGATAAACGTAGAGAATAGACATATAGTCTCTTAGGCAGTACAGGGGCGGGGATGGGGGTTTGTGGCGGGGTGGTCACTATTTTTTATTTTATTTTTTCTATTTTTTTAAATAGTAAAAATAAATAAATAAATAACAAGGCAAGTTGTAAAATGTCTGAAGTCCTCTTGTTTATGTTTAACAAATTTAAAACATCAGAAATTATTCTGTTTTTACTAAGTATTGTCTCAAATGTTCTTCATTTTCGATACTGTAAATGTATAGATCATATGCTGAGAAACTTTTCTTTGGAGGAGCAATATGGCGGCCTCGCGGCTAAAAAAAAGTCTTGGCCTATCGGCTATCCCGTCATATATTCAGATCAGTGGCTGTATTCAAGTTTTGCTCTGACCGGCGTAGTGGTACCATCACTTGCCTCCGATGCAGGTTGGGTTCGCTTCCCCGCCTGAGAGACCATGTTTGTATGTGTGCGTGTTTGTGTGAGGGAATGCAAAAAAAAAAAAAAAAGGTTTGCTCTGACCAACCAATGAGAGGACAGAAAAATGCTGATGTAATTGAGGGCCAGCTCGCTGGGGCCACCGGCAGAGATGGCAAATCCAAAAAAGCCTGCCACAGTTTGGCTTTAGCCCCTCGTGCTAGCTAGCTAGCTCCCTAGCAGGTAAACAAGCACTCGGGGAGCTAGCTAGCATCTGGGGCTAAAGCCAAACTGTGGCAGGGTTTTTACTTTCTGGACCTGGATTTGCCACCTCTGCCCACCTGGTATTGTGAGGATGAATTCAAAATGTATTTTGACTGTGCTCCAGGGGGTGGAGCCTCCTGCGGCCGATGGCAAGCAACCGGAGGCACATCAGCCTGCTGCCCTGGGGAGTGAGGAGCACCAGGGATAGCAGGAACCAAGGGAACGTGACAAGAAACAGGACTCGGTGAGGAACCAGGTGAAGTGGGGACACGTCAATGTAAAGTATTACTTAGAAGTATTTATTTGATCTTTTAAAAAATATTTTTTAATCTTTATTTGAATGTTTATATTATGTCACTTTAATGTTACTCGTTTATGTCTTATGTCTGCACCAGTCAACTGAGACAAATTCCTAGTAATGTAAAATGTATTCACTTACATGGCAATAAAATCGATTCTGACTCTGAAATCTTGACGTGGCGGTGACGTGGCGCTATGAGGTGCACAAGACGGGGACCAGAGTGACGGGGAGCGACGTGACATGGAGTTAAAATAATCCTCAAAAGAATGAAAACATATAAAGGTCTAGAGTGCTTGTGAAAAAAAATCCAAATCATATCTAAATTGGAATCGGAATCAGTAAGTGCATTCTTCATCATCATCGGTGAAGTCTGAGTCTGTGTCTATGAAACAATGGGGTACCAAAATGGTGTCATGTGGCAAGGAATCCAGTAAACTAAGGGGTTTGGCTGAACGGGAGACAGAGAACGAGGGGGAACCAGACAGAAGACCAGAACCTACGTAGAGGGAACGGGGTTGGGCAGCAGGCTGATGGCATATACTAGCCGTTAGTAGCGTGCCGGCCAGCGTCGGAGTCTTCCTGCTGGGTCCAGGCGTGGTTGGTCCATTCTGTCACAAGGCGGTGTGGGTAAGGACCTTGGTGCAGGAAAGTAGAAGCGCAGAGGGGAATTCCCCAAAAAGGTTTTCATTAATCAAACAAAATGTTTTAATGTACTGTATTGTTTCTATTCTTAACAGCAAAGTTGTGTTGTTTTCTTAGTGTGTCAGTCCAATTGTATGTTTTGACTAATTGTGTGTCCGTGCTGTATTTATATTTTTGTATTTTATTGCTTTAAAAAAAACAAAAAACATCATGGCCAGGGGACTACAGATGGAAAATAGCCTTGTGGTTAATTCTGGCTCTTTTTTTTTTAAACTTAGGAATGTCTGTGTTTTATTAAATTGCACTGTCCCCTTTTAAATAAATCAAATCAAACAAGGAGGCAAACAAGGCAAAGTGCAAAGAAAACAAAAACAACAATGTTCAAAAACTAGACATGATAAGAAGCAAAACTAGACGTGGCATGAACAAATAGCTACAAGTAAACAAACACCTACGAGCAAACAGTGGACCACCAAGAACTGAACAAAAGACAAGAGACTAAGGCCCAGTCCAGACGGAAGCAAAGCCGGCTTCGTTCCTCAAACCAATCTCGTACACACAGAAGCGTTTCAAGACATGCGTGTGTCCAAAAGAAGACACTGAGGACATTGAAAGGCTGTAATGTATATGTCAAGTCTGGAATGGCGCTGTAGCGCAGCCACAGGGAGTTAAAGGAAAGCGTAGAAACAGAATCAGCGAAGAAGACGCACACAGAACACTTTTTTTCTTTCTTTTTTAAAGCTATATTGCAATTTACAAAACAAACATGGCTTTGCATGTATTAAAGCAACATGAAGAAGATGAACACAGTAGAAGTGACAATGGCAGGTGATTCAAGTACAACACCGCTTGTTGAACGTGGGAATAAAGAAGGAAAATATTTTGCTGCAAAAACAGAAGCAAGCTAAGGAGGTTGCGCAAAACAACTTTGACACGGCTATCCGCCATTGCCATATGCTGTCCAGACGGAAGAGTACGGAGCGCATTTTGAAATCTTTCCACTCTGGAGCCCGGTTTCAAAAGTGATCGGTTTCAAGCTCCAAAACCGCACCGTCATGTGGACGAACGGCCTAAACGGTAAGAAACTTTTAAGGATACATTGAAACGGGCTTTCGTGTGGACGGGGCCTAAATACACTGATTGACATGACGAGACACACCTGGGCAAAACACAAGTGGCAGGGGACACTGATTGGTTGACACACGAGGAAGGTCAGGTGTGTCGCATAAAGTTTGACGAGACAAGTAAAGGACACAGAGACAAGAGAAACAAAACACAGATGACACAGACAAACGACACACCCAAAACTAAACAAAAACCCAACCCCACAAAACCGAAACAAGACAACTTTTACATAGAGATCTTTCACATACAGTAGGTTCCCCTGTTCAGCTGATTCAAGTGTCCCTTTAACTCATTTGCTCCCAAAAACGTATAACAACGTTCTATTTCAAATAGTGCCACTGTCCCAAAAACGTTTTTATGTTTTTTTTATGCTACAGCATACAGAAGGCTTTGACGCAGCCTCTGACCTGTAGAGGTCGTTTAAAGCAACTTATTGGTACTTATTACAAAAAACGGCCAGCAGATGGCAGCAGAGTATAAGAGATCAATTAGGGTCATGTTGCAAAAAAGCTATTTTCCCCAGTGTTTAAACAGGTTTGTGAATAATGATGAAACTTAGCTATATTTTAATGCTAATTGCTGCAAAACGGAAACAGATAGAAATATACTTTTTTTTTCCTGATCAAAGAAGAGATTCTAATCTTTCTTTTGGTAGGTTCCATGTTTTTATAGCACAATATTCTGTGGACCTTGCAAAATCAGTCAAATTCCAGTAAAACAGCCAGGAGGGAAGGGAGTTGCTTCGGTGAAAATGGCTGGGAGTGAATGAGTTAAGTTAGACAGTCACAAACACAAAATAAAGATGCAACCCACCATTTCAGCCTCATAAATGTCCACGATGTTAAACTCCATCAAAAATGTCATAATCTAGAAAGGTCCAGTAAAATTGTTGTCCACACCAAGCATTACATCCACAAAGCAACAATATTTTCTGCAGCAAACTTTAAAAATGTCCATCAGATACGCAAAATATCCACCCATTCGTGATCATTGATTCAGAGTTAGCATGCACGGATTGGCCACTCCGGAAAAAAAAATAGGCCCCTGGGGTGTTGACCTCACTTGATCTAATACACAAAGGTTTTCCCTGGCACGAGGCCCACAAAATCCAATGAACAGCATGTGCATAAAAAGTTCTGCTCCCTTATTTGAAAACACATTTTCGACCTGGCAGTATGGACCAAAACTGCCAAAATTTAAAATAAATAAATGACTTATAAAATAAATAACTAAAAGTGAAAACAAAAACAAATATAAAAATATAATTCAAAAATTAAATACTAATGTATTTATTTATGTGTGTGTGTGTATATATATATATTGCTGTTTTTATTTCCATTTATATTTATTTTGGGGATTACATTTTTGAATTATATTTTTTATATCCGTTTTTATTTTCACTTTTAGTAATTTGTTTATTTATTTAGTCATTTATTTATTTTTGAATTTTGGCAGTTTTGGTCCTCCATAATGAGGAGGTAAAGATTGAGAACGATCTTTACTTAAAATCATCTTAACCTAATGGGTTAATGCTAGCGGTCAAAGTATCAAACCAATCAGCCAACAGGGCTACCTCTTCCCTGAGCTCTTTCAAGGACTGTTCGTGGTGACCCACCATCAGACTATTTTGTCAAGGTGTGTGGACCCCAAAAACGCAGACACAGATAAACATTTCTCAAATTTATTCATAAGGAACAAAAATGTGAACAACGGCAAAGTACAAACAGAACATGCTTAATAAATGGCAAGGGGCCAAAATAAAAAAAGTCAAGGCAAAGCGTAGCGAAGCAAGTTATCGAGGATCGGACTCAAGACTAACAGATCACAGAGGTGAGCAAGCGAATAGTCTGACAACAAACGAGCTGCTTCAGCTGCCTTCTAAAACAGCCTAATTGCTAACAAGCAGCTGTTGTGTGTCAGGTATTTCAGCCCAAAGTCAGTCAAGCTACATTGGGAAAAAAAACAAGAACAACAGGCATGCACGCACGCACGCACGCACGCACGCACGCACGCACACACACACGCACACCCCCCCCCCCACACACACACACACACGCACGCAGTGTCCGTTCCACGTCCGTACGGATGCCGTTACGCATCCGTTACGCATTCAGTGTGAATTGGGCATTAGCCTGCATATTTGGTACAGTAGCTAGCTACGGAGACTATAGACATATACTAGATTGATAGCGCAAGCTGTCTGTCTCCAAAAAGTTTATAAAAATAGATTTTGATGCATATTGGTTTGTTACAAATATGCGATATGCCGCTGTGATACAAGCCATGTGTGTCATTTAACATAAATAGTAAATACTGTACCATCACAGAAATTGTTCAACATGCACCCACTCGGCTCTCCATGAATACCTGCTTGCCTGAAATATATGTGTTTTTCTTCCTTTTTCTAAATAGCATAGCATAGCATAGCATAGCATAGCATTTCAAAATGTCTTGCACACCTTGACTCTTGTTGCGGTGTTGGCGTTTGAACAACTAGGAAGAAATAAGGCCCGGGATCAATACGCACATCTGTGACAGAGTCCGCAAATTATGGTTCGATTTTTGATGAACCACGCCCATTCAAACAAGTGTCAGGAGTTGTTTAAAAATTAAGCCATAAAACATGAAATTTGGTGAACATTTGTTTCACGAGTAGAAGCACACAAAAAAAGTCTGGTGCGTGGCACACTGAAAATCTGTATGGAGGCGAATAAGACCAGGTGTTAGTAATTTCACAGACTCATGCAACCTTGCGCATTAAAAAACAGAAAAATAAAAGTGGCTTGCATTGTTGTGGGTTAGTACACAGTTGACCCCGTTCGTCACCAATCAAAGCTGCACCTCTGAGGCCCCTGTCCATATGCATGATACTCCTCCAGTGATGACGTAATGGTCGCAGCTCGATGACGATGCATTGTCGCAGATTGATGATGTGTGCGCCAATTCTCGCATGACTGCATGTGACCCGCCAGTCTGTCAACAACAACGGCGGACAGACGTTTTGCGCAGCCTCCCTAGCTTGCTTATGTTTTGCAGCAAAATATTTTGCTTCTTTATTCTGACGTTCAACAAGCGATATTGTACTTGAATCACCCGCCATTGTCACTTCTCCTGTGTTCGTCTTTTCGCCATGTTGTTTTGATACATGCAAAGCCATGTTTGTTCTGTAGATTGCAATAAAGGTAGGGGGAAAAAAAGTGTTCGTCTTCTTCGCTGATTCTTCTTCTACACTTTCCGTTAACTCCCTGTAGCTGCGCTACAGCGCCACTCCAGACTTGGCATACACATTACAGCCGTTAAACGTCTTCTTTTGGACACACGCAAGTCTTGAAATTATTCTGTGTGTACGAGATTTGTTTGAGCTTCACATTAAAAAAAAGCTGAAAATTAAAAACAATAGTCTTAATGATGACGATAATAGTAATGTGTTCAAAGAATTTATTTCTACAATGATTCAGATATATTTTAATGGCCGCTGTTGACATCTTTATGAATGAAATACCATGACATCCAGCACACATGTCCGATCACATAAATGTCTGCCTGCGTCTCGGTCAAATTCACATCATCAAAACAACGGCAAACAATTTTGGGTGAGGAGACTCATGAATTTCATAGTGTCCTTTCATGGTCATCCCAGGTACATCAAACACGATAAGAGCGGTAAGCACACACATGCCATTGTGTGGGGTGTCTCATATGTTAAAAATCAGTTACAAATCGTGCCGTGAGGTTCATGATTGGTGAGGAACTGACTCCTTTGGGGGTAAAATATATATATGAACCGACAATAGCAGATTAGCCTATATTACAATTGTGAGATTAATTAAAACATGCATTTTGCAAATATATGCAAATGCAGCTACTTTGATAATGAAATCGTTGACAAAGAAAATCAACGTAAAGCATGGACCAGAGAAGTAAAATCGTTGTTTTTTTTTTATGTAATCATTATTAGTACTGTTTTTCTTTTTTTATTCTTCACATGCAGGGTGACCGCACGTCCCTGGTGTGTACTTGCATTTAATAAATCCTCTTCTGGAACAGAAGTGTCTCAGTGAATGGAATTCAGCAACAGTGAAGCATGGTGGTGGCAACATCATTCACAGTCTTCTTCTTTTTCTGACGATGACCGATCTGGATGCTGCTGTACGAGACGAGATCTGTAGCTGGCTACCACCTCTGAGTCGCTGCTATGGAGATCTCCGCATTGAGCAACTGGGTCAGGTTTGAAGGAGGACCTACTTCTCCGAAGGCATCTTCCTGCAGCACTTCATCTTATTAAATGGACTCTCACACTATTCTAGTTAATTTTGACAGTGTTGGTAAAGTTCATTTTCTACACGAACTAGTTCAAAGTTCAGCCCACACATTTTAAAATGAACTAGTCCAGTTCATAGTTCATAATTCTAATTATTTTAACTAAGTTCATTGATCCTTAAATGAACCAGTTAATAGTTATTTTTGTTTTAACTTATACTTTAAATATAACTTAAAAGGACAATGAGAAATTAAATTAGTAGGAAATTAATATGAGAATACTGTACACTAAAATAAATAATAATAGCATGACTTGACAATTTTAAAATAAAATAACAAACAACAAAGACAGACTGCTGCTGCGCGTGTTGGCCTCTTAGGGGCACTGTGGTGCCGTGCATGCATGTAGTACAATGAGATGGAAGAAGGTCACATTTGAGCACTATTAATACAACTCGTTTTTCACAGCTTAAGAAAAATGTTGCCTTTAATTAGTGTTTGTCTTACTTGTGTGTATG